>NC_135219.1:22475315-22795315 GCF_052324685.1 Brachyhypopomus gauderio
TCTCTGTTTTCCTCAAAAGTCATCTGAATGCTGCAGTAAGAAAGTGTACTGCTCGGCACTTGGCTACTTTGGTAGAGAAGATTGGTGCAGAGCGAATTATTCCTGCAGTCTCCAAGTTGCACAGGACTCTTCCCAAGAAACCAGGTTAGTACTGGGATCAGAACGAGGATTCTACAAGGCTTATTCAGTTTCCCAGATAGTAATAAATGGTCGGTATGCTGTGAGTCACGGGTTCTCACTCACGGTTCTCTCCTGTTTTGGGGTCTGTTCTTCGTCTCAGGCGCTTGGGCCGGCGTATGCTGCTGTTCCTGTCCTCCCACCATGATTTTGATAAGATGTGGAAAAGTACATCCCTGCCAAAGACCTGGCAACCATCAGGGACACTGTCCACACTCTGAAATCCAAGGTAGCGATTCATGTTTGGATACATGATGAGGATTTTTATCCCATTCAGCCACTATGCCCCATGTTTACTCACTAAACAAAGCTTATTCACAAAACTTTTAGGTGAAACAGACTGCAATAAAAAAAAACCATCTAAACTGTGATGGTAGACATATATTGTAAACAAATAATAAAGTACAGGGCAGTGCGTGGCACCACACATTGTATTTACAGTAAGGCATGCACAGTGTAGTCCCAGACCCAGTAGTTAAAGGACAGAGCATAGTTCAAAATGAACCGGCTTGAAACCTTTGGGATAGAATCAAAGTATGAAGCAATATGTGGACTTCAATATCATCACTCCATGTTTTGTGGTGATTTGTACGTGTGTATTCCAGGAGAGGACAAAGTTGTCTAGGATTCCAAGATACAAGATGTGTCTCCCTCGTCTGGAGCAGCAAGAAGCTCCAGCCGCACAGGTGGAGCATCAGAACACGCAGCGAATGAAGCGCAGCCTTAGACACACGGTGAGGGACGTGAGCCCAGACGACGCGGCACCTCTGAAAGGTAACGGCTGACTTCGGCGAACGCTCCCCTCCTGTTTCCTGAGAACCTTACATTACCGCTTACCCGTGAACCTCTTTCCCATCAGACCTGCAGCTGAACAGTAGTCTTCCAGCACAGACTAAGACCCGGTGTCATCCTGGATGATTTGCCCTCAAGCTCCAGAAACGCACGCACCCCAGAAGTCCCGTCAAAAGTTTGAGTCCTCCGCTTCATCCCAGCCCCCCCACGGCTGTCCCTACTAAAAACATGCTGCCACGACGCAGACGAGGTACCAGACTGATCAGAGCATGTCCGTCCCTTTCAAACAGTTCTGATGAGTGTTGCCTGCTCTTCAGCACTTCATGTGTGATCACTGCACTTGCATGTAAATTGCTTTGCTGTTAACAACTGCATTACACAACAATGTTTTAAATCTAGTTCACCACATTGAATAATGTTTTGCTGTCAGCCTTCAAGCTGATTTGACCAAAGTTGAGCTGGTAGCCCTAAAAGTCCTAGTCAGTTTGTTTGGGTTCTGGTATTCTTCTCTAGATGAACTCAAACCAGGACCTCCCAGGAAGGATCCCCACGAGCAGCAGACTTTACGGACCTTCTCCGATCCAGACCTCGCTCTCGCTCAGAGCTTCAGTCTGTGCTTACTCTAATGACTGGTAAGTCACACCTGCAAAATTCTGAAGCATTTGGCTAGGGCAGGTTAAACAGCAAGTCATTTATGGTGTTCTGCATATATGGTAAGTATGCATGTATTTAGTGAAGTTTTTTCCTCTTTGTCCATTTTCTTGTAGCATTTTTTTCTTTCAGTATCCGATGGTTACAGTGTGTGTCTATGTTCAATATCTTCATACAGGGAGAAGAAAATTGAAGGGTTGCTGTTCATCCCGTAGATTGGCTCAGCATCACTCTGATGTGCTTGGCAGCAGGCGTCATGATGTCTGCATTGTTCTTATTCAAGAGGTAAGCCACTAGATTTGCTGACTGTGTATCGGTCTGAATTCTAAAATTGGCAGACACCATCAGCATGTACATATTACAGGTGATGTTGCTGACAAAGTCAAGTCAGCGTTAGCAAAGTACTTTGAAATTCATTTTTATAAAAAACATTTCTCATCTAATTGAAATTCAGATGGCATATCTAACTGTAATTAGTGATTAAGGTATTTCCGCCTACATAACACATTGCAGTGGTGGATTATACTTATTACGATGGCGGTGGCAGTGTTGGATGTGACTGAAACGAGCTGGAACGTCGTCTTTCCCTGCAGGTGCAGAACCTGCGCTCTGCCGTGTCCCGCATGGCGGTGGTGTCCTTGAGGGAGTTGTACTCCAGCCTGCAGAAAGGGATGGACCAGGAAGTGGAGGCTACAGCTAAGGTCCTCCTTCACAAAGCAGCGGAGTCCAATGCCTTCATCAGGCAGGACGTGGACACAGCTCTGGACAGCATGGTGCAGAACTGCACCCCCATTCGGAGCATGAACGCCCTTCTCGCTGGAGGACTCTGGTCAGTTAGCCTGCAGTGAGCTTTAAACTGTGGCTTTCAGATAGCAACAACAGTCACAAGAAGCTAACAAAGCACTGATTTTGGCTGCTGTTTTTACTTTTCCATTGTTATTTCAAAATATTGCCCTGGCCTATATCAATATTTTTAGTTATTTATCCTGTTAAATATTATTTTTATTGCATTCCACCTCCTCTCTTCTGATCCAAACTGCCCTTCACACCGCTTAAAGAATAGGCTAGTTAGCTAGCTTACAGAGGACATGCAAACATTTTCTGTTTAAAAAATACAGATGTACACTCACTGGTGCAAACTAAGCCATCGAATAGAATATGATAATTTGATTGTGCACTTAGATCATACATATGGGTATTAAGTTTCTTTATAGAAGCTAAAAGTTGTAGGCCTACTGTATTCATTGATTGGATGGATTAATAGTTATTACCTTCTTTTTTTGAATGCCCTAATTTTTTTCCTTCTGTTTTCCTCAAAAGTCATCTGAATGCTGCAGTAAGAAAGTGTACTGCTCTGCACTTGGCTACTTTGGTAGAGAAGATTGGCGCTGGCCGCTTATTGTCTGGGGCGAAAGACGTCATAGCGAGAATTATCCCTGCAGTCTCCAAGTTGGCACAGGACGCTTCCCAAGAAACCAGGTTAGTACTGGGATCAGAACGAGAATTCTACAAAGCTTATTCAGTTTCCCAGATACTAATCTTTTGCTGATTCTTTTAGTCTCCTAGTCTGATACTCTGAAGTCAGCAAATGCTGCTAAATTGTAGAGTAATAGAAGCACTATCATGTTTTCTACACACAGACGGCCTTGTAAAATTGTGACCTGGTAAGATAAATGGTCGGTGTGCTGTGAGTTACGGGTCTCTCACTCACGGTTCTCTCCTGTTTTGGGGTCTGTTCTTTGTCTCAGGCGCTTGGGCCGGCGTATGCTGCTGTTCCTGTCCTCCCACCATGACTTTGATAAGATGGTGGAAAAGTGCATCCCTGCCAAAGACCTGGCAACCATCAGGAACACTGTCCTCACTCTGAAATCCAAGGTAGCGATTCATGTTTGGATACATGATGAGGATTTTTTTTTTATGCCATTCAGCCACTATGCCCCATGTTTACTCACTAAACAAAGCTTATTCACAAAACTTTTAGGTGAAACAGACTGCAATAAAAAAACCATCTAAACTGTGATGGTAGACATATATTGTAAACAAATAATAAAGTACAGGGCAGTGCGTGGCACCACACAGTGTATTTACAGTAAGGCATGCACAGTGTAGTCCCAGACCCAGTAGTTAAAGGACAGAGCATGGTTCAAAATGAACTGGCTTGAAACCTTTGGGATAGAATCAAAGTATGAAGCAATATGTGGACTTCAATATCATCACTCCATGTTTTGTGGTGATTCGTACGTGTGTATTCCCAGGAGAGGACAAAGGTGTCTAGGAATGCGAAGATATAAGATGCGTCAGCCTCGTCTGGAGCAGCAAGAAGCTCCAGCCGCACAGGTGGAGCGTCAGAACACGCAACGAATGAAGCGTAGCCTTAGGCACACGGTGAGGGACGTGAGCCCAGACGACGCGGCACCTCTGAAAGGTAACTGCTGATTTCGGCGAACGCTCCCCTCTTGTATCTTGAGAACCTTACCGTACCGCTTACCCGTGAACTCTATCCCAGCTGTGGAGTCATGCGTACCTCCTCCTCAGTTTGCCAGCAGGTGAATATTTAAACAGTTAATCAAAACAACAACAACAAAAAAGTGCATCCTGATTGGAACTGTTTGCAATTTTTGATGGTGTTGATGTTGGTTTAATTTGATTGCAGCCTTGTTCATTTTCTGTTTGGACACTATAACCCAATCCTTGTGTTTTCTCTCTTGTGTGTGTTCAGCAAAGACAGCAGCAGAGCACACATCCACAGCATTGCAGACAAGACAGAGTACGTCAAGCATCTCAAGGCCCTGCTGGGTTCAAAAGACTTCAGCGAGCCCATCAAGGGCATTGATCAGCTGGTGGCCCACTGCGAGGACAACCCATATATGGTCGTGGGCAACATGTTCCTGGTAACACATTTGAACTGAATTGATTTTTAATGTTTTCAGTAGCTTTCAGAAGTGATCTGTATGGGGGGTCATACGTTGGAGAACATTAAATGCTGGCACATCTGAAGAAATGTCAAAAGCTCAGATGCTTCAGAGTAGAAAATATTACAACAATCAGTTTTAACTATTACAGTGGAGGGCAGTCGTGTCCATTGTTAGTGTGAGCTTGTTTTACAATGTATGTGAAGATTTCACCCAAGCGTATCCTTGAAATTGCATTAAACCAAAGAATCCAAGTGAATGACTTATGAAAAAATCAGTCGGTTGAAATGAAAGGGCTTGAAATCAAATCAGCTCCAGGGCTTAACGGCACTGATATGGTGAGTGCCTGATGAATGCATGGGCGGCTTGCTCTATACCTCTCTTCCTCTGCTACAGGTATTTGATGCTTTCAAAGCACGACTGCAAGGTTAACCTCTATGCCTTGGAGGCCTTACAGAAGATAATCACACTGCTCAGAGACAACCTGGTCCAAGTGGTCTACATCTTAGTCCCAGCTATAGTGGACAATCACCTCAACTCCAAGAATAACGCCATCTACATGGCAACAATAGGTGCCATTCAAGCTCTCATCAATAACCTTGGTGGGTTCTTTTCTCTCTTTACAAAACATCTTGAAGGACACATGCCACTGGGCTTTAGAAAAACAACAACAATGATTGTGTTCTGTTTTACCTTTGTATCTTTTGATGAAAGGTTGCTAGGTTGGGGAAAAGGTTCACACAAATCAGTAAAAGAATGTTCTTGCTCTTTGGCTAGATGTTTGTGGTGCAGATCAAATGGAAATCTCCTTTCATATTAAGGCACAGTCCAATATAAAGAAAAAAATATTTCTGTAAGACTGACAGGAGATCTTGCATTATCTGACAGCAGATAGTTAAATAATGGAGTTTACAGTGGATGTGCTTAGGCTCTTTTGTTCAATATACAGTGTCTAATCTTTTGTGGTTGTGTATACAGAAATATTCTACAAATTCAAATACATTATCAAAAAACAATTCTTTCAGAAAGTAATTCCACTGATATGCTAAGAGATGCCAGAGATAAAAAAAAGATAAAAGATATTTACCAGAAATACTATAATTCCTATATTAATTAATAATATTTATAATATTGATAATAATCATTCCAGAGAGTTACCATAGTTACCAAATACTGTCACTTTAGTTGAATTAAATCTTTCTAGGTTAAAAAAATGCTTCTGTAATAACCCAGTGCTGTCCAGGGTTGATTTATTTATCTTTGTTCCTTTTAAATATTCTTTTTATAGAGCTGGTTAGGGAACTCTACCCCTGCAAGCCACAACTGGTTGAGCAGAAGGTGCTTCCTCTGCTCTGGTACCTCCTGGGGACCTCCAGCAACAGTGGTACGGTCCACGGGAGGGGTGGAAGCGTGAGAGGGGCCACTGTCCACCTATGCCAAGCCCTTCATGCCCACATGGGTCCGGCGCTGCTGGACTGCGCTGCTTCCCAACCTTCCAATATCCGCAAGAGCCTAAGAGAGTTTGTGAAGAACCTCCCGATCAACTGAGAGCTGCAAGCCAGACCTCCAGACCAAAATAAAGCCCAACATGGATTCTACTTGAAGATGGAGATGTTTGTGTATTTCTTACTGTGCCTGCACTTTAAATGAAAGAGAGAGGAAGAAAGTCAAACGTTTTTAACATTTTGAATTAGCAGAAAGCTAAATCCTTAAACTCAGAATTCCTTTTAAATAAGGAGCACAGATTTTAGCGAATCACATCAGGTTTAACATGCCTAGGAGCTCTGCTCTTTTTGCACTTTGAAATACTAACACTTATCATGATAACTGTTGTCATGGTGACTATAGATATATATTGTTCTATGATTGTTATTTTCTGTTGACATATCCTGAGGTAACTGTGCAGAATGTAATTTATCACATGCACAAGGAACAAGGATCTATAGTCTTTTTGTTGTTTGGTATGTGTAATGTGACTTTTCAATGAGGAGTCTTAAAAAATGAAAAAGCTACGACTCACAAAATTACTTTTGTATTCTATAGCCAGGGCTTAATTTGAGCCGGATCCTGCCGGAACAGGATCCAGGAACTCTCATTTTGAAGGGTGTGTTCCGGGAACTGTCTGCCTCGATCCAGTAACTTTCAAGCCTACTAATTATAAGTTATGAAGAAATCTGTATGCACTTCTGCACTTAAACACTTATAAAACACATGTAAATAATTTAAAAGTAATTTATATATACAAATTGGCTTGTTATTTTAACATTTGTGTGCCTAAGCGTTTTGTGATCCGGTGACATTGTGATTTTGTTTTGCGATCCGGTGACATTGTTGGCCTCTGACCCCTTGTCTCATGCCGCTGTTTGCGTTCTGGCATCGTTTGATTTTCAAAGTAAGCACTGTGTATAGCTAATAAGTGTAATGGCACAGTATTAACTTAACTCATTCTGTCAATAAAAGCTTGTTACTCCTATGATTGCAATTATATTTTTGTATGTGATAAAAACAATTGACAAACACATATAAAAACCAGAGGGCAGCAGATCATGTGAAAATATAATATTTGTGTAATTCACAACTTTTGGCCATGACTGTAGACCAGGATAATGACATTACAGAATTTCTTCACAGAGCCTCAGCCAGGTGGAGTCAAGTTTCAGGTGGAGTCAAGAGCACACCACCTGAAACAAAATTCAAGACAAAATGAGTCCCGCCTGTATATTTACAAAGTACGGTGATAAAGCTATTGAATCAGTTTCTTTAACATCCCCCCCCCCATCAGACTCCACCATGTCAAGAGTAGAGGTGCACTTTTCTCGCCACAGACATTCAGAGCCCAGTGCAAAATCATCACAGGAGGAAACCTTCAGACTCCAGATTCAAGACTTAGTCAATCACGTACCTCATCCCCAGGATGCATGGACGATGTCCCCTGAAAGAGAAAACAATTGTCTTAGATTAACAGTCATGGCCTTTTATTCTGAATTGGTCTTATGCTTGTTTCCCGTGTTAGACATCTGTGACCACTGAATTCTGTAACCAGAGACCACCATGCATGTGTCGTCAAGAAATAAGGTAGGGTCAAATCCTGTTAACTGCACATGGGTACTCAATCGTTGATTGTAGTTTATAAGGAAATTAAAGCTCATTTCAAAATGAATTATTTATTTAGTGTGTATTTCTTGATTAAGATATGTGCTTGTATATACTTAGATATTTGTTAATGACATATTTGGCATTCTTAGCGAGGAGCAAAGTAAAATTTTCATTGTATCTAAGGAAACCTGTTCCCTCTGTGCATGACAAACTCTGAATTTGAAAAGATTAGGTAGGCCTAAATGACGTTTTCACGCATGCAGACAATTATGTTTTACGTTGCATGAAAAAAATCTGTTGATTCTAAAGCTTTTGGTTAAACGTCAGCTTATTCATTTCCTATTTTCTACTAACAAATGCCTAGGGTGGTTCGTACGATTGATAACATTTCTTTTCTGACAAGAAGCAGCACTATCCAACTCCAATATTTATGAGTCTCTTGAACAGAAGTTGATGGTCACCGATACCGGTGCATCACCAGTTAAGGATGCCCTCGCCGGAATACCGAAAGGGTTCGCCCTGAAATATTAATAATCCCCTCAGTCTCTGCCATGTCATTAGTAGAGACGCACTTTTGTCACAATGTACTTTTGGAGCCCAGTGCAAAACATCACGAGAAACTTTATTGGTATATGCACAGTAAAGAAACGTGTTGCTCTGTACAACGAAATAGTAATAAAGGATAAAATAAGCATGCAACATTATGATAAGTATTCATAAATGGAAATGTAAACTAAACAGAAATATAAACTGCTAAGAAGTTTATGTACATACAGTCATTGTGCAGTAGCGAGCTACATTGCTTGTTGTCAGACTGGTATGAAAACCCAATAGACTCAGCACACTTACAAATTGTCTAAACACACTTGGCACTGCCACATAATCTCCTTTCTGCATTTGCCACATGTGAACCTTTTACAAAAACCACAACGCTTAGTGGCACGGTTACTCTTGCAGCCACACTTAACCTGGCACAATGCCCTTTTCCCTGTGTCAGGTGTGGGTTGTTGCTGCTGAAACTCTACCTTGGACACCTCCTTGGCTTCCATATGAGACTGTGCAAGTTCTGTTGCAAGCTTCACCAAGAACTCGGACCGTCTCTCTTTTACCCCAGTGCATGCTTGAAAAAGCACATGTGCATTCAGGCATGAAATGTCAATCATGTTATAAAACACAGCGACTGGCCAACGCCGTGTTCCTGAACGTACACTGTACTTTCGCACCATTTGGTCCATGACATCCACACCACATTTTAGGCTGTTGTAGTCTGTGATTGTGTTTGGCTTTTTTTTTCGGGTGTCTCCAATCTCCACCGTACTGTGCATGCTACTGAGGATGCAGACAGTCTTTTTCCGTCTGGGCGCGTAAACGGTCAGCGTGGCACCAGAGGTTGAAAACACCTGTGTACTAAATTCCTCACGGCCCAAATTCTTTTTGACAGAGTCTGGAAGCTCACGACGAATCTTGTTTACTGTGCCAAGGAGGGTGGTCTTCCGGCCCAGCAACTGCCTTGCTAGTGACAGTGAGGTGAAAAAATTGTCTGTGGTAACAGTTCTTCCTTGGTCCATAAATGGTTCCATAAGCTTCATCACCACATTTTCCGATAGTCTTTCCCCCACGGGACGACTGGAGTCTTTGCCAAGATATGGAATGATGTTGCATACATACTTGGATTTCAGGTCACATGCCACCCAGAACTTTATCCCAAACTTGTCGGGTTTTGTTGCAATGTACTGAAGAAAAGAGCAACGGGTCTTAGTTGGAAAAAGTTGCTCATCTATGGTGATATGCCTTCCTGGGTTGTAACAAGTGATGCAATTGGCAGCGAAAGACCCCCAAACATTAGAGATTGCAGCAAACCGGTCAGTTGCAGCTCGTTCACTGCGTGTGTACTTGTCGTCAAAGTGAAGGTGCTGCATGATGTTCTGGAAGCGGTTTCGCGACATAATCTTGGTGATTAAGGGCACTCCCAGTGTTGTAGACCATGAGTCATGCACCGCTGGAAGGCGCACAACACCTCGCAGGATGAGGATTGCAATGAACGCCTTTAGCTCAGCGAGGGACATGAACCAGTTTTCTTGCTGTGTCTGGCGTGCATGCTGGACAGTCCACCCCTGTATGATCCGAAGCATTTCAATAGAAATGAAACAGAGGAAACTCTCTAAGCGACTCGATACTTTCCGTAGGGCAAAAGCAGTTGGCTCTCCATTCGTGGTATTGCATTTACTTGGGCTTGGATGCACTCAGTCATGTCTTCCGATCTGTTCTTCATGCCACACTGTGCCGCCTTTTGCAGTCTCTGTCAGCCGCCCGTGTGTCTCCACGCGACCCCTCTTTACTGGTGATGAAGTCTCCTCATCTACAGGACCATATGTTTGAGATTTGATTAGTGAAAGGTTGAAATAATGTGAAATTGACAAACATAATATTTGAAACGTAGCCGGCGATTGGCGGGTTCACACACAAATAGGTATTTTGGCCTTAATGGGGGGGGGGGGGGTGTGCATAAATAAATTAATGTGCACAAAAAGATTCAATTGAGGCACTAAAGGCCCAAAACGATCAAAATGTGTATTGGGAAATTGAGTCAGATCAAAGAACTAAATCACATGCTGAGATCAGCAGTGTGTGTGTGTGTGTGTGTGGGGTCTTATGTATGTACTATTCAGTCAGTTCCAGTATTTGGCAAGTAAATGGAGCCCATGTAATACCATACTGATATTACAGTAATGAAATAAGACATTTTAGTGAAATAAAAGGTTCATTTCTGGTCAAGCAGTGCACCTTTTGTTATGAGATCTAATTGCAAAGTTATTTATCTCATTGATCTGACTCATACAAGACCCTTTATTTGTCTGTATTCTGCATAACCGGATTGCAGCATGAGTTTTTATGATTTCTTAGGTTTTTGGACAATGCAGCGACAGGCCAATTTGAACCAAACTTGGCATACCTGAAGGACCTGTCTATAAAAGGCTTTGAAATTGGGAGTTGATCAACATGTTTATATGAATTATAGCAATATAGGTCATATATGGCCTCAATGATATAATGGGAAAATGGACCCACCTGAAAATAAAAAAAATCCAACAATTTTTAAAAATAGTTTACCTACAGTGTCTACAGATTATGCCCATGCCACTCTTGCCATCATTGGATCAAATTCCTAGGACTAGTTCGAAAAGTGCTATTTTCAAACAATTGATGAATGTGACAAAACTACGCCTTTTTTAATAGGACTTGTAATTGCAAAGTTGTCAGGTGGACTGCAAGGAATCAAAAGAATCAAGTTTCATTTTCCTAAGCAAAGATTTGGAAAAGTTATGCATGATTCACAAATAGTGCCACCTAGTGGCCAAATGTTTCAAAACTGCACAGTGTGACAGTCCTGAGATGTGTGTGAACCCTAAATTGCAAAAATAGGTTTCCCCACACTACGTGTGTGAACCCCAATTATAATTCCAAAACATCTCAAGTATGCCACCTTGGAAGTAATGTAGGATTGTTTTCACACAGCAATACGTGGCATATATATATATATATATTTAAATAGTTTATCTTTTGAAAAAATGTCAATAGGTAAAGATATTTCTACATAAATTTATACAATAAACCCTCAACTACTTGAAATAGAATAATATTCGAGTAATTTTAACTTATCCAGATGGTACTTTTTGCAGTGTCTCTTCCAAAAACACAACACCCATAACTGACAAACAAAAATAGGAAATCTTACCAGAAGAGATTTCAGAGTCACTACTCGGATCAAGAGTTATTTCTCCTCCATCAGAGTCACAAGGGTCGACATGGTTGAGGACCACGTCCAAAGCCTGCTGTGTTCTGCAAACCTTTGCCATCTTTGCTTCTAAGTCGAGAGTAAGTGAAATATAGCAACATGGATTTTTATCCACATGTAGGTGGATACATACATAATAGTCATAATAGTTCACACTACCACCCATCACACCCATACCTGTTCACTGTTACCTGGTACCGGCATATTTCGATCTAATGGCTGCAACAACATTAAAAAAATATATAGAACCCATCTCAGTTACCTCCATTCTGTACATTTATAATATTGTAATATAGTACTAGAGTGAGAAACCTTTATTCTATTTTATTTCACCATTTCTTCTCCATCGGAGTCAATGGATCAACACAGTTCATACAATCACCCATCCCCCCCCCCGTTTAGCATTACCTAGTAGTGGCTGCATGTACATAAAGGATGGCTTTTATTAGACCTTTATTCTATTTTATTTCACTTAGCATGTAGCCAGATAGGCCATTTACTTTGGTGCAGTTTATTAAAGTCTATGCACTTTATTAACAAGTTTCCTATGTCTGCAGTCATCTCTCTCCATTATTAAACTGACAACGACATTATTTGAACTATAATCCTAAAACATCTCAAGTCTGCCTCCTTTGTACTAATTTTGGATTGTTCTCACTGCAAAAGGAGACATGCTGATTGGTCAAAAATAGCTAAAGTTCTGATTTTTTCTTAAAGGGTTTTTTTCTTCTCCATCTGAGTCAATGTATCAACATAGTTCACACAATCACCCATCCCCCCGTTTAGCATTACCAAGTAGTGGCTGCATGTACATAACAAAGGATGGCCTAAACATTTGGCCTGCGGGCCAGAGTTTGGACACCTCTGCATTAGGCCATCATGTCCATTAGTGCAGTTTTCATTAGCCTGCAGCAAATTCTGAAAATACTAATGAATATGGCCTGCAGCAAATTCTGAAAATACTATTGAATATGGCCTGCAGCAAATTCTGAAAATACTATTGAATATGGCCTGCATAAGGAGCATGAGCTCAACTCTGCCTGGCCTAATGGGATGCAAATGACCCCAGCACTGCCATTTGGCACTCTCTGCTAGAAGGAGTCGTATGAAAATGCTGGTAGTTGCAGTGTTAAAAGATTACAGTACCTTTAACAGTCACTACTACGACAAATTAACAGAATTGTTGTGCATTTGTCAACGTACCAGAGGTGTCACACGTCGAAAAGGCTCTGACAATACGGCTTTTAGCAACGGCAAACATCAACTACGGAATAGAATAGAAAAACCGGTAACGTCTAAACAAATGCTTACCAATTGCTGCAGCGCTTCAACAGCTACTTGCAAGGAGCCCCTTTCCTGCTCAGAAGAAAGATTGAAATGTGGCCAAGACAGGCCAAGATGGTGGTTTTATATTGTGAGTTCTCGAGGACCCTTAGGTATCCTGATGAGGCGCCTATTCAAAACATCAACGAGTGTATCAAAATAAGAGTTCACTGTCACGTCAAACGTTTGTTTGTTTTTGTTTCTGTTGCATGTTTTATGTGTTGTAGTGTGATCACTGTTTTCAGAGTGTTTGTCTGTATATCTTACCTTGTAGGGACTTCTGCAAGTAAGGGCCAGAATAAATGGCATGTAGACATTTGTAATTAAACATTACATGCATCATACAAGTGATTCAAATAAAATAAGTATATATTATATACATATAATATATACATATACAAATGATATATACTATATAATATATATTATATACATATATACAAGGCAAGGCAAAGTTTTTGCAGATGTTGGATGGGAGGACTTGGCAGTTTGGAAGGGTAAGTCCAGTGTGGATTAATACATATTTAGGTGTTCTTTAGGACTTTTAATTTTAACTTATTAAATTGTAACCTTGCTAATTGGGAAGATACATGGAGACATGTTCCAGAGAAGCTCCATGGAGTACTCATTGTGCAAGTTTCAGTGTGACAAAACTTCACATGCTTCACTCTGCTTGTACCCCGAACATGACTGCCGTTTGTGCAGATGGCAACAGAAAACTCTATAGGTTTTGACAGTCAGCAGGGTAAAACTGCTTTATGCATAATAAATGTATGTAAAATGTATGCAACTGTAGGTATCGGGGGCGGACTGGCATACATTACTACCAGGGATTTCCCCGGTGGGCCAAGGGGAAGTATTGTTTCCATTCTAATGGGAGGTAAAAGTTAATATGTTTTACAAAACCCCTTAACCTGGGGGGTATTCCACGAAGCGAGCTAACTCAGTAAGCCGGGCTTTTTAAGACAAGCCTGGCTCATTTTGCTCAAATTCGGTTCCACGAAAGAGGCTAGACTTGAGCCTCGCTCAGTTACTACAGCAACATATACGTTTGAACTAACCTGCTCCGTACCAGGCTAGAGTTGAAGCTTAGCTTAGCGGGACCGCTTCTATTGGCTCAGCAGCGTGATGTCAGTCTCGCCATCCGGGAAACAAAATTGAGGAACAAGGTTCCGCTGCAATTCTATCCATTAAATTGCTGTGGATGTAG
Organism: Brachyhypopomus gauderio; assembly: GCF_052324685.1. Classification (NCBI taxonomy): domain Eukaryota; kingdom Metazoa; phylum Chordata; class Actinopteri; order Gymnotiformes; family Hypopomidae; genus Brachyhypopomus; species Brachyhypopomus gauderio. Next base: position 22,489,273 of record NC_135219.1, read on the forward strand.
CATATCATATCATATATTTTTATACATTTAATGGAGTACTGTAATTATTAGTTTGGAATGATTGCAGGTCATTATTATCAAAATGTAATAATTATATTTCCAAATGCAATTTATATTTCGATCTTCAGAGTACATATTCATTGTTAATCAGCGAGGTTTTTGCACATTTTAATGTATTGGTTTAATCTTAACAAATTCAGGTCAGTGTAAAATGGAATACAGTGTCTAATCGCAGTTATGGTCAACAAACATACATTAGCATAAACACTATATCACAAAAATACAATTCTTTGTACCTGAGTATTAATAATAACTGAGTAATTTAGGTGAAGATACTTTTAGGTATATATTTATCCCCACACTTCCTCTTTTGTGTTCAAATTACAAGCAAATCATATCACTCCGCAATTCACATATGTTCAGTATAAATAATGTAAATGTGTGGTTAACTTAATGGTGCAAAAAGGAAATTGATACAGACAACTACCTTACCAAGATTTTCATACAGGTGATACAAATAATCCAAAATGTATGCTATAAAAGAACAGCTAACAGTGAAGGCTGAAGGCTGATTGACCATGGCATGCCCATTTGTAGAAAATCCAGTAGATGAGGGAGCGTGTATAGTGCACAGAGCATTCATGCTACCAGCTCCAAGGTCATTCCAGGACAGGACAGATCCACTGGGCTTTCCGGATGACTACTTATTTGAGCACTACAGGTTCAGAAGACACAGTATTATATATCTTTGTAAATTACTGGGGCCATATATTGAGAAGAACACTAGACGTAGTAGAGCTCTTACCAAACCCCAAACAGTCTGTATCGCTTTGCACTTCTTTGCCAGCGGCGCATTTCTGTACAGCGTTGGGTATGCAGAACATCTTAGTAAGGCGACGGTCTGCTGCGAAATTCGATAGGTTTGTCTTGCGCTTAAGCGTTTCCTTAATATATTCATTAAATTCCCTGGTCACAGAGGCATCCTTCCCATAAAAGAAGCTTTTTCAGAACAGCAGTAACTTGGAGTTAAATTTATATGACTTTAAAAGAGACTCTTATCCAGAGCACTTACCGAAGTGCTCTGTATTCATCTTGATCAACTATTTCATGCTAAAATTCATTCAATTCAAAACAAATTGAATTCTCCAGGATTTCCAAATGTCATTGGTGCTATAGACTGCACTCACATCAGGATAAAGGCTCCATCTGGACCCATGGAGGCAGACTATGTGAACTGAAAATCATTTCACAGCATCAATGTACAGGTACATGCAAGTTTTGCCCACCCAACAGAAATTGTAAAGCATGTCGCTCCATGGGTTTGAACAACTTTCACCCTTTGTCACTTTTGCCATTGTTCTAGATGGTTTGCACCAGCCAATTTCTATTCTCCAACATTGAAGCAAAATGGCCCGGCTCGGTGCACAATATTTCGTGCCTCCTCACTGGCACAGAGGTTTGCCGAAGGTAAGAATACTCCAACCACACAAAATAGTGCAGATTTGGCCTCAGTGTTTAACTCTACTCCTTATAATTGTAGGTGCTTTTCCTGGCTTACTGCTTGGGGATAGGGGTTACCCCTGCCAACCTTTTCTCCTTACCCCATATGCAGACTCTACAACAGATGCCGAGAGGAGGTTCAATCGTGCACATTCAAAGACAAGGGCATGCATTGAGATGGCATTTGGACAGTTAAAGAGCAGATTTAACTGCTTGCGCCATCTCAGAGTGACCCCTGAGAGAGCCTGTGACATTAAAGCAGCCTGTGCAGTTTTGCACAAGGTGGCAATACTGCAAAAAGGAGTAATGCCAAGAGTGCAGTTGGACTCTCCTGTCTGACCCCTGGATACCTCCCGGACTCTGCCCTCGCCTCTCGACCCTGGACCGCACTGACCACCGCTCCCACGCTACTGCTCTGCACCTGCCATACGTCACTGTGCTCATCGTGTGGCTAGTTACACAGAGTTATCCTAATAAAGATCGTGTTATTCCGCATCAGGATCCCTCTCAGCGTGTTCTATACGTTACAAAGACAGAAGTGTTACCGCCCGGTCTAGGTCAGACGGTAACAGCGAATTAATGTTGGAGTGATTGAGGAGTGAAATATAAAGGGGAACCGACAACACGTTCAATAACATGTATTTGGACCACATGAAAATGCAGAAAATGCAAGATGTAACAAGCATTGGCTTAGCACCACTGACTTCAGGTAGGCCACGCTGAAAACGGGAAAAGAAAACTACCTGGTGCTAAGCGACTTCTTTTAAACTTACACAACAACAACCAAGAAAATAAAAGAGAACACTACATAACAAACACAACTACGCAAAAACAGAAACACAGTCCACCACACACACACACAAGAACAAGGGGCAGTCTAACAAGTCTCGATTACGGTTAGCAGATGTGTATATATATCCAAAGTCATCCCCAAAACAGGGAGATCAAACGAGGAGAGCCTGCCACTCTCTCCTGCCGTCTTCACCCCCAGGAAGCCTTTTGTAGCTGTGGACTGGGACTGACTTGTCAGGCACCACCCAGAACCATGTGACCCCATCATCCCGGGCGCACCTGAAAGAGATTACAACACAACACACATTCCACAGCACATCACGCTCCCTCGGGAGAACAGCACAATCACACAGCAACAACTCATCACGCTCCCGTAAGAGAATAGTACAATGTGTACAGTAATAACTCATCTCGCTCCTGCAAGAGAATAGTACATATCAGGGTACATATCAGGACCTAACAGAAGTATAGTCAAGATTGAGAAGTATTTATTCATGTTGAACTGCATAACTACTACTCACTTGTTCTCTTGTAGAGGTGTGAGCTCTGGACATGGAGGTCTGAGGGTCTTCTCTCTGTTCTTCCATTTCCTTTAAACACAACACAAATCATGAGATCACACAGCACATTAACAGACAGATACATAGACACACACGACTTACAGCTGGCCTTTCTGAACAGGCAGAAATTTCTTTCTGGTTGCTAAAATATTTTATACAGTTATTTAAAATGGTGTTTTACCTTTTCCTGCATATTGGACTAATCAACTGTACTTACCATTCTGGAGTATATTTTTATATTTCACCTTGACCTGCTGCCACGTTCTCTTAACCCCGCTTATGTTACTTCTAAATCAGGAAATTATTAAATAACATTATTAATTTACTATAACACTTTTAAAATGCCAATGAATGGATTAAATTATATGCTCACGCATTTAGTCTGTCTGCAATATTTTGCCAGACAGCTTCTCTGACTTTATGAAAACAGGACGTGTTGCCATTCTTCGTAATAATGTATTTATATTCCTCATACAGACGTATAAGTAGCTCATGTTCAGCAGAAGAAGCAAAAAAGCTGCTCGTTCCTTCAGCTCTTTCGACATTTTCTTGCCTTTTCGAATATCGATTAGTGAGGCTGTGTAAATACTGTGTGCACGCGCATGATCGCCGATTACAAAAGCCTGGCTTGAATTAGCGGGAACAGGTTGCGTCTGGATTTCGTTAGTGGAACGGAACTAGACGGAAGTGAACTGTTTGGTTAACTCAAGCGAGGCTCACTCTAATAAGCGCCGCTTTCATAAGCTCGCTTCGTGGAACAGCCCCCTGTTCTTTGACCATCATGTGTGTTTATTTTTTCAGGTGAGGGAATGTGGGATTTACTGTTGAGGTTCAAAGATACCTGACTGACCCAATAGTTCCACGGTTTATCTCCACCTCTATCAGCTTGCACTGGAATTTTTATGTACACCAGTCTCCTCAGTGCTGTGTGAGGCTTGAAAAATTGTGTCCCAGCACAGTGGAACAAATCCTCTTTTTGAATAAAAACTGAAAACAAAGATGCTAATGTCCACAATCACTAAAATCACTAATAAATCAAACTTGTTTTTCCACAAGCACTTTTGTTATTTTTACATCCATACATAAACATTCACGATATACGTATACATATTAAAAAATGTGATTAATTTTAAAAAGTGTAAAAATAAGAACCCAAACCAGCTAGATATATAAGAAACAACAAATCACAACAAACCAAACAGATTTCCTTTATTGACTTATTGACAAAACGTGAAAAACTTTAATGAAACAATATGGAGTTAAAGGCTAAAAATGAATAAATAAAAGACGCTGCTTTCACTGTCCACCAGATGGCGATAATGTCCACTGCTTCATGAAGTTAACCTTTTTCCGGTACAATGGCCTAGGTGCACGCACCACTTCCTCGTTGGTGTCAGGATGCTACCGTATTTCCGGTTGGTATGCGGAAGTGTCGATGTCATGGCCGAGTCTAAATTCACAAGGTGCCTGTTGGAGTTCCCGAAATTTACCATCAACGATGTGCGTCGTATTGTCAGAGCATCAAGTACAACGACACAGAGTCAACTTGAAAAGGGTTTCAAGTTCTACGTTTCATCCTACCTCTGCAATTTTGAAGGTAAGTGGCCGACGCTAGTTAGCTAGCTAGCCTGAGGTGGCAGTCTAATGAAGTGATGTTGTTTTTAGTAACGAACCAACCTGTCCTAGTACTAGAAATGCCTTTTTAAAACATGTTTGTATTTCTGATGGAAGTATCAGGCAAAAGTAAGGCTAACGAGATAACAGTGAGGGCTCACTGCTACAGATCTATGAAGAAAACAGATACGCCACACCAGCTGAGAGTAGGACTGGTTAAAATGACACGAGTTCTGTTCAGTGTCACGTTCAAAGTTCTGTTGAACAAGTTCAAAAGTGAGTTCAACACAAGTTCAATCTTTTATCCTTGCTCTTACTTCACGTAAGCTGTGATAACCATAGGCATTGGTTTTCAAAGCTTACAATGGTAGCCAAATGCAGAGTAGCTGAGTGGGAATCATTAGCAGTCTATTTTGCCTATAGTAAACAAATGGGAGTTTATTTTACAGTTCGAGCTATTGTTATCTACCTCTATGACTCAAAAGCAGAATATAGTCCACCTCAGCTATTCTTCAAACTGCATTTTCTAAAATCTGTCAATCTGTCTTTCAAATCTTTCATCTTAACTTCTTTATTAACATATGGCTGCAACACTTACACCTATTAACATATTCTGATAACACTCTTCAAGAAGCAGTTGAAGTAAAACCTGCACTGTTCTGTTGTTGGTGGTGGAAACAACAAAATAATATAAATATAAGTAGGCCTGTTTCACTCCTATGTGTAAGCATTTCATCTGGAGTGAAAATGAAGTTTAAATCTAAAATATATTTAGTTTATAGTTGCTCACTGAACTAGTAGATTGAAACATGCACAACACTGTAGAATAGAAAGACAGTATAGCCAAGTGTTTTAAGAGTGATGCAAAACAGCACAAACATTACATGAGACAATAGACAAGTGACATTCACCACTACCAACATGATGGGACAGATATTGCGCCTATTGACATTGCTGAAGTCTTCTTTTCAAGATATTAAATATTGCCTCTTGTGTATTTCAGATGACATTACGTGATTCAATGCCAGTTGTGCTCATTAAGAGCAACTGCTCTTGTGTTGCTAGTTGCGGAATCTGCAAACACTTGGTTGCATTGCTTTTCCAGACTGCTCATTATTCTGAATCTGGCATGTCTGTCGTCCCTCCTGTCCTTTCATGCACACAGACAGAACAGAAGTGGCATAAACCACCAACAATGGTTTGTCTTATTTCATTATTTAATGTTAGTTAATGTATCACAGTCACTTTACTAACACCATCTTTTAAATTAATAGGGGGTGAAGCCTGGACCCGTGGATGCCATGGTTGTCCTAAAGCCAAAACCAGGTGCTACTACAGCCAGTGGAGTTAGGTATGTAGTACCAAATTTAATAGGCAGATTACAGTGTGTGGTTAAAAATATATATGCTTTTGATCATCTGATAAGACGATCTGATCTGTTCTCTTCAAAATTTAATTTAGCTTTGTTGTACTTCAGATTAGTGTTGTCAAAAAAATTGATATATCGATACGTATCGATACTGAACATTCTGAAACGGTACAATACTCGTTTCCCTTAAGTATCGATTCTTTTTACATAAAATGCGCTTTCGTTTGACCCACCCAAGCTGCCGTAATGCACAGGACAGTTTGTAATGCTAATATGGCAGCTTAAGCAAACGCAGTGCTGTTGGATTCGAAGCAGATACAGATGGAAAACTGAAGGACTTGAACAAGCCCGTTTGCAAGCGGTGCTTTTGGAACATTTCAACGAAGGGCGCTAAAGCCTGGTTGAGTGACCATAGCGCTCGACTCCGCGCGCACCTCGTGCGAACCTCCGCGAGCGGTGGAGGCTTTATACTTTCCGCTTTGCAGTGTTGTCCGAAACTATATGTGGTAGTATAAAAGAAACACCCCTCAAAACAGGGGAATGAACACTTACCTGACGAATTTTAATGCTGCTTTGTGTTTCAGGTTTGAAAAGTGCTGCAATTTAGGCTAAAGTACTTGAAAATGTTGAAATTGTAACTACTTCATTTCACAACAAATATCTGTCTGACTGAACAGTTTTCATGTATTACATTAACAAATACGAGCCTCTTGTAATTCCAGGATGAAACATGAGAGAACGTGAAGACGTTAAGATTGGGCGTTTTGAAAATAAACAACCATTAAATAATGTGATTAAAAGCGCAATATTTCGAATCATTTCGAGTATATGTATAAATATTTAACTTAATTAAGTTTAACGTGCTGGGAAATATTGGTACAAGCGCTTGAATTGAACCCTGCAAACATGACTTTGTTCATTGCGCTGAGGCGCGGCGCGTGCGAAGTTACAAAATTCGAGAGGTGCACGACCTCGCGTGCGCCGTGCTTCAGCGCGATGAACAAAGTCATGTTTGCAGGGTTCATACACCTTGTGGAATTCAAACACTTGTATGTCACTTTCAAGGTCCATTTCAATATTTCCCAGCACGAGCAAAGACACTTTGTCAGATGTTCAAAAGACGTCCACTGAAAAGCCAGAATGAAAGTTTTAGCGACGTCTTTTTTAAACGTCTATTACTGCCGTTCAGTTGCAGTTTTTGCACGTCCTGACATCCAATAAAGGTCCTAGTCAAACGTTCAGATAGAAAACTCGTCATAGACGTTCATGTTAAGTTAAAAGGTTAAGGTCCTAGTCACACTGTCAGATTTTGAACGTCCACCAGACATGCAAAAAAGGGTCTGGACTGACCGACGTGATACAGACTTGATTTTAACGTCTTTCTGACGTCGCATGTTTGTTGGGATAAGTTAAATATTTATACATGTACTTGAAATTATTCGCTTTATCATCACATTATTTAATGGTTGTTTATTTTCAAAACACCCAATCGTAACGTCTTCACGTTCTCTCATGTTTCATCCTGGAATTGCAAGATGCTCGTATTTGTTAACACAAAATAACTGTTCAGTCAGACAGATATTTGTTGTGAAATGAAGTTACAATTTCAAGCATTTTCCAACACCTTTTGTGGCCTTGTCACAGTCACACCTTATTGAAGAGGCACCAAGATCCAAAAGTGCTACACCTGAGTGGCATTCACTTAGGAGAGAAAGAGTAACTGCCTCACATTTCAGAGAGGTGAGCCACGTTAGAGGTCCAGGTGCTGCAGAAAGGATAATCCGAGGGACACGACAAACAGCACATGTGAAGAGGGGACTTGAAATGGAAACAGAGGCCTTAAAGGACTGTGCAGTTCTGAAAAACTTGAACTTAACCAAGTGTGGGCTAGTGATTCATCCAGATGCCTCTTGGCTGGGTGCATCACCTGATGGACTTGTATATGACCCACTTGAGCGTCCATCATTTGGGCTTGTTGAAATTAAGTGCCCAAATCCACAAAGCTATGTAGACTGCAAATTCCTCAAAGTGGCACAAGGCCTACACAAAATGAAGGAGAGCCATTGTTATTATTGGCAAATCCAGTTCCAGTTATTGATTACTGGTATGCAGTGGTGTGATTTAGTTATCTGTGCCCATGATGATATCTTTATGCAGCGAGTTTACAGAGATAGCAGTGTATTAGAAGAGGTGAAAAGGAGGTGTGACATGTTTTTCTTTAACACTTACATGCCAAAATACCTCTCTATGCCCAAGCAATAGAAAATCATAATGAAGACATGAACTCATGAACAATTAAAACAATTTCAATTTATTCTGTCAATTGTATTACTATTGTATTTGTTTCATTTTTTACAAATACAGTAAAAGTTAAGAAATACATAATGTTGTATTGTGTTGTCAATTTTACATATAAAAGGGAAAGCATTTTATACAATTAATCATATTGCACTGTACCTTAACATTGCAGCCAATATTTACAGACTAGCATGACCTAAAGCAGGGGTCGGCAACCTTTTTGACTCGGAGCCACAAAAGCAAAAATAATTGGAAATTTATTTCAGTGACGATGACATGTCACTCAAGCGAACCGAAACTAAATACCGGACATTTGTGAAATTCCACCCGAACATTTTTTTAAGTCTCAAAAATAATATACGGTAATTAAATACTCATTAATTTTATTCAAAAGCTGAGCCGCATCAGAGGGATCAAAGAGCTGCATGCGGCTCCGGAGCCGCGGGTTGCCGACCCCTGACCTTAAAGGGATCATTTTAAGGTTAGAGAAAAAAATAAATAAATCGCCGTAATTCACATTACATCATCTGTCTAATTCTGGATTGAGATTAGCCATTGTTTGCCCAGGCTTTTACCAAGGGGCCATTTTGATAATTCACCAAAAGACAGGCAACAGTAAAAATTTGGTTTATGCTCCCTGTGATTGAAAGGGGGATCACTGTGCTGAATATTTTATGTTCTTTGACTCTGCGAATCACACGCTCAACATGGACTCTCAGTCTTGCAATGGACTGTGACGTTCTGATCTCTGACCTAGACAGTTGAGCTCTCTTTGACAGAAACGTGGGTATGTGGACTTTGCATGGAACGCAGTCTTCAACAAGGAAACCCTTGTCCACCATGATGGCCATAGATGGGTCAAGGAGGGCCACAATGCCAGACTGCTTTAAGATCTCTTTATCACTGATAGCACCTTGATAAAGAGAAGACACAAAGGTCACTGCGCCATGAGGGGCTATCCCAAGCAACCATTTGAATGTACAGTGTGATTTATAAGTGGAAAACACTTCACTCTGAAGGAGAAGGGAATTTGGAGTTTGACATCTCAGTTCTGTGGAATCTAAAATTATTTGAGTGTCAGCGTAGTCCTGAAACACATCTGGGAGGTGAGTTTTCACAGTGTCCACATCTAACCAAACATAAACAGCTCCCAATACAGTATAAAGGAAGTTGGCCCAGGTGTTAATACGACTAACAGTTGACCGATGGATTCTAAATCTATGGGCCAAATCCTTTTGCATCAGTCCCAATGACGGGTAGTACATGAAGAGAAAAATCTCATCAATTGCTTGAAGAACCTGGGGAAAAAATACATTATCCTATTGTCATATTACATTATGACTATCAAAACTTCTTTTGATGTAAAGATTAATTTGAAAATGATGACATAACATGCTTTGTATGGACAACAGGAAAACATTTACCGTTGTACTGGCAGAGTGAGGGACCTGATCAGTCTTCTCAACAGTCCGTGCGCTTGTAACCCGTATGATGATGTGGGTGGCTGGCTCTATTTGCTTCCAAAAGCCCATCAGGTGGGCATGGTTTGCAAATCTGTGGAATATAAAAGTTATATATAAAGTTATATAATCGCTATTTCATTCACAATGTATTTCAGACACCAGAGAAGGCCCATCCGTATACTGTGTCCTGCCATATTTTGTATTTACCTGGTAAAGAATCGTATGTCGTCATCAGAGGCAGAAAACCGCTCCAAACAGAACTTGCTGCGGACAGTTAAGTCTTCGATTTGTTTTCGGAGCCTTGATATCTCCTCGCGTAGCTCTTCATTTTCATTGAGGGAGAGATCAAGCGCAGCAGGCTCATTACTGACGCAGTAGTCATGTTCATGACACGGTAAGGGGTCATCATCATCATGGTCAATCTGCATCTCTGTTAGATCAGTGTTGGGTGGACGCTCTGTTCTTTCCCATACTCCAGATCATGGAGTTGGAATAGTATAGTTATTCCATTGAAATAGCACAGGAAAAGCTCCAGGTCGCAGTCGTCGTCGTCCAGCAGGAGTGGGAGGTTCGAGCAGATCAGCAGCGATAAAATGTCGCAAACACACTCGGGAAGTACTCGTGACGATAAAATGATCTCTCCTGATCTTAACCACCCATTGTTTCTGCAGTTCTGAGTCCTTTGGAAAGGTGTGGAAGCTCAGGTAGGAATTACACCTTGTCGATGCTGTGCAGAATGGCACACAGCAGTGGTGGTTGGACCTGCTGTCTGTACGTTGTTGAAACGATACTTTTTTTTGTTTACCCGTCATGTTTAGGACACATAAACGGACAGGAGATGAAGCAAACATCATCATCAAGGTTGGCAAGCTATCAAAACATACCAACTCAAAGGGTTAACATGATATCAGGCTCATGGGACAAAAATGATGGGAAACAAACACAAGTTGTAATATCCACAACATTAACATTTTCTTAATCCAAAATCGGCGCTCTGAACCAAACCTCGTCTTTATCAAGTCTAAACTAAACTTATAAAGGAGCAGCAGCAATAACTAAGCATTATATACCAGCCAAAGATAGAAGCTGTAGGTGGTTAGCGCCTAAGGCCAAGAAGCTACAGGGGCTAGCTAAGCAAACTAAAAGGCACAGGTGGTTAGAGAGCAAAGCTAAAGGTTGCACTCCAGTTATGTAGCTTAACTAAATCCCCAACCCATAAAACTCCGTATACAAGTGAAACATACCTGCTTTAACCCCGTCAAAACTACTAATGGCTCAGTTCTGCTCCCACAATAGTACTGCACCAGGAGGCGCCTCGTCTGGGCCTCTCCCTCGATATAAGAGCAGGACTAAACACTTAGTACTGGACACTAGTCTCACATTTAAAAGCAGAATACATGAGTAAAAATGCACCGTACCTTACAACAGCGAACACTCCGTAAAGTCGAGCTCACGCTCCAACCCTGTCGTCCCGTTGTGCTGCTTAGCTTAGCCACGCTATTGCTGCAAGGACCCCATGGTGCCCTTATCACATGCCTGATTACAGGCACACTGCAGCCTGTAACTACTCACTCCTCCCATACCAACAAATCTGTGGAGGGAGCTAAAGATCAGGGTGATGGCAAGGAGACCCTCCAACCTCCAAAGAGTTGGAGCTCATCACTAAAGATGAATGGACAAAAATACCAGTGGAGACATGCAAAAAGCTGGTCAGCAATTACAGGAAGCGTTTGATTGCTGTAAATAAAGGCTTTTCTATTAATTATTGAGAAGGGTCTGAATAATTTTGGACATGCTACTTTTTGTTCAAATGTGAATAAAAGCTGAGAATTTTTTTTCCCCACAATGATGCCTCTTGTACATCATCGTATTATCTCCTGGGAGATTTCCAGTCAAAAATATAATTTCTGGTTAAATAAAAGTAAATTTAAGTCAAAATTTGACAGGGGTATGACTGTATATATATATATATATATTAGGGGTGGGACGCGATCAAAAAAATTAATCGAATTAATCGGAAGCTTTGTAATTAATTAATCGAAATTAATCGCATTTTAATCGCATTTCAGTATTTAACATGAGAAATATTCATTTAAGTTTGAATGATGAATGAATCAATGAACATAATCATAAACTTCAACATCTTGTTTATTTTTCCACCAGTCTACTACGAAGACCAATATATGTGTAGTGTGCAGAAAACAGTTCAGAACATTGGAAATTCTGACCAAAAATGTTGTTTAATTTAGGGAGTTTTGCTCAGGATATTGGAAGAATTGAAGTAAATCAGAAGATGTTTTTAATACCATTTTAGATGGTAGACTTTCTTTAATTTCCCAGGCCTCTGCCACAGGCATCTCCATAGTGCCTAGAAGTGGTCTTCTGCATGCTCAAAGCAAATGACTGGATCTTCATCATCTATAGATTCATCATCTATAATATGAGCTGTCACACCAAGATCATTCTTGTTGCTAACAGAGGTCCAGTGATCCCCAGTCAGAGCCACATTTGTGGCACTCTTCACAATAACCTGTTTTAATTCTTTCCTCATCATACAGCTGCTGGATTTTCTTCGACATTGTCTTTCTGGGGTGAGTTTCCCAAAACGTTCTTACGTACGAGGTTAAGAAGTACTTGGCGCTAAGAACGTTTTGGGAAACTCACCCCTGGACGGTAGTTCGTAACTTGCATCAGTTGACGCAATTCGCAGCGCTTCTTGTAAGCATTTATCTTCGACCACAGGGAGCGGACAACACAAATAATGTGACGCATCATGTATAAACGCGTGCGGAGTCGCGCGCCATTCGCGAAAGTTTAATCCAGTCTTAATGGTCCAATGAAGGTAATTTAAAAACCAGGACGTTTCCTCACAGGATGTGAATTACGGACGTTTGGTCACCCTATCGTACTAGGAATACATTTAGCAGCTAAGTTACCATTACTGACCTGCGCGTTAAGCTGGGCGTACACTGTGCGATTTTTGGCCCATTTTCTGCCGATTTTTCACTCGTTTCGGCTCAATCGCGTGTCGTGCATCGTATAGTTTACACAGGTAAACGAGGAGCGATTCACACCTCACGACCAACTCCCGATCAGAAATCGCAGCGTCGCAAGAACATCAAACATGTTTGAAATTCAAATCGCTCCTCGTGAGAGTATCGCACTGTTGAAGCAGCTTCATGAGCCGACCCTCCCTGCGATTTAGTCGTACAGTTTGAGCTGGAGCTGAGTACACGATTTAAAATATCGCACAGTGTACGCCCAGCTTTACCCGCAACATGTTTTGCGTTGAGGTGGTAACGAAGGGTGGAAGTGCTCCTGTGATAAGCGAACTCCTTCCTACATAAAGTGCAAATAACACTATTTTTGTTTGTACTTCCATCTGGAAGTTTCTTATATTTAAATTTCCCATCCACCAACGTAGCCTCTTCAGTCATCTCCATCATGCTCATCTTATTGTGCGTCCATATAATCTGTATGGCCGGAACTCGCGCACTGAGAAACATTCCACGGTGCAAAAGTGTCTCGTCCGTTAAATGCGTTAAAATGCGTTAATTTTTTTAGTGCGTAAATTTTCCTGTAATTAATTAATCGAAATTAACGCGTTAAAGTCCCACCACTAATATATATATATATATATATATATATATATATATATATATATATATATATATATATATATATACACACACACACACACACACACACACACGCGCGCGCGCGCACACACACACATCATGAAAGCACGTATTTGTAATGCACTTAGATGTATTTATGATACATATGTGAAACAAAAGTTAATATCATACTTTGCTAAAAGGTAAAAACATGTTTTTACTTTTTGTTCTTTCTGCATGTTTAGGGGTTAGTGATGTATTCTGTATTACAATACAATGTGGTATACTAATTCAAATGTTTTATGGAAGTTGTTTTAAGTTTCTTATATTTTAGCCTGTAGCAACAAGGAACACAAAAAATTCCAAGTCCAGCATTATGTCTGCACATACCGCTTCAGTCAGGATCACTTGGAACTTTTGTTCCATTCTGTCAGGGCATCAGGTAGAAATTTCACATTATAATTAGTCTTTTCAGTCCGTGAGCCAGAGCGGATATTGGTACCATCTGGGTGGGCATTCTAGTAGAGAATATACATCACTTGTTTACAATATTATAGACCTCTTCAGACACCTATGCATTTGTTTTTATAGCCTACCTGTGGAAGAAACATGGTTATACAGTTATTACCATACTTACATTTCATAGCCTGTGAGGAAACATGGTTATACATTTTCCATACTTACCCTCAGAAGATGTGTCTTTGATGACTATGAGTGTCCTCATTAAATATCTCTGTAATCTAAGTGTGCAAATGTTTTAGATTTTTTTAGGAGGCTGGAATAACAGTCCCACTGCAGGGCAGTTCCAGGGCATTTTCCATCGTCTGATGGTGCGCTGTGGTGTCTCACCAAGTACGTCGGGCAACGTGGCAGCACAAGATGAGACTGTATCACTATCGGCTGCAGACATGCACTCTGCTTTAATGGTAGAAGAAGAGCTCCCGTCCCCATCTGCAAACATTTCTGCAGTCATATGTGACCACAGTTACCTGCCCACCTGCTTTGGTGGTCTTGTGGACAATGCCCTGGTCTACATTTCAGGGTTTGTTGTCCGAAAAATTCTGAAAAAACTGTCCTGTGAGGTGTGCCGTGCAAGCCTTGTCAAAGGTGCTGTACCCTCATCCTTTGACCAGAGCTACCACCTGCCTCAACTTAAAAACAATGGTGGTCTGATGATCCCCTCAGATGGAACAGTGAAGGTGGTCAGAGCAGCAGAGCGTGTGATACGCCAAAAATCAACAGGTGTCAGTGTGTCCTTTGTCAACCAGTTCGTTCGGGCTGAGATTGGTTCTGAAGATGTGTTTTTACTCGGGGAGCACATTGCAGAAACATGTTCCTGTCATTTGTTGTCTCTGTATTTCACAATTTAAGGCTGCACCACATCGCAAAATTAACTACCCTGGAGATAATGAGTGCCAGCACATGCAAGAAATTGTGCAAAAACAGTTATTTTTTCAAATAATGTATGATGAATGGAATGTTCTTGGGGAGGGGCTTATAGAATATAATGGGGTGTAACTAGGCAGAGGGGGGACGAGCCTGGGAGAGCAGGCTCGTAATGTATGTGATGACGGGATCTATGTGACTTTGCAGTCACCGATCTTTAAACTCTGATTAAGAGGACTCAATTTAAGACTGTTTTATTTCTTTCCATGAACGCGCGTTGTAAATATGTATATAGCTGTAGGTGTCTCAAATAAATGTGCAAAGGAAAATTGCACAGTAGGGGGCGAGAACGAGTCCAGAGATAGTTTGTGAGGTAGAAATCAGCTCAGCTGTTCCAGAGTCTGATGCACAGTCTATCAGAGCTACAATCCCGGCAGCAGACTCATCTGGATTCTCCATGAAATCAAACATTTTGTTGGTGATCCCACATTCTGGACTGAAATATTGAACAGCGAGGGGAAACATCTTCCTGTTGCTTTTATTTGATGCATCTGTGTGTAATGAGAATGGTCAGGATTTATCTGATGTTAGGGCCTTCACAACGTCACTCACTGCCTTTGGAGCAAGGACATCTTTAACCACTGCCTCTGCCTTTGTTCTCCCTAAATTTTGAATCTGAAAGAATATTTTGAAAGAATATTTTGATGCAGTTTATGTGCACAGTCAGCACTGTTGTAACTGAGGTTGTGACTGTGTGGTGCTGCGGTAACCTGGAGAGAATGAGTGAGATGACAAATTCTTAATTAAATTGAATCAGACCATTCAAACAGTTAAACAGAGGTTTAGATTTAATCTATTGACATGATTTGTTCTTTCAATAGTAGTTTCAATAGGAAACTGAATCAGTAATAACAATGTTCTGTACCATATCATTGTCAATATTTTACAAACCTTTCAATTTGCCTTAAATTCATCTTAATTTGCCTTAAATGATGCTATTCAGTCATCAATGTGCCTCTTCCCACTCACATTTGCATCTCTACATAAGCTTTCGTTTCTGGGGACGTGGTGGAGTGTGGAGCAGAAGACATTTTTTTGTGGGACGGGTGTGTGGCGTGACGTCTGTTGCTAGGAAACGGTGATGGCAGCGCCAGCAGGTCCGTAGCAGGCCGGGGGTCCTAAGAGGATCCACCACCATTTTGCTGGCCTTAGTATTTCCTGTTTTTTTATTTCATGCTGAATTGTTACATTTATTGGTGATGTGTGTGTGACAGAGATGAGTATTGGACACTTGAAAATACTCCTCTGGGCCGACGCCGGTCACCATGCCAATGACAACAATTTACACAGAAGAACAATTTAGACCTGTAAGGGATAATGTCCATTTTGGTGTAGGCATATCCGGTTAGGCAGGAGGTGGCTGGCCCAGGATGGATCTCTGGAAAAGGCTTGTCTCTCCTCATCTGTGTTCCTCGAGAAAATAAAACAGGGAAAATTAGCTCTGTATAAGGACATACACAGGACAGATGAGATTATAAACATTTCTGGAGTGTGGCAGCAACTCCGGCATTAAATCAGGTATTCATCAGTGGCCCTGTGCCTGCAGGGGGCTGCAATACGTTCTCAAGGCTACTGGCATTAAATGTTTGGCTGCAGAAAACCTGCAGGTCAAATGGACTGAACTTCATTGACAACTTCAATCTGTTTTTTGGGAAGAGAGAATTCTTCAATCGGACTGCAAACTAACAAGAGGGGTGTCAATCTCCTGTCAGAAAACTTTATTTTATCTCTGTGTAACTTCTCTGTTTCAACTGGTGAAGAAACGTCAGCGTTAACACCCAAGGACACCGTCGCCACTACAGAGACACAACATCCTCCCCCCACAGAGGATGCGGAGTAATTAGATGGGAGCCATGTGCTGTATCAGCTGCCAGAAACACCACAACCGAATAGACAATCCACACCATCCTCCACCTCATCATCACCTCACCTGAACTTCCCAGAAACCATGGAGAAGCTTGTATCTGTAGGGACAAGACTGACACTTTCACTGTCAGCGAGTCCTCAGGTACAGCGGCAAATCACCTCAACTTCTCCCCCACAGTCCTTAATAAACAAATCTCCCCCACAACCTCAAAGTAAAAAAACAAGCTCATAATCCACCAAATAGACAGCTCCGCTCGCGAGTTCATCACCAGCAGGAGCTCCACCCACCCTCCACCACCGTAAAGGAAAATTTACATCTTTTGGGTCCGTGCTGCTACAGTGTTGATATCAGCGGTACATATTTTCAAAACAAGCATGGACCCTGTGTCCCAATTATCTCTCCCATTCCAGTTCTGATCAGAAGCAGAAAGAACAAGGAGTTTAGGTCAGATACTGTGAATACATCCAACCTACAGTATGTTGGAAGTATCTCAGTCTCTGAACCAAAATGTACAGGTTATTAAGTTAGCTCTACTAAATGTCAGATCTATTACAAACAAGTCTTATCTAATTAATGATTTAACTACATCTTATGGGCTTGATTTCATGCTTTTAACAGAGACATGGTTAAATTCATATAGTGCTGATATTGTGCTAACTGAGTCGGCTCCACCAAACTTTAACTTTTTAAATGTTTCTCACAATGGCAAGAAAGGGGGAGGTGTAGCAATGCTGTTTAATGATACTTTCCAATGCAAGCAGTTACCACTTGGCGATTTCACATCTTTTGAATATTTGAGTGCAATTTTAAAAGGGGTACAAAGAATATTACTAGTAACTGTCTACAGGCCTCCTGGGTACAATGCTAATTTTATTGATGATTTCACAGATATGTTATCTTTTATTTCTACTGAATTTGATCATTTTGTTATTGCTGGTGATTTTAACATTCATATTGATAATCCCAATAATAGTTATGCCAAAGAATTCTATGATGTACTTGAATCTTTTGAACTTTCTCAGCATGTGTCTGGAAGCACGCACTGCCATGGTCACACTTTGGATGTGGTTATCTCAAAGGGTCTTAACATTTCAGGCTGTATTAAGGATGTTGCATTGTCTGATCACTACTGTGTATTTTTTGAAATGTGGATTTCAATCCATAGCAATGCCAGGTAGGTTAGGTTAAAGAAAAGACAGATAAATGAAAGGACAGCTGCACTTTTTGTTACCAAAGTGTGCTCTGCACCTTGCCAACTATCAGGCTCTGTTGATACTCTGCTGGATAGTTTCAACTCAAAAACTGCCAGTATTTTGGATCAGATTGCACCAGTTAGAGTTAAAACCATGCAATGTAAGCAGAAAGCTCCATGGAGAAATGATCCTGCAGTTCAGCACCAAAAAAGAGAATGCAGAAAGGCTGAGTTCAGATGGCGTAAAACCAACCTTCACGTATATAGAGATTTTCAAAGATAGGCTGCGTGATTACAATAAAATAATGTGCAAAGCTAGACAATCCTTCTTCTCTAGCATTATTAACAATAGCAAAGTGCTTTTCAGTATGGTTGACAGACTAACAAACCCACCTACATATATGACCCCTGAGCTAGTTTCAAATGAGAGATGTAATGAGTTTGCAAAATTCTTTAATACTAAAATCCACAATATCAGACAAGCCATCTGTACGCCTACATCCACCAATGAGCCAATTTTCTCTCCAAAACCGGAGTTGTATAATCCAGGTTCAGAAAGTAAAAGTCCTCACCAGGATTTTGCTCAGGCTTCCTGGATTGTGTTGATTCCACTAATTTTACATGGATTGCACTAATTAAAAAAATCTATCAAGCTTGAGCAAAATCCTGGTGAGGATTTTTACTTTCTGAACCTGGATTATACAACTCTGTCCAAAACCACGCAAAATGTTCAACATGTCCCAGTTTAGTACTATTAATGAAGAAGGTTTAATTGATACAGTGAGTCATCTCAAATCATCCACTTGCAGCCTTGATAATGGTAATGACCAACCAAGTTTTTAAAGAATGTCTTTTCAGCATTATCAATGAACATTCTTCAAATAGTAAATTCTTCACTCATGTCAGGTGTATTTCCGAGTGCATTAAAAACTGCAGTTGTGAAGCCTCTCTTGAAAAAGAAATCTCTAGATACAAGCTTGTTGAATAATTATAGACCAATTTTTAATCTACCGTTCATTGGAAAAATAATAGAAAAAATTGTCTTCAAGCTAATTATGCACTTTCTGTCCACAAATAGCTGTCTAGACCAATTTCAGTCTGGCTTCCAACCTAATCATAGTACTGAGACTGCACTCATTAGGGTTATCAATGACATTCGGGTAAATACAGACTCAGGAAACATGTCTGTTCTACTACTGCTCGATCTCAGCGCTGCCTTTGACACCATTGACCACAAAATTCTCATAGATAGACTTGAGAACTGGGTTGGACTCTCAGGAACTGTCCTAAAATGGTTCAGTTCAAACCTTCAAGGAAGGAATTTCTTTGTCGAAAAGGAGGGTAATGTTTCTGAGATATCTTGATATATATAAGATATATAATGGGATATCTTGATATATATAAGATATATAATGAGATATCTTGATATATATAAGATATATAATGAGATATCTTGATATATAAGATATATTATGAGATATCTTGATATATATGATATATCAAGATATCCCATTATATATCTTATATATATCAAGATATCTCATTATGTATCTTATATATATATCAAGATATCTCATTATATATCTTATATATTGTCCGTCCACAGCGGCTGTTGTTGTTGTTGTTTGGTGACGTCATGTGCGTCCCTCAGGTGGGCGGAGCCCGTTATCCGTCTCACCTGAGGGTCGTTTGTTTGCCTATATATGTCTTGTCTTTGTACCAGTTGACCGCTGGTACACATATCCTTAATTTGGATCTTTTGCACGGGTTTTGGTTTGCACACTTTCTATTAAACCATCCTTTTTCCCTGAGACATGGCGTGATCGCTTCCTTTCCAGTTGCTCACCCCGCCCGTCACAATATCTCATTATATATATTTTATATATCAAGATATCTCATGCTATGCAGATGACACTCAGATCTACATGGCTCTCTGCCCAAACAACTACGGTCCCCTAGACTCACTGAGTACATAAACAAGTGGATGAAACACAACTTTCTGCAGTTAAATAAAGATCAAACGGAGATTATTTTATTTGGGAACAGCAAAGACACAGACTAGCTGCCTATCTAGATTCGAGAGCCCTAAAATCTAAATAACTAGTACGTAACCTTGGTGTACTAACGGACTCTGATCTCACCTTTAGCAGTCATGTCAAAGCCGTCACCAAATCAGCTTTCTATCACCTCAAAAACATCAACAAATTCAGAGATTTTCTGGCTAAAGCAGACCTGGAGAAACTCATCCACGCTTTTGTTTCTAGTAGGATTGATTATTGTAATGGGCTCCTAACTGGACTCCCAAAAAAAAAACAAGTAAACAGCTTCAGCTGATTCAAATCGCAGCTGCCAGAGTTCTCACTAGGAGTAAAAGAAGGGAGCACATCACTCCCATCCTTAAATCCTTACACTGGATACCCGTATGTTACAGGATAGACTTTAAGGTAATATTACTGGTTTATAAATGTCTTAATGGTGCAGGACCAGTATATTTATTGGATGTGCTCCAACAATATGAGCCGAGCAGAACTCTCAGATCATTAGGAACTGGTCAGTTAGTGCAGCCTAAGGTAAAGAGGCAGCGTTTAGCTACTACGCTGCTCAGAAATGGAACCGGTTGTCAGAGAGCATTAGAAGAACCCCAACACTAGATACTTTTAAATCCAGACTGAAAGCCTTCATGTTTGAGCAGGCCTTCAGCTCAGTTTAATTACCTTTACTCTGTAACGGCACTTTTATCTTCATTAATTTAACTTCCTTTAAATCTACTGTTTTAATCATGCTTGCTATTTTAGATTTTATTGTGTTTGTTTCTTTTTTGTTTAATTTTAATTTTTTATTTTTATCTTCTTATCTTTGCTCCCTCTTTAGATCTGCTTTTAGTTAAACTAAACTTTGTCTCTCTCCTCAGCAGAAACTTATTGCAGAGGTTGTGATTTCTCTCCTGGTACGTGTATACACAGGCGATGCCAAGATCAGGGGGCGACGCCAGGATCAGGGGATCTAACTCTACAAGGGTCGAGAGGTTTGGCGGTCAAACTCCACGGGGGGTATACAGTGTCGTGGAAATTTTCTACTAAATGGATGAGGACTCAGACGTGGTTAAATGATTAATTTATTACAAAAAAATAAATATATATATATATATAGGACAAAGACAGAAACAAGACAGACACAGACATGAGAGTCTCATTCAAGCATGACAACTCTGAAGGCAGGGGGGCAGTCCCCCTGCTTATATACAATCTTAAACACAATTCAGCAGTTCTAACAGCAGGTTATCTTTAGCACAGCATGTTCCAAAACATAAGCGTCCAGCAGGCTACTTTGTCTCACATGTGTGTATCTCCTAATATGGACTTCCCTAGAGTTAGCGGAAGCAACTGATGTATCAGTTGAACACAGAGAAAGCTAAATGACCCAAGACTAGTAGCCTAGTGACTACCAGTTAACAGAGTGCTCTTACCCTCAGCACTCTCCCTGACCTGGGTCACAGTATAGCACACATGCATAATATGAACTGAACATAAGTACATGATTACACTGAAACACACTACTTCATTATTGTAGTCCTTCTGCTTAGTCAGAATGGACATGTCCTAAATCATAAAGTTCATAATGATCTCTTATAATAACTAAAAATGATCTAATCAATGATGATTAGTCAATAATCAATCATTTCTGTCACAACAGGTGGCACCATTGGTGGTTACCAGGCAGGGTAACTGAGTGATTGGGAGTTGCACCCTCGGCTGGGAGTCGAGCACCGGGTGGCCGCGCATAACTGTGGGCCGACGAGCACACAGTTCGCAGACAACCAGTGAGAGTGAAGGTCGCACTCTGTGTCAGTGTTTGTTGTATGAGAGAGCGTGGATCTTATTTACTTTTTTATTATCTTATTTACTTTACTTTTTTACATTTTATGTTATTTTATTCTATTTTTTTAATGTGATTAATTTCTTTTAAATCTATTGTTTTTACATTTTTCTGTATATTCTTTTCATTTGTAAAGCACTTTGAATGACTGTTGTGTATGAAAGGTGCTATATAAATAAACTTGCCTTGCCTTGCCTTGCCTAAGTAAAATTATTACAGCCTAGATAAAAAGTCAGAACCAGAAGGTAACATAGACTTGGGAGCATTCTGAGACATTGGCATCCATCCACTGGACTGTCAACAAACTTGAGTGACCACGAGCAATGACAGGATGACAGCACCAGCGCCCCAGTCTACCATAAAACCCTTCGTCTAAGAACCCCTGGATCTACACCTTTATCTAAGGGGGGATATTAATTATCAAACGCTAAACTAAATAAGTGGGTTTTCAACCTAGACTTAAAGATTGTGACTGTGTCAGAGTCCCGGACGCATTTTGGATGGTTGTTCCAAAGCTGGGGGGCCTTATAAGAAAAGGCTCTTCCCCCTGCTGTTACCTTATTAATTTGTGGAACTAATAAAAGACCAGCACCCTGTGATCTTAGTGGACGTGAGGGTTCATAATAGGAAATAAGTTCCTGCAGGTATTCAGGAGCAAGCACGTGCAGTGCTTTATAAGTTAAAAGAATTTTAAATTCAATACGGAATTTAACTGGGAGCCAACGCAAGACTAATAGGACTGGTCTGATATGCTGAAATTTTCTAGTTCTGGTCAGAACTCTGGCTGCGGCATTTTGAACTATTTGAAGTTTATTTAGATTCCTATTTGAACATCCTGACAGTAGTGAGTTACAGTAGTCTAATCTGGAGCTAACAAAGGCGTGCACCAATTTTTCTGCATCATCCTGTGATAATGCATTTCTTAATTTGGCAATGTTGCGGAGATGTAGAAAAGCTATCCTAGTAGTATTATCTATGTATTTATCAAATGATAGGTCGGAGTCGAGTATGACGCCTAGGTTTTTGGCTACTGAGCCAGGTGTAATGGGATAGTCTGCGAGATTAAGCATTAGATTAGGAGGAGAACTTCTGTTTTGTCCTCATTAAGTTGGAGGAAGTTTAGAGGCCTCAATTTTTCCTAAACTGAGCTTGTCATCATGTGGGAGTAGCGTTTCAGGCAAGCCTGCTGGTTCTCGTTTCCGAGAGTAAATATGCACTATTTACTGAAATTCGTACTATTTTATTATTCAGAACATTCCTCTATTGTTAGAATTAATATTAGTTATACATTTTTATATATTAGATATTATATTTTTATAAATTATATATATATTAGACTTGCCTTTATTTAAAAATTCTGTATATTTACATATTTCAGTATAAGAATGTCTAGAAATCCAGTTTGCAATCTGCAATCTAGAAATAAACTGTACCAAAATCATACCATTGCAAGCACTGTTTTTATTATACAATAAAAAAAGAACAATAATAAAATGACAATTCTGGCGTCCACATCTGAAGCTGTGGAATTGATGTGGACGGTGCTCACGGTTTGAGGGCGGGCAGTTTGAGGGCGGGCAGTTTGGTGCTAGGCGACAGGGCCGGGAGGGGCGGAGAAAGGCCTTGGCCACGAAGCTTCAGCCTCTCGATCTTGGGTCGCCGTAACTGGATCTTCTGCTCGGTCTTGTCCTCCGAGGTCAGCTGCGTAACTGCCCTCTCTGCCATTGCTGTGGTCACAGGGTGACAACGAATCAAAAAGTAAGATACTGGAAGGGGGGAGTTTTTATATAAGCAGCCTTTGACTGTTACGCTGCTAATAATACAGCCATATAAATAGCACCTTCCAGTGTTGAAAAGACATCCTTGAATTATGCCGCTAATACAAAGTATGAGAAAGTCTTAGTATGTGTAGGATGAGAGAAATGTTAGTTGTAAGAACTACATTGGTCATAACAAAACAGCTGTCTGCCCCCATTTTTTTCCACTTACTCTTGTGGTGGGTGGAGCTCTTGGACAAGGTCCCTCTGGCTTGAGTCTGGATGGCACGCGTTTGCTTCTTGACGTGATCCTGGGCCAACCGCTGCTCATTGATCTCCCTGATCAGCAAGAAGTTCTCCTGCGTGGCGAGCAAAAGCAGACGGTCACTCCTACTCAGACACAGACTACCACGTGCAGTAACTAAAATACGTCTTAGAAAGTCGTTGGAGATCATCCCATTTAAGAAACAGGACTGGGAAGCCAACACTAAAGGAGAAGTCGGCGCTACCTCCGCGAGCTTGTCATAGCGTGATTTGTGCTTTTGTTCATTTTCAGCCAGCTTCCTGGTCAGGGATGCCACCTTCTTCTCGAGATAATCCCTCTGCCTGCGGAACTCAGACTGGACGTCTGCACTGACTTTCTCCTCCTGGCACTGTAAACAAAAACCAGACATGAATGGTCTGAGCTGTGTGTGTGTGTGTGTGTGTGTGTGTGTGTGTGTGTGTGTGTGTGTGTGTGTGTGTGTGTGTGTTGTGTGTTCATCTCACCACATCAGATCCTTGAACATGATGTTCATACAGCTTGCGGACAGTTTCCTTTAACTTCTTTGGTTCTTGTAATACCCTAATGCAGTTAATGATGTCCGTCTTTATCCTGCAGCCCAGGGTCTCGCCGTTCTTGACCTGGGAAATCAAAGCTATTATAGGCAGGGTTTGGTCTGCATGTGTGTGTGTGTGTGTGTGTGTGTGTGTGTGGTGGGGGGAATTGTAAAGTACTTTCTTGCATAAATTACGTATCACATCAATAAAAATAACAAAGGCAAGTCTATAAGTCTGAATTAGGAAATTAACATGGAAACAAGGCCAAACACAGAAACAGAAGCACCACTCTAACTTATTGCCCTAGGTTACCCACACACACACACACACACACACACATATACACACACACATACACACACATGCACACACATATACACACATACACACACACACACACACACACACACACACACACACACAAACACAAGCACACACACACACACATCCAGTATGGTCCAAATTAAGCCTGCAAAACATTTTTACAGCATGCAAGAGTCCCAAGCAAGATGAATGCAGGTGTGTGGCACCGGACACCTGGGTTTAACTGCGGTGTGACATCCTGGGAGGCGTGGCAGCACTCCCCCTGGGAGGCGTGGCTACACTCCCCCTGGGAGGCCTGGCTACACTCACCTTCTGCCTCTCTGTGTTCAATTCCTTTTCTTTGGCTTTCAGTATCCGCTTGAGTTCATCATTGCTCACATGTAGCTGGATGTTCTGCAACTTGTACTGCTTCAACGCAGCCGTCATCTAACAAAAACACCAAAAACAGCCTCATTAACACTTACTACTCATTAATACACCACGTCCCTCATTAACACTTACTACTCATTAATACACCACGTCCCTCATTAACACTTACTACTCATTAATACACCACGTCCCTCATTAACACTTACTACTCATTAATACACCACGTCCCTCATTAACACTTACTACTCATTAATACACCACGTCCCTCATTAACACTTACTACTCATTAATACACCACGTCCCTCATTAACACTTACTACTCATTAATACACCACGTCTGCTATATTCAAATACTATGTGTAAATTTTTGCATAAATGCATGTTAATTATTTTCTGGTTCTGTGGAAGTCATATACTGTAATGGTTTCCAATAAGGTGTCTGAAGTAAGGGTGCTTGAAGATTCTCTCAAAAAGAGAATTACTTTAATTAAATGACGTTAATTAAATGCAGTGACTCTCACAGAGACCTGGACAAGATCCATTCAGTTTGTGTATAATGAAACACAGTTCCTACCTCCCGGATCTTTTTCTCCGTCTCTTTGAGGTAAATCTCTCTCGGCTCGATTTGGGTCTTCAGATGTTTAAGGTTTTCATCCAGTTCAATCTTAGTCTTCTCCAGGTCCTGGTACTTCCATTCCAAGTCCTGAATGTGTGTTTCCTGCAGGGAACAGAACCCCCTCTCATCTACTGCCCAATACAGTACACAGCTCACTTCTGAATATCTTGTGGTTAGCTTAATAAAAGACACCACATTAGTAAACCACATTTTTGTAATGCATGTACAATATGTGCTTTTTATCCTCAAAATAAATATGCCACTGATTTACATCAATAAAACTAGATTTGCATTTCCTGAAGGAAATGCTAGAGGGTTTGAAAGATGATGCCAACGGTCACATTCTTGAAATCTTAAATCTTAAACCTGGGTTACTAAAAAATCTATTGATATGTTTTATATCTAAATTCTGTGATACTATCAATAACTTTCCTCTGTATACTCCGTGCGAGCTTAAATGCAACGAAATTTCATTCTGTGTACACCTGTGTACAATGAATGACAATAAAGATTGTCTAAGTCTAAGTGCGGTGTATGTATGTGTGTGTCTGTGTGTATGTGGAGTTTGTATGAGAGGTGTGTGTGTGTGTGTGTCTGTGAGAGACGTATGTATGTATGTGTGGAGTGGGTATGAGAGAGGTGTGTGTGTGTGTGTGTGTGTGTGTGTGTGTGTGTGTGTGTGTGTGTGTGTGTGTGTGTATGTATGCGTGTGTGTGTGTGTGGTGCCTGAACGAGCACAGAGGCAAATTGTGAAAAACCCAATTCTGATTTTGAGAAAGTTACAAAGCCAATCGACTATAAAAATCACAGCACAGGTCTCGGAGCCAAGACCTTTGGAGGTCTGTTCGTTAAGCGCTTCCGGCTGTATTAATTGCTTTTCAAGCCCTCTAGTAACAGCCAGGTCCTCAACAAATAATGGCAAACAGTTGTGGTGCACACTAAAATGTCAGTAGCTTTGCTGGCCTTGTGGTGCCTGCACGACCCCCCACCTTGTCCTGGATGATCATGTCCTTCTCCTGGATCTCCGACTTCAGGGCCACGATGTCCTTGTCCCGTGACTGGACATCCTCCTGCAGCTTCTGCTTATACTCCATTAGTTGACTGATCTCCAGGTTCTTGTTCTTGATTTTGTTCTCCAGGTCAATAATCTGCACCATTCACATCAACAGAGAGACACAGAGGCACGTCAAGCCGTGGCTCACGCAAAGAAAGGCCAGAAATTCCCCCCGGCCTTTAAAACAAAAACGAGTGGGGATGCGTGATGGAAACAATATACGAGCGCAGGGTTGTGAAAGACGCCACCAACCTTGACCTTTCTGTATGCCGCCGTGTCCACGAGATAGTAGTGCTTCTCTTCCTCCTCGCGCAGCCTGCACTCGTACTGGGCGCGCATTTCCTCCAGCTCAAAGTTGCTTTCCGCCTCCATTTGATTTTTAGTCTCCTCAAACTCGCGCTCCTGCTGCTGCAACTTGTCACGGCACTGGGGAGAAGAGAGAAACACCCTGCTGGTACCATGGCACAAACTAAGCAGTCGGCAGTCAAGGGACCCTCCAAGTGTTACACATTTTCCTAAGGGTCTGTTCTTCTTGGAGACCTTGATCTTGAATGATCACATGACAGTACTAAACTCCGAAGTAAACATACATGCTGGACGAACCTTTCGGGACCCTCAGTGTATACGATAGTTGGATTTGTAGCCCAATGAGGGCTCTATATACCAAAGCAAACACAACCAAAGTGTATATTGTCTCTGCTGCTAATTGCTCTACGGACCACTCAGCAGAACACTTGGGGCAAAGCGGAAACACTCACTCATTACCAACACAGACTTGAAAGCACTCCTGCACAGTACAATACATTACCCAGAGCTCTCTATTCAACTAAAACCACTTAGACTAACAGATGTTTATTTTCAACACTGACACAATGTGGCACACATCTCCAAAACGAATATTACAGCGTAGCATCACCTTCATGTAGTGACTTGGACATTTTTTTCAACATTACTTAATCACATTTAAAATAGTTTTATTAGATGCAGCACAATATAACAAAAAAAGATGCCTTAATTGTCAAATTTGATCAAGCCAGTCCAAATATATTCACATTTAAATTTTTTAAATGCAATTAACCTAAAACAAAAGGAAATCTTGTGATCAAGAAATGTGCTCTAGTTTCAGCACGTAGCTAGTATTTCTTTTCCGTGATCATGGTTCATCGGACCAACACGTTGTCTTGGGACCCTTAAAAAACGACCTTAAACTGTACAGACTGGGATTAAACTTCAGGAAACAATAAACAAGAATATAATGTAACCGTCCACGTATCTATTAATATCTTTTGAACAGCCCAGCGATGTTTTTGAACGGTCCAAACGCGAAGTAAACGGGATGAGAGAAAGCGCTCATTCAATTGCCATACTGTATTACCAAAACTGTGGGAAGAAGCTCCTACAAACCGATGAAAACAGCGATTTATTACAGCGCGCTTGATCACCGACCGCTTAGACAGCTAGCGGAGGAAAATGGCCGCGGCTCAATCATCATCATGCGGGGAAATCCAAGTAACTACTTCATGTGATACATTATTATATTACAGATGTCACATATCCGATTACAATAACGCACCCAGCAGAGCTGCAAGCCAAACACGGAGTCTGAACGTTTTCGCAACTAGGTGGACGGTTCAAGAAAACGTGAGACGGGCCGGGTTGCCAGGTCCTACAAAAATATCCCGCCCTCCAGCAGCCTAAACTAGCCCAAAGCCAAAAGTTGTTGACGGCTGGGTGGCGAGTGTTTAAAATGGAGACAAATTAAGTATTATATCGCGATCGATTCTTTGTGTTGACTTGTAACTCCCGCGGTGGCCCAACTCAAAAGTAGCCCAAAAAACCGCACCCCGCGACCCCAGAATTTTTGGCGTGAAAACCGCGAACCTGGCAACTATAGAGACGGGAGACGGACGTGGCCGTGCGGCCGAGCCGTCGGCACCACAGCGTCCTCACCTGGTCCAACTCGTGCGTCGTCTCCTCCAGCTCGGCCTCGAACATCTGCTGCATCTCCTCCAGGGCTCGGTGCTTGCTGGCCTCCAGCTGCTGCAGCTCCTTCTCGTAGGTCTGAGACCTCACCAGCACATCCCGGAACATTGTCTTGTAGTCCATAATCAACTTAAGGTTGTTTGTTCTGAATGAACAATATCAATGAACAATATCAATGAACAATATCAATGATCGATGTTCTTACACACGTTATGGCGCGTATATGAGTCATCTGACTAGCTAGCGAACTTATATAGGTTAATCAGTTTACAGTTACCAAGGCGATAGTTACCCTAACAACGACCTCACAAATACTCGCGTGGAATCTCTACGTAATCCCTCGTTTATCACGTGAGAGATGTTCCAATTACAACTGCTAGTTAGAGTGCGAGTTAGAGTGTGTGCAGACATGAAAAATGATCAAAACTCTCCTGGATAAACTGCTGTAAAATCCTTAGGCCTTCACGTAGAAGCTCCATTAAAATTTTTAATGGGAAAGAAACTTGTCCTTTCTAGCACGCTGGGATATCTAATCATTTGATCAATTCGTTTTAGAGTTATGAGCATTTGTTTGGCACTAGGCACAGAAAACTGCACCATTAGTTCCCATGTTAATTTATCAAAATCCGAATTGCCCTTTTCAAAATTTACCTCTGTGTTTAACTCATCATAAATCAGTCATTTTTGGGTCAAACCACAAACAATTACATGAAAATCATCAGCAAGCGGTCCTCTCTCATACAATTTCTTCGGTTAAGCGATAAGTTAAATATGTCCCGAACTACGACCGTTTGTTCGGAGGGTGCAAATCACATTAAACAAGCCTTCTTCACTCAGAATAGCAGAGATTAGTTAGAGCAGAGGTGCCCAAGCTTTTGTTAACCAAGATCTACTTTTGAAGTTGATGGCATGCCGAGATCTACCAAGTCAAACACAAGGGCCGGGCAATTAAACAAGGAACCCCAATCACAGTTCAAATGTAGTTGTTTTTTTATTTGCACAGGTGGAGAATAAGCAGTAAATCCAACAAATGAGGAAATGATCAATGCATCAAAAATAGGTTGTGAAAACAGAACAAGAATCTCACAAGAACTTCACACCATCTTTATCTTAGCCACATACACGCCAAAACTACAGAAAATAGCAGTCAAAAACTCCATAAAAGGCTGGTCAGTCAAAAAACCCAAATCTAAATAAAAAACAAGTAATTCCAAGATTAACACACACACACACACACACACACACACACACACACACACACCAGGGTTGCCAACTTTTTAAGATCACTTGGAGTGAGATTTGATCTTTTGGGTGGGTGGGTAAAATGGACACCAATTAAGTATTATATCGCGATCGATAGTTCGCCAGTGGTTGGCGAACTAGTAACTCATTGTATCATAGATATGGATCAGAGGTAAATAAACTAGATTTTTTTCAGCGTGAGAAATCGGATGTGTGTCAAATGCGTGTGTCTCACGCTCAATGCGTGAGAGTTGGCAACCCTACACACACATACACATACACACAATAACTCTAGAAAATATAACTTCAGAGCAGGAAGGAGGAGAAGATAAGTCCAATATTTATTGGCCTCCACAAATGCTTCTTTGAAAACTCTTTAAAACATTTCTTTCGCTTTGCCAGAACTGGGCTCACACGGTAAGACTCTACCGTGGCAGTTTTACTCCTATGACCAGGTGTCGTGAACACTGCCTGCTTTGCTGCCAGCTGTCTCCTCACTCCATTTACCTTCTCAGTTCGTACAGCTGATTTCACCGGGAAATCGTTAGTATACCTCTTGTGAACTGTGAGAAAATGTTGTTCCAAATTCCCTTTCTTCGGTATGGCCACAGTAGCATTACAGATCAGACACACCGACTTTGAATAAGTAAAAAAGTAGTCATTTTCCCACTCGGGATGAAAGTGATAATTTTTAGCTTTTTTGGCTTCCGCCATTATCTCTTCGGCTGCCACCATTCTGGTTTCTTCGTGTTCGCGCTTTAGAGTCCCTGGTTACAACCTAGCAACCGTGGCAAACCATACCCAGCATTCATCAGAAAAGCAGAAAAGGTTGTGTAAATAATTAATTTTTGTATCTTATTATTATGAAAATAGATACTGGCCTCTCATGAACGATGGTTTGATTAGTGTTTTTTTTTTTTGTCAGAGCCTTAAATACATTGGCCAGGACGATCCCCGACCCCGAAATGGCGGAGATGCTCCGCGAGGGGGCAATACGGATATGGAGGGAGCGACACCCTCCTCCTGCGTACACCGAATCCTGGCAGTGGGGTCAGCCTCTGAAGGCTGTATACATGTAACTGCTCTTTAACAAATTGTTAAATAGCCTGAGACTCCAAATCATAAAACATCCTCATCTGATCTGTACAAATTATTTCAACTAGCTTGTGCAAATGTCTTCAGTGATAACACCTGCTTGGCCCCATCAGCCATACTTACCACCAAAACTGCGTCCATCGCTGTAGTCGTCATATCCTCCAAAGCCGCCGCCCCCACCCTGGTGGCCATAACCAGAACCTCCACCAAATCCTCCACGTCCACCACCATAACCTGGTCCACCACCATAGTTCCCACCTGAGGACATACAAAGGAATGTGTCGGTTTTAAACTTAATTGCCCAGTTTCCGAGACTTGGACATGAAAGGCTTAAATCAGTCCACTTTTCTCAATAAAGATGGACACATCAACATGACCCCAGTACTCCCTTGTGAAAATAAATGCCCTTACCATCTCCTCCAAACCCATTGTAGCCATCACCTCCATAGCTTCTGCTGCCTCCGTAGCCTCCTGTACAAAGCAGTATAGTGTTGGTTGCGTTCTTTCTGTCTGAGGAATGCAGACGTAGGGGTGGGAAACTTGCTTTCCTACCTCTTCCAAAGTGAGACTGTATCACTATCGGCTGCAGACATGCACTCTGCTTTAATGGTAGAAGAAGAGCTCCCGTCCCCATCTGCAAACATTTCTGCAGTCATATGTGACCACAGTTACCTGCCCACCTGCTTTGGTGGTCTTGTGGACAATGCCCTGGTCTACATTTCAGGGTTTGTTGTCTGAAAAATTCTGAAAAAACTGTCCTGTGAGGTGTGCCGTGCAAGCTTTGTCAAAGCTGCTGTACCCTCATCCTTTGACCAGAGCTACCACCTGCCTCAACTTAAAAACAATGGTGGTCTGATGATCCCCTCAGATGGAACAGTGAAGGTGGTCAGAGCAGCAGAGCGTGTGATACGCCAAAAATCAACAGGTGTCAGTGTGTCCTTTGTCAACCAGTTCGTTCGGGCTGAGATTGGTTCTGAAGATGTGTTTTTACTCGGGGAGCACATTGCAGAAACATGTTCCTGTCATTTGTTGTCTCTGTATTTCACAATTTGGCCCACAATTTCACAATTTAAGGCTGCACCACATTGCAAAATTAACTACACTGGAGATACAGAGTGCCAGCACACGCAAGAAATTGTGCAAAACCAGAGCCGGAGTGGCTAATCGGGAGATTCGGGAGGATTCCCGATGGGCCAGCTCATGTCAATCTCTAGTTTGGGCCGATTGGGATGGAAAAATAATTTGGGTATGAAACTCCCGGGCTGAAAAAGTGGCCCACTCCGCCATGTGCAAAACAGTTATTTTTCAAAGCTTTTAGATCCTCAGCCCCATATATGTGTATATAATACGTGTGTGTGTGTGTGTGTGTGTGTGTGTGTGTGTGTGTGTGTGTGTATATACGTGTGTGTATACATGTGTGTGTGAAATAGTTTCAAATGAACAATAAAACTATTCATTAAAATATAAAATTAATTAATGAATTAATGTACACTAGTGGTGGGCTGTATAAACAATATCGCCATTAATCTATTCTTAAAGTTGGGTTGGGAGCTGGGTCAAAATAGGTAAGCAAACTATGATGACTTTCACCTTGATAAAGCTCGGGTGTATTCCTAACCAAATTGCACAGTAGGGGGCGAGAACGAGTTTTCAAACATGTGGTAGTCTTTGTAATTCACAAGAAATCGCACGTGTGCTTACATGGATGCAGCCACGAAGCCGCCAGGTTTGCTTCATGAATGCACGTATTTAATGTGTATGTAATGTGTAACAGTGTCCTGTGTCATAACTACATCTCTGCTGTTTGTAACACACCAAACTGTGAAAATTGGGTAAAGATTCGCAGAGTTGTGATTATTATAGTTATATTATACTCATTTCTCAGTACAAATATATGTACTTGGAGCGCAGGGGAGACCCATCCAATATGGCAGCCGCCTGTTACGTCAGCGCCAATAGGCGGTGTCAGTCCGTGAAGCGTCTATGTATATTATGTCTATGGCACCATCCACCACTGGACATACAAGCACACACACATTCATGCACACACACTCACACAACTGTTTTTTTGAACATCAAGAGACACACACAGTCACACATGTACAAATGTATTGGCCTTCAAATGTACTTAAATGTACTGAAAGTAAAAGTAAAGGCTGTAATATTTAGCACCATGAACTGCATGAAAAACTATGGTAAAACTAATCAGCTCTTAGGGCGCACTCACACGAGCCATTCACACAAAAAAAAAAAAAGTGTCTCTTGGTCTCTGATGGGTTGGCCATATATTTGGCTCATATAATATTGATTTACACTGCTACGCAGATGATACCAGCTCTACTTATCTGGTAAACCAGGCACCTGTTCCCACGCTCATCCCTTTCAAACTGTCTATCTGAAATAAAAACCTGTTTTGCATCTAATTTCCTAAAACTTAATAGTGATAAAACTGAAATGTTGCTCTGTGGTTCAAAATCTACAATATCTAAAGTTCACAGTTTCTCCATGCCAATTGAGTCTGGGTGTCATCCTAGATAGCACTTTATACTTTCACTCACACATCAGTAATATAACCCAGTCTGCATCTTTTCATCTGTGTAACATCAACCGTCTACACCCCTCCCTCACCCCCCATACTGCATCTATACTTGTTCATAACCTTGTTACCTCCCGTATTGACTACTGCAATTCTCTCCTGTTTGGCCTTCTGTATAAGTCCCTCCATAAGATTCAGCTGGTTCAGAATACAGCTGCTCGTATTATTTCTAAAACTCCTTCATTCCAACACATTACAACAACTCCACTTCAACAACTCCACTGGCTTCCTGTTAAATATAGAATACATTTCAAAATCTGTCTCTTTACATTCAAGGCCATCCATAATCTTGTCCCCCCATATCTGTCAAATCTTCTCAATATCGCATCTTCCTCCCTCTCGCTCAGATCCTCCTCTTCCACTCATCTCTCTGTGCCTCCTGCTCGTATGAGTACCATGGGAAGCAGCTTTCAGTCGCTCTGCTCCCAAACCCTGGAACTCCCTCCCACCTGACATCCATAAAAATTGATTCTCTTCCTCTTTTTAAATCTAGACTCAAAACTCACCTGTTCAAAATAGCCTATTCCCTGTGATTTACTTTATTGTCTATTGTATGTTTTATGTCCTTTGGTGCGTATTGTGTTCTCTCTATAATTTGTTTTATTTATTTCTTGTAAAGTGTCCTTGAGTGTTGTGAAAGGCGCTTTTAAATAAAATGTATTATTATTATTATGATGTATACAATGCTAATATCGGAATTATTTTAATATACACAAAGAAGCGGTTTGCTGCGAGATATTGTTAGGTTTCTCATTAAATGGCTTCAATAATATCTAAGTATAATCATGCTCTGGAGCTCTGTTCACTGAATTCCAAACACATGTTCCCATGAAGCTCAGCCAATCAGAATGAGCGCTCCAGGTCCTTCACTAACTCCGCCCCTCACTGTCTCTGCTCTTTGCAGGAGCTGGAGGAGAGCTTCCACATTAGCAGGATGGAGCAGATCGCCTTTGAATTCAATGTGCTGGTGTCTCTAGAGATGGTCCTCTACCTGCCCGAGAGCAGGTCACAACGCACTACCACCTGAGCCTTCCAGTCCCAGCCAGCCCAGCCAGAACTGACGCCCCCTTTGAGTGGGTGTGGTTTTGCAGACCGGCCTCAGGGAGGACTTCAGCACAACACTAAGTGCTTGTGGGTTAAATTGAACATTTGTTCTTGCTTTTTGTGTTTGTTTTTGGGTCTTATGCGAGGGTAATTAAATGACAGTAATATTAGCTAAAGCACTTAAATCAACTCCAAACACTCAAATAATAAGAGAGATTTCCTTAAACCTCTCTTTAAACATTATCTGTAGAACCAGCCTGCGCACCACGGACTTGTGCTAACGGGCCACCCAATGGAGGATGGGTTCCCTTTTGAGTCTTGGTCCTCCCAAGGTTTCTTCCTAATCCCCACCACCATAGGGAGTTTTTCCTTGCCACTGTCGCCTTGGCTTGCTCATTAGGGATCTGGACCCATACGATTGTAAAGCTGCTTTGTGACGTGTTGTGAAAGCTATATAAATAAATTTGACTTTGACTATACAACAAAAATAACTTCTATGTTTAATTTACAGTAGAACTATAATCCACACACTTCTTTGATTGGTGTATTTTTAGGCACACTGAAACAGCATATATAATTTACTATAGCTATAAATTATTATACATCTAAGCATTCCTGCTTTTAACCTATTAATGGTGATTATGTGTATAATTTTATGCAATGTATGTTTTTTTTTTTATAGTTTGTCACTTGTACTACATCACTGTCCCACTAGTGGGCAGTATTTGACAGGGAGCTGTGTTGAGACCAGAGACCGTATGTATATATATATACATATACTCTCAGAGGGCCTAAAAATATTCTTAAAACATAAATATATATAATTTATCCAATTTTATTTAATCCACTTACAGTTTGACAATCGACATCTAAACAATTAGAAAAATATAAGCAAATACATTATTCACCCGTGTCAATCCAGAATTAGACAGATGATGTAATGTGAATTATGGTGATTTATTTATTTCTTTTTTCTCTAATCTTAAAATGATCCCTTTAAGGTCACGGGTCGGCAACCCGCGGCTCCGGAGCCGCATGCAGCTCTTTATCCCTCTGATGCAGCTCAGCTTTTGAATAGAATTAATGAGTATTTAATTAACGTATATTATTTTTGAGACTTTAAAAAATGTTCGGGTGGAATTTTACAAATGTCCGGTATTTACTTTCGCTTTGCTTGAGTGACATGTCATCGTCACTGAAATAAATTTCCAATTATTTTGCTTTTGTGGCTCCGAGTCAAAAAGGTTGCCGACCCCTGCTTTAGGTCATGCTAGTCTGTAAATATTGGCTGCAATGTTAAGGTACAGTGCAATATGATTAATTGTATAAAATGCTTTCACTTTTATATGTAAAATTGACACAACACAATACATTATGTATTTCTTAACTTTTACTGTATTTGTAAAAAAATTTAATGAATACAATAGTAATACAATTGACAGAATAAATTGAAATTGTTTTAATTGTTCATGAGTTCATGTCTTCATTATGATTTTCCATTGCTTGGTCATAGAGAGGTATTTTGGCATGTAAGTGTTAAAGAAAAACATGTCACACCTCCTTTTCACCTCTTCTAATACACTGCTATCTGCATACCAGTAATCAATAACTGGAACTGGATTTGCCAATAATAACAATGGCTCTCCTTCAATTTGTGTAGGCCTTGTGCCACTTTGAGGAATTTGCAGTCTACATAGCTTTGTGCATTTGGGCACTTAATTTCAACAAGCCCAAATGATGGACGCTCAAGTGTGTCATATACAAGTCCATCAGGTGATGCACCCAGCCAAGATGCATCTGGATGAATCACTAGCCCACACTTGGTCAAGTTCAAGTTTTTCAGAACTGCATAGTCCTTTAAGGCCCCTGTTTCCATTTCAAGTCCTCTCTTCATGTGTGCTGTTTGTCGTGTCCCTCGGATTATCCTTTCTGCCAGGCTTTCTGCAGCACCTGGACCTCTAACGTGGCTCACCTCTCTGAAATGTGAGGCAGTCACTCTTTCTCTCCTAAGTGAATGCCACTCAGGTGTAGCACTTTGGGATCTTGTTGCCTCCTCAATAAGGTGTGATTGTGACAAGGTCACAGAAAGTGAGCTTAGGTGTAGCTGTTCTTGGTGTGTTGGCACAAATGAATATTCAGGTGGGCTTAGATGGTAACATTCTAGTGGCAGACTCGGGAATGGGGGTGCATCCTCATGTATGACAACACTGTCAGATGGAGGTGGTGGTTGTTGATAGGACAGTACACTGCCAACTTGTACCTTCCCAAAAATGGAGTCCACAAGTGGCTTGTCAGGCGAGATGTTCATTGTGCAGATGAGTGGAAGAGAATCTGCTTTGATTCCAGCGTAGACTGGTCCATGATTGAGGGTGGCCGGGTGTGGGAGCTCACCGCTGTAGCCCTTGAAAAGTGTACTTCTGAAATAAAAGAAGAGTGAATAACATTTATTTTTACACATTGTAATCTGTTCACCAGCACAACTGATTGTGAATCACATATCACATGTCATCTGAAGTACAACGAGGCTAAATTAAATCTTGAAGAGAACAGGGTCTTATCAGATGATCAAAAGCATTCATTTTTTTTACCACACACTGTAATCTGCCTATTAAATTTGGTACTACATACCTAACTCCACTGGCTGTAGTAGCACCTGGTTTTGGCTTTAGGACAACCATGGCATCCACGGGTCCAGGCTTCACCCCCTATTAATTTAAAAGATGGTGTTAGTAAAGTGACTGTGATACATTAACTAACATTAAATAATGAAATAAGACAAACCATTGTTGGTGGTTTATGCCACTTCTGTTCTGTCTGTGTGCATGAAAGGACAGGAGGGATCGACAGACATGCCAGATTCAGAATAATGAGCAGTCTGGAAAAGCAATGCAACCAAGTGTTTGCAGATTCCGCAACTAGCAACACAAGAGCAGTTGCTCTTAATGAGCACAACTGGCATTGAATCACGTAATGTCATCTGAAATACACAAGAGGCAATATTTAATATCTTGAAAAGAAGACTTCAGCAATGTCAATAGGCGCAATATCTGTCCCATCATGTTGGTAGTGGTGAATGTCACTTGTCTATTGTCTCATGTAACGTTTGTGCTGTTTTGCATCACTCTTAAAACACTTGGCTATACTGTCTTTCTATTCTACAGTGTTGTGCATGGTTCAATCTACTAGTTCACTGAGCAACTATAAACTAAATATATTTTAGATTTAAACTTCATTTTCACTCCAGATGAAATGCTTACACATAGGAGTGAAACAGGCCTACTTATATTTATATTATTTTGTTGTTTCCACCACCAACAACAGAACAGTGCAGGTTTTACTTCAACTGCTTCTTGAAGAGTGTTATCAGAATATGTTAATAGGTGTAAGTGTTGCAGCCATATGTTAATAAAGAAGTTAAGATGAAAGATTTGAAAGACAGATTGACAGATTTTAGAAAATGCAGTTTGAAGAATAGCTGAGGTGGACTATATTCTGCTTTTGAGTCATAGAGGTAGATAACAATAGCTCGAACTGTAAAATAAACTCCCATTTGTTTACTATAGGCAAAATAGACTGCTAATGATTCCCACTCAGCTACTCTGCATTTGGCTACCATTGTAAGCTTTGAAAACCAATGCCTATGGTTATCACAGCTTACGTGAAGTAAGAGCAAGGATAAAAGATTGAACTTGTGTTGAACTCACTTTTGAACTTGTTCAACAGAACTTTGAACGTGACACTGAACAGAACTCGTGTCATTTTAACCAGTCCTACTCTCAGCTGGTGTGGCGTATCTGTTTTCTTCATAGATCTGTAGCAGTGAGCCCTCACTGTTATCTCGTTAGCCTTACTTTTGCCTGATACTTCCATCAGAAATACAAACATGTTTTAAAAAGGCATTTCTAGTA
This sequence comes from Brachyhypopomus gauderio, assembly GCF_052324685.1. NCBI lineage: Eukaryota > Metazoa > Chordata > Actinopteri > Gymnotiformes > Hypopomidae > Brachyhypopomus > Brachyhypopomus gauderio. The sequence continues at coordinate 22,527,674 of NC_135219.1, forward strand.
CTAGGACAGGTTGGTTCGTTACTAAAAACAACATCACTTCATTAGACTGCCACCTCAGGCTAGCTAGCTAACTAGCGTCGGCCACTTACCTTCAAAATTGCAGAGGTAGGATGAAACGTAGAACTTGAAACCCTTTTCAAGTTGACTCTGTGTCGTTGTACTTGATGCTCTGACAATACGACGCACATCGTTGACGGTAAATTTCGGGAACTCCAACAGGCACCTTGTGAATTTAGACTCGGCCATGACATCGACACTTCCGCATACCAACCGGAAATACGGTACCATCCTGACACCAACGAGGAAGTGGTGCGTGCACCTAGGCCAATCAGGGCAAAACCAGTTTCAAATGACAGCAAAATTGACCAATCATATCTTCCCTCTTAGTGGGCGGGCTTAACTGTATGATAATTTCTGCCCGCTGTGGCGACGCTAGCTGTCGTTAGCGTTATTATTTATTTATTATTTACTTTTTTGTACATATGCTACTCAACTTGTTTAACTCTGATTCCTTGTATTACCACTTGTGCCTTGTTTTTGTTTGTAAGCGATTATTGTAAATAAAGGTAAAAAAACAAAAAGGTTATTGTAGCAGCCTGGCTGAGTTGGTGTTTTGGTTAGAAAAACAGGAAATTGTGATATCACGTGATACTCAACTTTGGAACGTTTGGTTTAGAATGTTTGGTTGGGAAGGTGGAATGTTTGGATTCAGTTTTGATGCTGAAAAGCTCAAAACAAGTCGCACGACATTTTGCTGAGAATTACAAACCTAAATAATCTAACAAATCTTTCTATTTTTTCTAGATCTTTCTCTCTTTCTATTCTTTCTATTTTTCAGGTGGAGAATGAGTTTTTACCCCAGGACAACTGACCAGCCAAGGCCTGGACAGGAACAGAACCACTTCAAAGACACACCAGGTTTTACCACTCATGGTGAGAAAAATACATTTTCATATACTGTACATCATTTTATACTTCTATGTAAGACAGTATATTAATTCTTATGAGTATGGATTTCCATAGGCTTATTCATAATAATAAAAAGTTAAATATACCCATTTATATAGTAGGTTTCTAAGGTTCAGAAAAATAACATGTATATTTATTCTACTGATGACTGTCAAGCTCTTTATTTCATGTGTACAGGATAATATAATTAATGGAGCATGGGTTATTTCTTTGATTTCTTTGACTCAGCACAATTTTCATAAATCCCACCATGTTACATATATGTATTAAAATTGTCCATGTGGCTATGGAAAAAGCAAATAAAAATATTTTTTTTTAAAAAGAAACAGATTTCTAACATGACATCACATTCTTAAGCATTCTCCCCACATTCTAATGACATCACATGGCACCATAGCCCTTGTTATAATCACTTGTTCATTGGGAAACACTTACAAGGCATTTGAGCCTCACTGGGAGGTGTGCTGGGTTTCACTTTACCTGCTGTGGGATTTTCAGGTGTGCCCTACAACCCCCAAGCGACAGTGATCCACACGGATCCCTGTGGACCAGCACCCTTCCCTCACAGAAGGACGGCGGGACCCTCAGATGTCGGCCATGTTAACATCCCTGTAGAAGGACCACTCCACACTGGTACTGTGTAACACTGAAGATTACATGCGTATTCAACAAACCAAATAATCATGCATGATGAAGTAGAAAAAAACATTTATTACATTTGTTTGTAAGGACTGGCAGAGGTGCAGAACCATCAGCTTTCTGCACATGACCTGACCAGTAAAACATCAGTTTTATCAGAAAATATGACATCACATATTCTTCAACATTGTAATGAATTCACATGGCACTGTAGCCCTGTGATATGTTTGGTGTAAAGTAGAGCACTTTAGAGTGGGCACCTTGACGACCCACATACAGTGTGGGTGTACTGTGACACTCTTTATCTGCTAGGCGGTTGTGTTTAGTCTAAGGTGATAATGCTTCGAATCATTGTTATACCAGCATAGTATAATACTGATAATACATGTATATGGATTACAGATGTCATTTTTCACTATTTTAGTACACCCCCAAACAATCTAAACAAAACATTGTCATGCTGCTTTGCTGGTTTCTGATACCTCATCTGGACTGTCTAGCAGTGTCAAGCAGAGGCGAGATGTGCTAGCCATGAGCAGAGCTAGGAGGTACTGTAGTTTGGCTCTTCAGTATCTACCAGTATCAGAATTAAAATAATTCTGAATTGTGCCAAAATAATTAAATTAGTGCTGTCAATTCCAGGTGCCGCGATTAAAAGTCCTCACCAGGATTTTGCTCTGGCTTCCTGGATTGTGTTGATTCCACTAATTTTACCTGAATTGCTAATTAGAAAATCTAGCAAGCTTGAGCAAAATCCTGGTGAGGACTTTTAATCGCGGCACCTGGAATTAACAGCACTAAATTAAATTGAATCAAATTGTATTGAAATGTAAGATTTCATGATGCAATGAACTAAAAGAATCATAACTAAGCTAAACTAAAACTGGGTCACACATATACTGAAGCTCTGATAAATGTCTTCCTGCTTCTGGGCTCACGGATGCCCTGCTTTCAGTTATTCAGTACTACTTCATTGTGCTGCCATTACATGAATTGTAGCAAGATGCATATGAGAAGTTGCCGTTCTCGGTCCATCTTGCTTGAATCATATTTCAGTGGCACTTTCAGATAAAGAAACATATGCAACGTAGTACTAAGGCACTGAGAAATGTTATGGTGAGGTAATTTCTGCTAATGTCCTTATTCACCCATGCAGGTGAAGTTGGCTCCAGCAGGTGTTCTAAACTGCCTGTGCTCACTTCACGCACGAGAGTGACCAGGTCAGGACTGATGAGGCCTTCTCCGCCCACCATCACAATGTTGCCTCCACTCCCCAAACCTGCTGGCCGAGAGCCACTCCATGCCTTCAGGCCTGCCAAAGGTGAGCTCACTCTTTTGCTCTCCTGGAAATGGCATCCAAACCATTTGTTGCAGCAACTACAACAAAAAAAGTAAAAAAAAAAAAAAAGTATTAAAAAAGCAAAAACTGCTTTGAAAGCCCTATAGGGGAGACCGGGTATGGTTGTAACATGGGGAGAGTTGTAACACCATCAGTTCCACTGATCACGGATAAGATAGGAGTCATATGATCATTTCAGTATTTACCCAATTCCTCCCTGATCCCACATGGTGAATATCAAGGCTGTAAACAGGCACATGCCGATTCCATCGAGAAAAAACTGAATGTATTTCATGTTCCATTCTTTACTTTAGCTGTGATATGTTTGGTGTAGAGTAGAGCACTTTAGAGTGGGCACCTTGACAGCCCACATACAGTGACACTCGTTATCTGCTAGGCGGTTGTGTTTAGTCTAAGGCAGGGGTCTCCAACCTTTTTGAGACTGGGAGCTACTTCTTGGATACAAATTATTGCGGAGGGTTACCAGATTAGAACGCATCAATCGAACGAAAAGTTGGTTGGGGGGGGGGGGGGGGTGGCGAGGCGAACGAAAGTTGCGTGTAATAATAATAGTAGCAAAAACATGACGTGGCGACTCATGACGTGGGTGACCCCTGGTTTATTCAATATTGACGGCAGCCTAACTTTTTGATTGACAGCTAATTGAGCAATAGCAAACGAGAGAGAGTGTGTTATAGTGAATATATGTACATGCCGTTACTTGACAACGCGTTCGCGGAGTGATACAGAGAACGAGAATACCGTGCTGTTATCACACATATCTGCAGGGTTAGAACACTTCTCAACCAGTCGGATTGTGAACTAACTGTTGTATAATTGGCGAATAATCATTTAGTGTTAGAAGGGGAGGGACAACTGTGAATTTTGATTGGACATGAATTTAAGTAGATTTCTCGATGGGACCAATTAGGTTTACAAATTTATATGTAATTCATTGGCCCTTTGGCGAGCTATTCGGAAAGGGGTGGCGAGCTACTGGTAGCTCGCGAGCGACGTGTTGGAGACCCCTGGTCTAAGGTTATAATGCTTCGAATCATTGTTATACCAGCATAGTATAATACTGATAATACATGTATATGGATTACAGATGACATTTATCACTATTTTAGTACACCCCCAAACAATATAAACAAAACATTGTCATGCTGCTTTGCTGGCTTCTGATACCTCATCTGGACTGCTGCCAAAGCATATATCTATTAATCTTTGTAATCTATGTAACATGGCTTCTTTAAGTATTGGGTATCACCTGGCCAGCGTTAAGCAGTGGTATGCAGCAGCAGTCTGTGTGATATAAGGAGTTTGTGCTTTGTACCTACTTCTGTTGGCAAGGACAATGTGAGCTTACAAGCAAGACTAGACTTGAATGTTTTATTGCAGTCAGTTGATTGTGCCAGCACCCTACTCCCCAGAATGCCAATCCCACATGCCAAAATATCCATTATCATAATCTATTATTATTTAAAATGCAGTATGATCTGCAGGTCTTAATTTCATATGCTGGTCTGAAGATTGAACGTGTCCTCTACAGTTCTGTCTGTGTTTCATGTCCAGGTTCAGTGGAGCCTCCCCAGCTCCACTCTCCAGGGTGGAGGAGAGAGAGAGTGGGGAGACTTCACGGGAGCAGCAGACATCTTCAACCCTTGCTCCCAGACATCTTCGAAGCAGCTAACCCCAGTGATGCTGGTAGAGGTGACTTATTGATGTTGGCTTTACTTTATATGTCATTGAAATACCTGTACAAAATGTAGAATTTATAATGTTGCATCATTTGTTTTGTGTTAAAATATTGCTAAATACGATATTTGGGAACAAGGAGATCAGTTAGTCAGAAACTTCACTCAGGTGTCAAGTGAGCGGAGCTAAACTCATGAGCATGGATGCCCTTTCCCACGCAGGTTTGCCCAAATCCAGCCGCTTGCTACCTGGGAACCCCCCCGGGTATTTCCTACTGCCCTCCTACCCTCTGGCCACTCTTCCGGGAGTGCAGCGAGATACAAGCCCTCGGCGCAGAGACCCGGGCCCGTGGAGGGACAGTACTGGTGAGTGCATGGCTACGTTGCTAAGAACGTGCTAGGCACACACAGTGAGGCATGGCTGGTTATTTGGGTGCCCGCTTAAGTTAAGTTGGTCTTGCACTAAGCTTGTCTTGCACTTGTTCCCACGTCAGTGGTAAATTGATGAGCAGATCTAATTTTGTGGTCATATATTCTATATGAATTTAATTTTAACCAACAAATGTGCATATACGTAGATCATTTATAGTCACCACTTGTCAAATGTACAAAATACTTAAATTCAAATTTGATGATCTTCATCTGACATGGTTTCACTCAGTAATGGAACAGTGTCTAGCAGAGGCGAGATGTGCTAGCCATTAGCAGAGCTAGGCTAATGTATCTACCAGTATCAGAATTAAAATAATTCTGAATTGTGCCAAAATAATTAAATTGAATCAAATTGTATTGAAATGTAAGATTTCATGATGCAATAAACTAAAAGAATCACAACTAAGCTAAACTAAAACTGGGTCACACATATACTGAAGCTCTGATAAATGTTTTCCTGCTTCTGGGCTCACGGATGCCCTGCTTTCAGTTATTCAGTACTACTTCATTGTGCTGCCATTACATGAATTGTAGCAAGATGCATATGAGAAGTTGCCGTTCTCGGTCCATCTTGCTTGAATCATATTTCAGTGGTACTTTCAGATAAAGAAACATATGCAACGTAGTACTAAGGCACTGAGAAATGTTATGGTGAGGTAATTTCTGCTAATGTCCTTATTCACCCATGCAGGTGAAGTTGGCTCCAGCAGGTGTTCTAAACTGCCTGTGCTCACTTCACGCACGAGAGGGACCTCGTCAGGACTGATGAGACCTTCTCCGCCCACCTCCCCAGTGGAAGCCCTGCAGGAGGAGAAGCCTGGCAGGAACCTCCACCTGGACCTCGCCCTCATACATGACCCAGATGAGGAGCCAGTGGACAAGGAGGAGGTCAGTAGGAACATATATCATGTTGTACATAGTTGGAGTATCTCAGTCTCAGATGCATTAGTTTAACTAGTAAGTAAGTAAGTTTATTTATAAAGCACATTTTTTATGACGGAGTCAACCAAAGTGCTGTATAGAGGCTAAAAAGTACAATATATGCCCAACTCATAAAAAAAACATGTAGAATTTTACATAGCATAAAACATTTAAAATACATACAAATACACCAACTGATTACACCAACTGATACAACATAACTGATAGATTTCTTTGGTTGCTGCCTGCAAATGTTACTCAAGTGTTGTACTTTCTGGATTTTAATGCATAAACACAGCATTGGTCCTAATATAAGCTGACAAACCTAACGTCTACATAATAAAGGCCCTGTAGCATCCCAGTATTAAATCTGACCATGCATGCGATATGCTTTGCTTAGGTGTCCAAATATGATGAGATGATGTTTCCTTCTGCTGATGCTACATTTGCGTTTATCTCAGTTGTTAAGGATATCAACATAGTCCTAGCACTATGAGAGGGAGCATTGTCTGGTTGAGAGTATCCATCTCCCTTTGGGTATATGGTGGCTGTGAATAAATAAATGAACCTAGTTAAGATATGAAGAGTTTGGTTCCAAAATGCTATATCCATTTTGATCAATTTGAGTAAAAATGTGTTTTCTTTAAGTGGTAGGCTGAAAACCACAGTTTTTTGTTTCAAACTATCAAATACCATACTAAGGTTAAAAAAACTCAAACGAATTAAATCAAGATTTTAATATTTAAAGATTTATTTTTAAAAAACAATTCATTTTTTCACAAAACGCAATAAATCCATGCCATGTTTTTTTCAAAATGTCTTATATATCCTTTGTCATTAATAGAATTTTTTTTTGACTGAAAATGTGCAAAATACAATAATAAATAACTGTAAATTATACATCTTAATATAATAGTTTGACCATTGGGCCTAAAAACACAAATTCATATAATATATAAATTTATATTATTATAATATAATAACCCCGCTCCTAGCTTGGTTATGAACAACCCCCAGCAAACAGTGTTTGTACATGAGTCACAGAGCTAAATCTTTTCCACGTTTGATAATTTTGCGAGCTAAATGTGCGCACTTTAGCCAGTGCATTTCGCGGCGATGTAACGATTCTCGGTTAGGGGCTGGATAGTATTGTTGTATGTACTTGTACTTGACGGATATAGTGGGTATGGGCAGTTGCACTTGGGCTGACAGACTCTTTATTTTTCAGATGATGAACTCCCTGCGCCTCTTGCGTAAAAGAGTGGCTAAGAAGCGGGCTAAGGTGAATGCGAGTGGCAGAGAAGCAATGTTGCCTCCACTCACCAAACCTGCTGGCCGAGAGCCACTCCGTGCCTTCAGGCCTGCCAAAGGTGAGCTCACTCTTTTGCTCTCCTGGAAATGGCATCCAAACCATTTGTTGCAGCAACAACAACAAAAAAAGTAAAAGAAAAAAGTATTAAAAAAGTAAAAACTGCTTTGAAAGCCCTATACTACAAACAAAAAGCCCCTGCTGATCCTCTTGTACATTGCTATACCTGCACCCATTAACATTGTTTTTCTGCACCATGAAGAAACCACTATGAAACCAGAAGTTATATTTGAGATTTTTGATAGAGTATGTGTTAATATGTATTGTGCTTTTCAGGATCTCAAGTGCAAAGCACCAGGGCGTCCCCTGCTGACGACATATCTGAAGGAGTAATTGGCAGAGGTTGGAATTGGTTTGCTGTTAACACTGCATTACACAACACAATGTTTTAAATCTAGTTCTCCATGTTGAATAATGTTTTGCTGTCTTCAGGCTGATTTGAACCAAAGTTGAGCTGATAGCCCTAAAAGTCCTAGTCAGTTTGTTTGGGTACTTCTGGTAAAGTGTGAGTGTGAGTGTCTTTTGTTTTATGGTGTCTGGTAGTTGAGTGCCTGTCATGCATTTATAGCAGTTAACACTTATTGGGACACTTGTAAAGCTGCATGGGGCAACAACTGTTGTAAAAAGCGCTATATAAATACATTTTGATTGATTGATTGATTGGTATTCCTCTCTAGATGAACTCAAACCAGGAACTCCCCGGAAGGATCCCTACTCGCAGCAGACTTTACGGCCCTTCTCCAAACCAGACCTCGCTCTCGCTCAGAGCTTCAGTCTGCTTAGTTCTGATGACTGGTAAGTCACACCTGCAAAATTCTGAAGCATTTGGCTAGGGCAGGTTAAACAGCAAGTCATTTATGGTGTTCTGCATATATGGTAAGTATGCATGTATTTAGTGAAGTTTTTTCCTCTTTGTCCCTTTTCTTGTAGCATTTTTTCTTGCAGTAGCCGATGGTTACAGTGTGTGTCTATGTCCAATATCTTTATACAGGGAGAAGAAAATTGAAGGGTTGATGTTAATCCGTAGATTGGCTCAGCATCACTCTGATGTGCTTGGCAGCAGGCGTCATGATGTCTGCATTGTTCTTATTCAAGAGGTAAGCCACTAGATTTGCTGACTGTGTATCGGTCTGAATTCTAAAATTGGCAGACACCATGAGCATGTACATATTACAGGTGATGTTGCTGACAAAGTCAAGTCAGAGTTAGCATAGCACTTTGAAATTCCTTTTTTATAAAAACATTTCTCATCTAATTGAAATTCAGATGGCATAGCTAACTGTAATTAGTGATTAAGGTATTTCCGCCTACATAACACATTGCAGTGGTGGATTATACTTATTACGATGGCGGTGGCAGTGTTGGATGTGGCTGAAACGAGCTGGAACGTCGTCTTTCCTGCAGGTGCTGCACCTGCGCTCTGCCGTGTCCCGCATGGCGGTGGTGTCCTTGAGGGAGTTGTACTCCAGCCTGCAGAAAGGGATGGACCAGGAAGTGGAGGCTACAGCTAAGGTCCTCCTCCACAAAGCAGCGGAGTCCAATGCCTTCATCAGGCAGGACGTGGACACAGCTCTGGACAGCATGGTGCAGAACTGCACCCCCATTCGGAGCATGAACGCCCTTCTCGCTGGAGGACTCTGGTCAGTTAGCCTGCAGTGAGCTTTAAACTGAGGCTTTCAGATAATTTTTACTTCTCCATTGTTCTTTCAAAATATTGCCCTGGCCTATATCAATCAGGGTGGCCGCGGGTCCTTAAAAAGTCTTAAATGGTATTAAGTTTAATTTTTGTCAAATAAGGCCTTGAAAAGTCTTATTTTGTCTTAAATTTTCAACCAAAATATCTTAAAATTGCGGAGCTAAATTTAGGGAGGAATAATTCCGTCAGCCATGTGTTGAAATTCGGGGGCGGATATCGGTAGATTCCAAATAAAATTAAATAAAATTCCAAATAAAATTAAAGCCAACTCGCAAGATCATACACGTTAAAATAAAGCACAAAAACTAATAATCAGTTAGTTTTTGTGCTTTATTTTAACGTGTATGTTCTTGCGAGTTGGTTTTAATTTTATTTGGAAAACAGTATTAAAAAGTCTTAAAATGTCTAAATTTTCACTTGGTCAAACCTGTAGACACCCTGTCAATATTTTTAGTTATTTATCCTCTTGTTTATTCTTTTTATTGTGTTCCATCTCCGCTCTTCTGATCCAAACTGCCCTTCACACCACTTAAAGAATAGGCTAGTTAGCTAGCTCACAGAGGACATGCAAACATTTTCTGTTTAAAAAATACAGATGTACACTAACTGGTGCAAACTAAGCCATCAAATAGAATATGATCATTTGGTTGTGCACTTAGATCATACATAAGGGTATTAAGTTTCTTTTTAGAAGCTAAAAGTTGTACTGTATACATTGATTGGATGGATTAATAGTTATTACCTTCTTTTTTTTGAATGCCCTAATTTCTTTCCTTCTGTTTTCCTCAAAAGTCATCTGAATGCTGCAGTAAGAAAGTGTGCTGCTCGGCACTTGGCTACTTTGGTAGAGAAGATTGGTGCAGAGCGAATTATTCCTGCAGTCTCCAAGTTGGCACAGGACTCTTCCCAAGAAACCAGGTTAGTACTGGGATCAGAACGAGGATTCTACAAGGCTTATTCAGTTTCCCAGATAGTAATAAATGGTCGGTGTGCTGTGAGTTACGGGTCTCTCACTCACGGTTCTCTCCTGTTTTGGGGTCTGTTCTTCGTCTCAGGCGCTTGGGCCGGCGTATGCTGCTGTTCCTGTCCTCCCACCATGACTTTGATAAGATGGTGGAAAAGTACATCCCTGCCAAAGACCTGGCAACCATCAGGGACACTGTCCACACTCTGAAATCCAAGGTAGCGATTCATGTTTGGATACATGATGAGGATTTTTTATCCCATTCAGCCACTATGCCCCATGTTTACTCACTAAACAAAGCTTATTCACAAAACTTTTAGGTGAAACAGACTGCAATAAAAAAAAACCATCTAAACTGTGATGGTAGACATATATTGTAAACAAATAATAAAGTACAGGGCAGTGCGTGGCACCACACATTGTATTTACAGTAAGGCATGCACAGTGTAGTCCCAGACCCAGTAGTTAAAGGACAGAGCATAGTTCAAAATGAACCGGCTTGAAACCTTTGGGATAGAATCAAAGTATGAAGCAATATGTGGACTTCAATATCATCACTCCATGTTTTGTGGTGATTTGTACGTGTGTATTCCCAGGAGAGGACAAAGGTGTCTAGGATTCCAAGATACAAGATGTGTCTCCCTCGTCTGGAGCAGCAAGAAGCTCCAGCCGCACAGGTGGAGCATCAGAACACGCAGCGAATGAAGCGCAGCCTTAGACACACGGTGAGGGACGTGAGCCCAGACGACGCGGCACCTCTGAAAGGTAACGGCTGACTTCGGCGAACGCTCCCCTCCTGTTTCCTGAGAACCTTACATTACCGCTTACCCGTGAACCTCTTTCCCATCAGACCTGCAGCTGAACAGTAGTCTTCCAGCACAGACTAAGACCGGTGTCATCCTGGATGATTTGCCCTCAAGCTCCAGAAACGCACGCACCCCCAGAAGTCCCGTCAAAAGTTTGAGTCCTCCGCTTCATCCCAGCCCCCCCACGGCTGTCCCTACTAAAAACATGCTGCCACGACGCAGACGAGGTACCAGACTGATCAGAGCACGTCCGTCCCTTTCAAACAGTTCTGATGAGTGTTGCCTGCTCTTCAGCACTTCATGTGTGATCACTGCACTTGCATGTAAATTGCTTTGCTGTTAACACTGCATTACACAACAATGTTTTAAATCTAGTTCACCACATTGAATAATGTTTTGCTGTCAGCCTTCAAGCTGATTTGACCAAAGTTGAGCTGGTAGCCCTAAAAGTCCCAGTCAGTTTGTTTGGGTTCTGGTATTCCTCTCTAGATGAACTCAAACCAGGACCTCCCAGGAAGGATCCCCACGAGCAGCAGACTTTACGGCCCTTCTCCGATCCAGACCTCGCTCTCGCTCAGAGCTTCAGTCTGCTTAGCTCTGATGACTGGTAAGTCACACCTGCAAAATTCTGAAGCATTTGGCTAGGGCAGGTTAAACAGCAAGTCATTTATGGTGTTCTGCATATATGGTAAGTATGCATGTATTTAGTGAAGTTTTTTCCTCTTTGTCCATTTTCTTGTAGCATTTTTTTCTTTCAGTATCCGATGGTTACAGTGTGTGTCTATGTTCAATATCTTCATACAGGGAGAAGAAAATTGAAGGGTTGATGTTAATCCGTAGATTGGCTCAGCATCACTCTGATGTGCTTGGCAGCAGGCGTCATGATGTCTGCATTGTTCTTATTCAAGAGGTAAGCCACTAGATTTGCTGACTGTGTATCGGTCTGAATTCTAAAATTGGCAGACACCATCAGCATGTACATATTACAGGTGATGTTGCTGACAAAGTCAAGTCAGCGTTAGCAAAGTACTTTGAAATTCATTTTTTATAAAAACATTTCTCATCTAATTGAAATTCAGATGGCATATCTAACTGTAATTAGTGATTAAGGTATTTCCGCCTACATAACACATTGCAGTGGAGGATTATACTTATTACGATGGCGGTGGCAGTGTTGGATGTGACTGAAACGAGCTGGAACGTCGTCTTTCCTGCAGGTGCAGAACCTGCGCTCTGCCGTGTCCCGCATGGCGGTGGTGTCCTTGAGGGAGTTGTACTCCAGCCTGCAGAAAGGGATGGACCAGGAAGTGGAGGCTACAGCTAAGGTCCTCCTTCACAAAGCAGCGGAGTCCAATGCCTTCATCAGGCAGGACGTGGACACAGCTCTGGACAGCATGGTGCAGAACTGCACCCCCATTCGGAGCATGAACGCCCTTCTCGCTGGAGGACTCTGGTCAGTTAGCCTGCAGTGAGCTTTAAACTGTGGCTTTCAGATAGCAACAACAGTCACAAGAAGCTAACAAAGCACTGATTTTGGCTGCTGTTTTTACTTTTCCATTGTTATTTCAAAATATTGCCCTGGCCTATATCAATATTTTTAGTTATTTATCCTGTTAAATATTATTTTTATTGCATTCCACCTCCTCTCTTCTGATCCAAACTGCCCTTCACACCGCTTAAAGAATAGGCTAGTTAGCTAGCTTACAGAGGACATGCAAACATTTTCTGTTTAAAAAATACAGATGTACACTCACTGGTGCAAACTAAGCCATCGAATAGAATATGATAATTTGATTGTGCACTTAGATCATACATATGGGTATTAAGTTTCTTTATAGAAGCTAAAAGTTGTAGGCCTACTGTATTCATTGATTGGATGGATTAATAGTTATTACCTTCTTTTTTTGAATGCCCTAATTTTTTTCCTTCTGTTTTCCTCAAAAGTCATCTGAATGCTGCAGTAAGAAAGTGTACTGCTCTGCACTTGGCTACTTTGGTAGAGAAGATTGGCGCTGGCCGCTTATTGTCTGGGGCGAAAGACGTCATAGCGAGAATTATCCCTGCAGTCTCCAAGTTGGCACAGGACGCTTCCCAAGAAACCAGGTTAGTACTGGGATCAGAACGAGAATTCTACAAAGCTTATTCAGTTTCCCAGATACTAATCTTTTGCTGATTCTTTTAGTCTCCTAGTCTGATACTCTGAAGTCAGCAAATGCTGCTAAATTGTAGAGTAATAGAAGCACTATCATGTTTTCTACACACAGACGGCCTTGTAAAATTGTGACCTGGTAAGATAAATGGTCGGTGTGCTGTGAGTTACGGGTCTCTCACTCACGGTTCTCTCCTGTTTTGGGGTCTGTTCTTTGTCTCAGGCGCTTGGGCCGGCGTATGCTGCTGTTCCTGTCCTCCCACCATGACTTTGATAAGATGGTGGAAAAGTGCATCCCTGCCAAAGACCTGGCAACCATCAGGAACACTGTCCTCACTCTGAAATCCAAGGTAGCGATTCATGTTTGGATACATGATGAGGATTTTTTTTTTATGCCATTCAGCCACTATGCCCCATGTTTACTCACTAAACAAAGCTTATTCACAAAACTTTTAGGTGAAACAGACTGCAATAAAAAAACCATCTAAACTGTGATGGTAGACATATATTAGGGTGCCCGCCAAACCAATGTAAAAAATTAAAGTTGGCAATTTTGACTGTGGTACCCTCCCAAATTGTAGTGCCAGCTTTGTTTATAAACACTGCAAAGTTTCAGAGCTGTAGGTTAATATTTACTGGTGGCTCAACATGAATAAAGTTGATACTATATGGCGAAGACACTTATGGTACCTGAGTGAAGAATTAATCGCTCTTGCATTCTTTGATGGTGTGAACAGCAACATCAAAAGAAATATGATTACTGCCCTTCAGAAAGCCGGCTCTGATGAAACTAAGCCACCAAAACGGATCGAGATTGAACCTGGTGTCATTCCTGAAAAGGAACTCCAAGACTTTGGCACAAACAGAACAATATCATTCTTTCACACTCTTGGGTTGAATGCAGACTTCCTTACACAAGCAGATCCTGACACTTGGCAGAAATGTGACGACTTTCTACAAGCAAAGAAATATGTTGACAGTTTGGCCGTGGTAAATGATTGAGCAGAGCGAGCAGTAAAACTGATGCAGGACTTCAACACTTCCAATTACAACAAATGAAGATCAGAAACAGTATCTTCTGCAGGCAGTCTTGAGCCACAGAGCCAGATATCCCGTCGCCAGGAAATCATTGTTTGCAGAGCCTGGCAGTGTTGCAGATGACATTCAGCACTAGCAGTAGCAGCACAGCATCGCAGACTGCGTGAATTTTATAATTCTTTGGACTGGCTGTAGCATAAACTTAGTTAAAGCAGTTGTGAATTCACTTTAAAATAATACAATTTGAGTTGTGATTATATATGATAGTGCATTAATAATTTGACATTGGTTGATGAGACATAAAGTAAACATTAACTGCCCAGCACTAGCGGCTATCGTATATTAACCAATGTGTTAACTTTATACACATTGAGCCACCTTTAAATATTCAATAAAAATTTTGAAAAAATTACAGTGATTTACTATCATGCCATATAACAAACTGAGAGGGTACCACATGTGAAATTCAGAAGTTCGTTTTTGGCGGGCACCCTAACATATATTGTAAACAAATAATAAAGTACAGGGCAGTGCGTGGCACCACACAGTGTATTTACAGTAAGGCATGCACAGTGTAGTCCCAGACCCAGTAGTTAAAGGACAGAGCATGGTTCAAAATGAACCGGCTTGAAACCTTTGGGATAGAATCAAAGTATGAAGCAATATGTGGACTTCAATATCATCACTCCATGTTTTGTGGTGATTCGTACGTGTGTATTCCCAGGAGAGGACAAAGGTGTCTAGGAATGCGAAGATATAAGATGCGTCAGCCTCGTCTGGAGCAGCAAGAAGCTCCAGCCGCACAGGTGGAGCGTCAGAACACGCAACGAATGAAGCGTAGCCTTAGGCACACGGTCAGGGACGTGAGCCCAGACGACGCGGCACCTCTGAAAGGTAACGGCTGATTTCAGCGAACGCTCCCCTCTTGTATCTTGAGAACCTTACCGTACCGCTTACCCGTGAACTCTATCCCAGCTGTGGAGTCATGCGTACCTCCTCCTCAGTTTGCCAGCAGGTGAATATTTAAACAGTTAATCAAAACAACAACAACAAAAAAGTGCATCCTGATTGGAACTGCTTTGATGTTTGCAATTTTTGATGGTGTTGATGTTGGTTTAATTTGATTGCAGCCATTTTCTGTTTGGACACTATAACCCAATCCTTGTGTTTTCTCTCTTGTGTGTGTTCAGCAAAGACAGCAGCAGAGCACACATCCACAGCATTGCAGACAAGACAGAGTACGTCAAGCATCTCAAGGCCCTGCTGGGTTCAAAAGACTTCAGCGAGCCCATCAAGGGCATTGATCAGCTGGTGGCCCACTGCGAGGACAACCCATATATGGTCGTGGGCAACATGTTCCTGGTAACACATTTGAACTGAATAGATTTTTAATGTTTTCAGTAGCTTTCAGAAGTGATCTGTATGGGGGGTCATACGTTGGAGAACATTAAATGCTGGCACATCTGAAGAAATGTCAAAAGCTTAGATGCTTCAGAGTAGAAAATATTACAACAATCAGTTTTAACTATTACAGTGGAGGGCAGTCGTGTCCATTGTTAGTGTGAGCTTGTTTTACAATGTATGTGAAGATTTCACCCAAGCGTATCCTTGAAATTGCATTAAACCAAAGAATCCAAGTGAATGACTTATGAAAAAATCAGTCGGTTGAAATGAAAGGGCTTGAAATCAAATCAGCTCCAGGGCTTAACGGCACTGATATGGTGAGTGCCTGATGAATGCATGGGCGGCTTGCTCTATACCTCTCTTCCTCTGCTACAGGTATTTGATGCTTTCAAAGCACGACTGCAAGGTTAACCTCTATGCCTTGGAGGCCTTACAGAAGATAATCACACTGCTCAGAGACAACCTGGTCCAAGTGGTCTACATCTTAGTCCCAGCTATAGTGGACAATCACCTCAACTCCAAGAATAACGCCATCTACATGGCAACAACTGATAACAACAACAGTTGCCATTCAAGCTCTCATCAATAACCTTGGTGGGTTCTTTTCTCTCTTTACAAAACATCTTGAAGGACACATGCCACTGGGCTTTAGAAAAACAACAACAACAATGATTGTGTTCTGTTTTACCTTTGTATCTTTTGATGAAAGGTTGCTAGGTTGGGAAAAAGGTTCACACAAATCAGTAAAAGAATGTTCTTGCTCTTTGGCTAGATGTTTGTGGTGCAGATCAAATGAAAATCTCCTTTCATATTAAGGCACAGTCCAATATAAAGAAAAAATATTTCTGTAAGACTGACAGGAGATCTTGCATTATCTGACAGCAGATAGTTAAATAATGGAGTTTACAGTGGATGTGCTTAGGCTCTTTTGTTCAATATACAGTGTCTAATCTTTTGTGGTTGTGTATACAGAAATATTCTACAAATTCAAATACATTTATCAAAAAACAATTCTTTCAGAAAGTAATTCCACTGATATGCTAAGAGATGCCAGAGATAAAAAAAAGATAAAAGATTTACCAGAAATACTTTAATTCCTATATTAATTAATAATATTTATAATATTGATAATAATCATTCCAGAGAGTTACCATAGTTACCAAATACTGTCACTTTAGTTTAATTAAATCTTTCTAGGTTAAAAAAATGCTTCTGTAATAACCCAGTGCTGTCCAGGGTTGATTTATTTATCTTTGTTCCTTTTAAATGTTCTTTTTATAGAGCTGGTTAGGGAACTCTACCCCTGCAAGCCACAACTGGTTGAGCAGAAGGTGCTTCCTCTGCTCTGGTACCTCCTGGGGACCTCCAGCAACAGTGGTACGGTCCACGGGAGGGGTGGAAGCGTGAGAGGGGCCACTGTCCACCTATGCCAAGCCCTTCATGCCCACATGGGTCCGGCGCTGCTGGACTGTGCTGCTTCCCAACCTTCCAATATCCGCAAGAGCCTAAGAGAGTTTGTGAAGAACCTCCCGATCAACTGAGAGCTGCAAGCCAGACCTCCAGACCAAAATAAAGCCCAACATGGATTCTACTTGAAGATGGAGATGTTTGTGTATTTCTTACTGTGCCTGCACTTTAAATGAAAGAGAGAGGAAGAAAGTCAAACGTTTTTAACATTTTGAATTAGCAGAAAGCTAAATCCTTAAACTCAGAAGTCCTTTTAAATAAGGAGCACAGATTTTAGCGAATCACATCAGGTTTAACATGCCTAGGAGCTCTGCTCTTTTTGCATTTTGAAATACTAACACTTATCATGATAACTGTTGTCATGGTGACTATAGATATATATTGTTCTATGATTGTTATTTTCTGTTGACATATCCTGAGGTAACTGTGCAGAATGTAATTTATCACATGCACAAGGAACAAGGATCTATAGTCTTTTTGTTGTTTGGTATGTGTAATGTGACTTTTCAATGAGGAGTCTTAAAAAATGAAAAAGCTACGACTCACAAAATTACTTTTGTATTCTATAGCCAGGGCTTAATTTGAGCCGGATCCTGCCGGAACAGGATCCAGGAACTCTCATTTTGAAGGGTGCGTTCTGGGAACTGTCTGCCTTGATCCAGTAACTTTCAAGCCTACTAATTATAAGTTATGAAGAAATCTGTATGCACTTCTGCACTTAAACACTTATAAAACACATGTAAATAATTTAAAAGTAATTTATATATACAAATTGGCTTGTTATTTTAACATTTGTGTGCCTAAGCGTTTTGTGATCCGGTGACATTGTAATTTTGTTTTGCGATCCGGTGACATTGTTGGCCTCTGACCCCTTGTCTCATGCCGCTGTTTGCGTTCTGGCATCGTTTGATTTTCAAAGTAAGCACTGTGTATAGCTAATAAGTGTAATGGCACAGTATTAACTTAACTCATTCTAACTGTCAATAAAAGCTTGTTACTCATATGATTGCAATTATATTTCTGTATGTGCTAAAAACAATTGACAAACACCTATAAAAACCAGAGGGCAGCAGATCATGTGAAAATATAATATTTGTGTCATTCTCAAAACTTTTGGCCATGACTGTAGACCAGGATAATGACTAGGCCTGTGTTGAAAAAATCGATTTTCCGATTCAGAATCGATTCGCATATGATGATCTGATTATCGATTCGTACGTCCAAAGATCGATTTTTTAGTGAACTTTTACCCCCGCCTCGTCACTGAATTCACGCAGGCGTGCTCGGTCTAACTAACTGTAAAACAACATGGCGACGGACAGTGACGGTAACGACGATAGTCAAATCGGCAATCTAAAAACAGAAGGACAGTTTATCCAGTGTCAGTGACTATTTACATTTAGTCCATGTCACTGACAGTTTACCCAGTGTTTTTACAGTTTAAAAAAGTTAAAATGCTCTTGTAATGTTGGGCGCAAGGCGATGGACGAGACAGAATCCTTTGCACTTTCCAAATCGTTACGTTTATTACATTTACCGAAGCGCAGACAGCGCACATAAAACACGTTTACATAGAACATGTGTGACTCAAACAACGAGCACAGGACGCTGCGCGAACACACATTAAATAGACAAACCACATAAACCCCACGTGATGACGAGACGAGTCACAGGTGAGGATTATCACAAGACGCACCCGCACCCACGGAGATACGCAGACGAGTAGACGCAGACAACGTTAACACACGCCCAACAGGGAGGGGTCGGGGACCGTAACGTGACAGTTCTGTTATTATATTCTTACTTTAAAGAAAAATACACGTTTACATTTTATACTTTCAGTTTATTAAGTGTGAGCACTTTTAAAATAAAAATGCATTTGGTAGCAACAGCTTTTGGGTGACTTCTTAATTATTTCAATCATAATAATAATGCACTGGTTAGTGTCCCAGTAGGAGTCCACTGTTGCAGATATAGACACCTCAAAGATGTCCTCTGTTTATTGTCCTGGATTACCTTTCTTGAAGGTAGATTTATGATTACCCTTTTCACCAGTCTTCCAGCCATCAGTAACTACCAACTACCAGTAACTATTTGCTGATTAATATTGATGACTAGTTTTAACATGTTGCTTCTGTACATAGTCAGGAAACAGCTCAAATAAATACATTTTTAATAACACTAAACCCCGAATTGGATCGAATCGATTAAATCGGATTAAATCGAAATAAATCGATTCTTAATCTTCAGAATGGGAATCGGATCGATTCTTGAAATTTGAATCGATACCCAGCCCTAATAATGACACTACAGAATTTCTTCACAGAGCCTCAGCCATGGGAGTCAAGAGCACACCACCTGAAACAAAATTCAAGACAAAATTAGTCCCGCCTGTATATTTACAAAGTACGGTGATAAAGCTATTGAATCAGTTTCTTTAACATCCTCCCCCCCCCCCCCATCAGACTCCACCATGTCAAGAGTAGAGGTGCACTTTTCTCGCCACAGACATTCAGAGCCCAGTGCAAAATCATCACAGGAGGAAACCTTCAGACTCCAGATTCAAGACTTAGTCAATCACGTACCTCATCCCCAGGATGCATGGACGATGTCCCCTGAAAGAGAAAACAATTGTCTTAGATTAACAGTCATGGCCTTTTATTCTGAATTGGTCTTATGCTTGTTTCCCGTGTTAGACATCTGTGACCACTGAATTCTGTAACCAGAGACCACCATGCATGTGTCGTCAAGAAATAAGGTAGGGTCAAATCCTGTTAACTGCACATGGGTACTCAATCGTTGATTGTAGTTTATAAGGAAATTAAAGCTCATTTCAAAATGAATTATTTATTTAGTGTGTATTTCTTGATTAAGATATGTGCTTGTATATACTTAGATATTTGTTAATGACATATTTGGCATTCTTAGCGAGGAGCAAAGTAAATTTTTCATTGTATCTAAGGAAACCTGTTCCCTCTGTGCATATGACAAACTCTGAATTTGAAAAGATTAGGTAGGCCTAAATGACGTTCATCACCGGTTAAGGATGCCCTCGCCGGAATACCGAAAGGGTTCGCCCTGAAATATTAATAATCCCCTCAGTCTCTGCCATGTCATTAGTAGAGACGCACTTTTGTCACAATGTACTTTTGGAGCCCAGTGCAAAACATCACGAGAAACTTTATTGGTATATGCACAGTAAAGAAACGTGTTGCTCTGTACAACGAAATAGTAATAAAGGATAAAATAAGCATGCAACATTATGATAAGTATTCATAAATGGAAATGTAAACGAAACAGAAATATAAACTGCTAAGAAGTTTATGTACATACAGTCATTGTGCAGTAGCGAGCTACATTGCTTGTTGTCAGACTGGTATGAAAACCCAATAGACTCAGCACACTTACAAATTGTCTAAACACACCTGGCACTGCCACATAATCTCCTTTCTGCATTTGCCACATGTGAACCTTTTACAAAAACCACAACGCTTAGTGGCACGGTTACTCTTGCAGCCACACTTAACCTGGCACAATGCCCTTTTCCCTGTGTCAGGTGTGGGTTGTTGCTGCTGAAACTCTACCTTGGACACCTCCTTGGCTTCCATATGAGACTGTGCAAGTTCTGTTGCAAGCTTCACCAAGAACTCGGACCGTCTCTCTTTTACCCCAGTGCATGCTTGAAAAAGCACATGTGCATTCAGGCATGAAATGTCAATCATGTTATAAAACACAGCGACTGGCCAACGCCGTGTTCCTGAACGTACACTGTACTTTCGCACCATCTGGTCCATGACATCCACACCACATTTTAGGCTGTTGTAGTCTGTGATTGTGTTTGGCTTTTTTTTTCGGGTGTCTCCAATCTCCACCGTACTGTGCATGCTACTGAGGATGCAGACAGTCTTTTTCCGTCTGGGCGCGTAAACGGTCAGCGTGGCACCAGAGGTTGAAAACACCTGTGTACTAAATTCCTCACGGCCCAAATTCTTTTTGACAGAGTCTGGAAGCTCACGACGAATCTTGTTTACTGTGCCAAGGAGGGTGGTCTTCCGGCCCAGCAACTGCCTTGCTAGTGACAGTGAGGTGAAAAAATTGTCTGTGGTAACAGTTCTTCCTTGGTCCATAAATGGTTCCATAAGCTTCATCACCACATTTTCCGATAGTCTTTCCCCCACGGGACGACTGGAGTCTTTGCCAAGATATGGGATGATGTTGCATACATACTTGGATTTCAGGTCACATGCCACCCAGAACTTTATCCCAAACTTGTCGGGTTTTGTTGCAATGTACTGAAGAAAAGAGCAACGGGTCTTAGTTGGAAAAAGTTGCTCATCTATGGTGATATGCCTTCCTGGGTTGTAACAAGTGATGCAATTGGCAGCGAAAGACCCCCAAACATTAGAGATTGCAGCAAACCGGTCAGTTGCAGCTCGTTCACTGCGTGTGTACTTGTCGTCAAAGTGAAGGTGCTGCATGATGTCCTGGAAGCGGTTTCGCGACATAATCTTGGTGATTAAGGGCACTTCCAGTGTTGTAGACCATGAGTCATGCACCGCTGGAAGGCGCACAACACCTCGCAGGATGAGGATTGCAATGAACGCCTTTAGCTCAGCGAGGGACATGAACCAGTTTTCTTGCTGTGTCTGGCGTGCATGCTGGACAGTCCACCCCTGTATGATCCGAAGCATTTCAATAGAAACGAAACAGAGGAAACTCTGTAAGCGACTCGATTCTTTCCGTAGGGCAAACGCAGTTGGCTCTCCATTCGTGGTATTGCATTTACTTGGGCTTGGATGCACTCCATCATGTCTTCCGATCTGTTCTTCATGCCACACTGTGCCGCCTTTTGCAGTCTCTGTCAGCCGCCCGTGTGTCTCCACGCGACCCCTCTTTACTGGTGATGAAGTCTCCTCATCTACAGGACCATATGTTTGAGATTTGATTAGTGAAAGGTTGAAATAATGTGAAATTGACAAACATAATATTTGAAACATAGCCGGCGATTGGCGGGTTCACACACAAATAGGCATTCTGGCCTTAATGGGGCCATAAATAAATTAATGTGTGCACAAAAAGATTCAATTGAGGCACTAAAGGCCCAAAACGATCAAAATGTGTATTGGGAAATTGAGTCAGATCAAAGAACTAAATCACATGCTGAGATCAGCAGTGTGTGTGTGTGTGTATGGGGTCTTATGTATGTACTATTCAGTCAGTTCCAGTATTTGGCCAGTAAATGGAGCCCATGTAATACCATACTGATATTACAGTAATGAAATAAGACATTTTAGTGAAATAAAAGGTTCATTTCTGGTCAAGCAGTGCACCTTTTGTTATGAGATCTAATTGCAAAGTTATTTATCTCATTGATCTGACTCATACAAGACCCTTTATTTGTCTGTATTCTGCATAACAGGATTGCAGCATGAGTTTTTATGATTTCTTAGGTTTTTGGACAATGTAGCGACAGGCCAATTTGAACCAAACTTGGCATACCTGAAGGACCTCAGTCTATAAAAGGCTTTGAAATT
The DNA here is from genome assembly GCF_052324685.1 of Brachyhypopomus gauderio. Lineage (NCBI taxonomy): Eukaryota > Metazoa > Chordata > Actinopteri > Gymnotiformes > Hypopomidae > Brachyhypopomus > Brachyhypopomus gauderio. The sequence continues at coordinate 22,550,098 of NC_135219.1, forward strand.
GGGAGTTGATCAACATGTTTATATGAATTATAGCAATATAGGTCATATATGGCCTCAATGATATAATGGGAAAATGGACCCACCTGAAAATAAAAAAAAATCCAACAATTTTTAAAAATAGTTTACCTACAGTGTCTACAGATTATGCCCATGCCACTCTTGCCATCATTGGATCAAATTCCTAGGACTAGTTAGAAAAGTGCTATTTTCAAACAATTGATGAATGTGACAAAACTACGCCTTTTTTAATAGGACTTGTAATTGCAAAGTTGTCAGGTGGACTGCAAGGAATCAAAAGAATCAAGTTTCATTTTCCTAAGCAAAGATTTGGAAAAGTTATGCATGATTCACAAATAGTGCCACCTAGTGGCCAAATGTTTCAAAACTGCACAGTGTGACAGTCCTGAGATGTGTGTGAACCCTAAATTGCAAAAATAGGTTTCCCCACACTACGTGTGTGAACCCCAATTATAATTCCAAAACATCTCAAGTATGCCACCTTGGAAGTAATGTAGGATTGTTTTCACACAGCAATACGTGGCATATATATATATTTTTTTTTTTATTTAAAAAAAATAAAAAATTGAAAACTCGCGGGTTTAGTGTTGACAGTGGGAGCAAACCTGGAACAACAAATCAGACATGGATTTAACGAGAGAAGGCAGTCCTGCCAAAAAAGCTAAGCGTACGTGTAAGTACCTTGACGAATGGGACAGGGAATTTACTTTCCTAAAGAGGAGCATGAAGGGGCATAGCTACTCATTCTGTAAGATATGTAGCTGTGATTTTAGTGCCTCTCATGGGGGAAGGAACGATGTCCGTCAGCACGAACAATCTGCCAAGCACGAACGCGGGCTAAAGGCACAGAAATATGCCCAGGAGATGTCCCCGTTTGTATCTAGAAATACCACTAGAAAATTGAATTTTTTTATTCATTTGTAGTTCAAAACATAATTGGGGTGTTTATTCTTCACTTTTTGCCACTCCAAAGATGTTTTCGTCTCTCCTACAGCCTCGATTGCAGCTATATGTAAATAACCGATTATGCAAATTAGGCGATGACGTCATATACGTGAAATGTCCCGTATTTTTAAATACAAAACTTGACAGGTATGTTGCGGTGTGTGTGTGCGCGGTGGCGACGTGCGGTGTGTGTGTGTGTGTGTGTGAGGGGAGGGGGGGTGACGTGGTGATTATCTGCTGGTCATCCGCATCTTCATCCCCTCCCCTGTGAGGCCAGCTCTGATTGGCTCTTGCTCAGACTCATCATCAGTGCTGGACCCCAGGAAGTGGGCGGTAGGTCATTTCCTGCACTGCCATGGCTGACGTGATGGACAGTGTTGCCAAGAAGTCCTGCTGAACTCTGGTTAAGGTCAGAGATCAGAAAGTCATTTCAGGTGGTTGTGGCAAACCAGTTAATAGAGTTAATTATATTTATATTTCCAGATATAATTACATAATGGTAAACCAGCAGAATTAATAAGTATTAGGGGTGGGCATAGATTAATTTTTTAAAATCTAGATTAAACTCACTGAAATCTTGAAATTAATCTAGATTAAAATTGCTCATTCAGAATATGTGTGCTACCCAAGTAATGACTAAAAGTCAGTCTTTGTTTTATTTATTTCTTGTAAAGTGTCCTTGAGTGTTGTGAAAGGCGCTTTTAAATAAAATGTATTATTATTATTATGATGTATACAATGCTAATATCGGAATTAATTTAATATACACAAAGAAGCGGTTTGCTGCGAGATATTGTTAGGTTTCTCATTAAATGGCTTCAATAATATCTAAGTATAATCATGCTCTGGAGCTCTGTTCACTGAATTCCAAACACATGTTCCCATGAAGCTCAGCCAATCAGAATGAGCGCTCCAGGTCCTTCACTAACTCCGCCCCTCACTGTCTCTGCTCTTTGCAGGAGCTGGAGGAGAGCTTCCACATTAGCAGGATGGAGCAGATCGCCTTTGAATTCAATGTGCTGGTGTCTCTAGAGATGGTCCTCTACCTGCCCGAGAGCAGGTCACAACGCACTACCACCTGAGCCTTCCAGTCCCAGCCAGCCCAGCCAGAACTGACGCCCCCTTTGAGTGGGTGTGGTTTTGCAGACCGGCCTCAGGGAGGACTTCAGCACAACACTAAGTGCTTGTGGGTTAAATTGAACATTTGTTCTTGCTTTTTGTGTTTGTTTTTGGGTCTTATGCGAGGGTAATTAAATGACAGTAATATTAGCTAAAGCACTTAAATCAACTCCAAACACTCAAATAATAAGAGAGATTTCCTTAAACCTCTCTTTAAACATTGTCTGTAGAACCAGCCTGCGCACCACGGACTTGTGCTAACGGGCCACCCAATGGAGGATGGGTTCCCTTTTGAGTCTTGGTCCTCCCAAGGTTTCTTCCTAATCCCCACCACCATAGGGAGTTTTTCCTTGCCACTGTCGCCTTGGCTTGCTCATTAGGGATCTGGACCCATACGATTGTAAAGCTGCTTTGTGACGTGTTGTGAAAGCTATATAAATAAATTTGACTTTGACTATACAACAAAAATAACTTCTATGTTTAATTTACAGTAGAACTATAATCCACACACTTCTTTGATTGGTGTATTTTTAGGCACACTGAAACAGCATATATAATTTACTATAGCTATAAATTATTATACATCTAAGCATTCCTGCTTTTAACCTATTAATGGTGATTATGTGTATAATTTTATGCAATGTATGTTTTTTTTTTTTATAGTTTGTCACTTGTACTACATCACTGTCCCACTAGTGGGCAGTATTTGACAGGGAGCTGTGTTGAGACCAGAGACCGTATGTATATATATATATATACATATACTCTCAGAGGGCCTAAAAATATTCTTAAAACATAAATATATATAATATAATTTATCCAATTTTATTTAATCCACTTACAGTTTGACAATCGACATCTAAACAATTAGAAAAATATAAGCAAATACATTATTCACCCGTGTCAATCCAGAATTAGACAGATGATGTAATGTGAATTATGGTGATTTATTTTATTTTTTTTTTCTCTAACCTTAAAATGATCCCTTTAAGGTCACGGGTCGGCAACCCGCGGCTCCGGAGCCGCATGCAGCTCTTTATCCCTGTGATGCAGCTCAGCTTTTGAATAGAATTAATGAGTATTTAATTAACGTATATTATTTTTGAGACTTTAAAAAATGTTCGGGTGGAATTTTACAAATGTCCGGTATTTACTTTCGCTTTGCTTGAGTGACATGTCATCGTCACTGAAATAAATTTCCAATTATTTTGCTTTTGTGGCTCCGAGTCAAAAAGGTTGCCGACCCCTGCTTTAGGTCATGCTAGTCTGTAAATATTGGCTGCAATGTTAAGGTACAGTGCAATATGATTAATTGTATAAAATGCTTTCACTTTTATATGTAAAATTGACACAACACAATACATTATGTATTTCTTAACTTTTACTGTATTTGTAAAAAAATTTAATGAATACAATAGTAATACAATTGACAGAATAAATTGAAATTGTTTTAATTGTTCATGAGTTCATGTCTTCATTATGATTTTCCATTGCTTGGTCATAGAGAGGTATTTTGGCATGTAAGTGTTAAAGAAAAACATGTCACACCTCCTTTTCACCTCTTCTAATACACTGCTATCTCTCTAAACTCGCTGCACAAAGATATCATCATGGGCACAGATAACTAAATCACACCACTGCATACCAGTAATCAATAACTGGAATTGGATTTGCCAATAATAACAATGGCTCTCCTTCAATTTGTGTAGGCCTTGTGCCACTTTGAGGAATTTGCAGTCTACATAGCTTTGTGCATTTGGGCACTTAATTTCAACAAGCCCAAATGATGGACGCTCAAGTGTGTCATACACAAGTCCATCAGGTGATGCACCCAGCCAAGATGCATCTGGATGAATCACTAGCCCACACTTGGTCAAGTTCAAGTTTTTCAGAACTGCATAGTCCTTTAAGGCCCCTGTTTCCATTTCAAGTCCTCTCTTCATGTGTGCTGTTTGTCGTGTCCCTCGGATTATCCTTTCTGCCAGGCTTTCTGCAGCACCTGGACCTCTAACGTGGCTCACCTCTCTGAAATGTGAGGCAGTCACTTTTTCTCTCCTAAGTGAATGCCACTCAGGTGTAGCACTTTGGGATCTTGTTGCCTCCTCAATAAGGTGTGATTGTGACAAGGTCACAGAAAGTGAGCTTAGGTGTAGCTGTTCTTGGTGTGTTGGCACAAATGAATATTCAGGTGGGCTTAGATGGTAACATTCTAGTGGCAGACTCGGGAATGGGGGTGCATCCTCATGTATGACAACACTGTCAGATGGAGGTGGTGGTTGTTGATAGGACAGTACACGGCCAACTTGTACCTTCCCAAAGATGGAGTCCACAAGTGGCTTGTCAGGCGAGATGTTCATTGTGCAGATGAGTGGAAGAGAATCTGCTTTGATTCCAGCGTAGACTGGTCCATGATTGAGGGTGGCCGGGTGTGGGAGCTCACCGCTGTAGCCCTTGAAAAGTGTACTTCTGAAATAAAAGAAGAGTGAATAACATTTATTTTTACACATTGTAATCTGTTCACCAGCACAACTGATTGTGAATCACATATCACATGTCATCTGAAGTACAACGAGGCTAAATTAAATCTTGAAGAGAACAGGGTCTTATCAGATGATCAAAAGCATTCATTTTTTTTTACCACACACTGTAATCTGCCTATTAAATTTGGTACTACATACCTAACTCCACTGGCTGTAGTAGCACCTGGTTTTGGCTTTAGGACAACCATGGCATCCACGGGTCCAGGCTTCACCCCCTATTAATTTAAAAGATGGTGTTAGTAAAGTGACTGTGATACATTAACTAACATTAAATAATGAAATAAGACAAACCATTGTTGGTGGTTTATGCCACTTCTGTTCTGTCTGTGTGCATGAAAGGACAGGAGGGATCGACAGACATGCCAGATTCAGAATAATGAGCAGTCTGGAAAAGCAATGCAACCAAGTGTTTGCAGATTCCGCAACTAGCAACACAAGAGCAGTTGCTCTTAATGAGCACAACTGGCATTGAATCACGTAATGTCATCTGAAATACACAAGAGGCAATATTTAATATCTTGAAAAGAAGACTTCAGCAATGTCAATAGGCGCAATATCTGTCCCATCATGTTGGTAGTGGTGAATGTCACTTGTCTATTGTCTCATGTAACGTTTGTGCTGTTTTGCATCACTCTTAAAACACTTGGCTATACTGTCTTTCTATTCTACAGTGTTGTGCATGGTTCAATCTACTAGTTCACTGAGCAACTATAAACTAAATATATTTTAGATTTAAACTTCATTTTCACTCCAGATGAAATGCTTACACATAGGAGTGAAACAGGCCTACTTATATTTATATTATTTTGTTGTTTCCACCACCAACAACAGAACAGTGCAGGTTTTACTTCAACTGCTTCTTGAAGAGTGTTATCAGAATATGTTAATAGGTGTAAGTGTTGCAGCCATATGTTAATAAAGAAGTTAAGATGAAAGATTTGAAAGACAGATTGACAGATTTTAGAAAATGCAGTTTGAAGAATAGCTGAGGTGAACTATATTCTGCTTTTGAGTCATAGAGGTAGATAACAATAGCTCGAACTGTAAAATAAACTCCCATTTGTTTACTATAGGCAAAATAGACTGCTAATGATTCCCACTCAGCTACTCTGCATTTGGCTACCATTGTAAGCTTTGAAAACCAATGCCTATGGTTATCACAGCTTACGTGAAGTAAGAGCAAGGATAAAAGATTGAACTTGTGTTGAACTCACTTTTGAACTTGTTCAACAGAACTTTGAACGTGACACTGAACAGAACTCGTGTCATTTTAACCAGTCCTACTCTCAGCTGGTGTGGCGTATCTGTTTTCTTCATAGATCTGTAGCAGTGAGCCCTCACTGTTATCTCGTTAGCCTTACTTTTGCCTGATACTTCCATCAGAAATACAAACATGTTTTAAAAAGGCATTTCTAGTACTAGGACAGGTTGGTTCGTTACTAAAAACAACATCACTTCATTAGACTGCCACCTCAGGCTAGCTAGCTAACTAGCGTCGGCCACTTACCTTCAAAATTGCAGAGGTAGGATGAAACGTAGAACTTGAAACCCTTTTCAAGTTGACTCTGTGTCGTTGTACTTGATGCTCTGACAATACGACGCACATCGTTGACGGTAAATTTCGGGAACTCCAACAGGCACCTTGTGAATTTAGACTCGGCCATGACATCGACACTTCCGCATACCAACCGGAAATACGGTACCATCCTGACACCAACGAGGAAGTGGTGCGTGCACCTAGGCCAATCAGGGCAAAACCAGTTTCAAATGACAGCAAAATTGACCAATCATATCTTCCCTCTTAGTGGGCGGGCTTAACTGTATGATAATTTCTGCCCGCTGTGGCGACGCTAGCTGTCGTTAGCGTTATTATTTATTTATTATTTACTTTTTTGTACATATGCTACTCAACTTGTTTAACTCTGATTCCTTGTATTACCACTTGTGCCTTGTTTTTGTTTGTAAGCGATTATTGTAAATAAAGGTAAAAAAAAAAAAGGTTATTGTAGCAGCCTGGCTGAGTTGGTGTTTTGGTTAGAATAACAGGAAATTGTGATATCACGTGATACTCAACTTTGGAACGTTTGGTTTAGAATGTTTGGTTGGGAAGGTGGAATGTTTGGATTCAGTTTTGATGCTGAAAAGCTCAAAACAAGTCGCACGACATTTTGCTGAGAATTACAAACCTAAATAATCTAACAAATCTTTCTATTTTTTCTAGATCTTTCTCTCTTTCTATTCTTTCTATTTTTCAGGTGGAGAATGAGTTTTTACCCCAGGACAACTGACCAGCCAAGGCCTGGACAGGAACAGAACCACTTCAAAGACACACCAGGTTTTACCACTCATGGTGAGAAAAATACATTTTCATATACTGTACATCATTTTATACTTCTATGTAAGACAGTATATTAATTCTTATGAGTATGGATTTCCATAGGCTTATTCATAATAATTAAAAGTTAAATATACCCATTTATATAGTAGGTTTCTAAGGTTCAGAAAAATAACATGTTTATTTATTCTAGTGATGACTGTCAAGCTCTTTATTTCATGTGTACAGGATAATGTAATTAATGGAGCATGGGTTATTTCTTTGATTTCTTTGACTCAGCACAATTTTCATAAATCCCACCATGTTACATATATGTATTAACATTGTCCATGTGGCCATGGAAAAAGCAAATAAAAATATTTTTTTTTAAAAAGAAACAGATTTCTAACATGACATCACATTCTTAAGCATTCTCCCCACATTCTAATGGCATCACATGGCACCATAGCCCTTGTTATAATCACTTGTTCATTGGGAAACACTTACAAGGCATTTGAGCCTCACTGGGAGGCGTGCTGGGTTTCACTTTACCTGCTGTGGGATTTTCAGGTGTGCCCTACAACCCCCAAGCGACAGTGATCCACACGGATCCCTGTGGACCAGCACCCTTCCCTCACAGAAGGACGGCGGGACCCTCAGATGTCGGCCATGTTAACATCCCTGTAGAAGGACCACTCCACACTGGTACTGTGTAACACTGAAGATTACATGCGTATTCAACAAACCAAATAATCATGCATGATGAAGTAGAAAAAAACATTTATTACATTTGTTTGTAAGGACTGGCAGAGGTGCAGAACCATCAGCTTTCTGCACATGACCTGACCAGTAAAACATCAGTTTTATCAGAAAATATGACATCACATATTCTTCAACATTGTAATGAATTCACATGGCACTGTAGCCCTGTGATATGTTTGGTGTAGAGTAGAGCACTTTAGAGTGGGCACCTTGACGACCCACATACAGTGTGGGTGTACTGTGACACTCTTTATCTGCTAGGCGGTTGTGTTTAGTCTAAGGTGATAATGCTTCGAATCATTGTTATACCAGCATAGTATAATACTGATAATACATGTATATGGATTACAGATGTCATTTTTCACTATTTTAGTACACCCCCAAACAATCTAAACAAAACATTGTCATGCTGCTTTGCTGGTTTCTGATACCTCATCTGGACTGTCTAGCAGTGTCTAGCAGAGGCGAGATGTGCTAGCCATGAGCAGAGCTAGGAGGTACTGTAGTTTGGCTCTTCAGTATCTACCAGTATCAGAATTAAAATAATTCTGAATTGTGCCAAAATAATTAAATTAGTGCTGTCAATTCCAGGTGCCGCGATTAAAAGTCCTCACCAGGATTTTGCTCTGGCTTCCTGGATTGTGTTGATTCCACTAATTTTACCTGAATTGCTAATTAGAAAATCTAGCAAGCTTGAGCAAAATCCTGGTGAGGACTTTTAATCGCGGCACCTGGAATTAACAGCACTAAATTAAATTGAATCAAATTGTATTGAAATGTAAGATTTCATGATGCAATGAACTAAAAGAATCATAACTAAGCTAAACTAAAACTGGGTCACACATATACTGAAGCTCTGATAAATGTCTTCCTGCTTCTGGGCTCACGGATGCCCTGCTATCAGTTATTCAGTACTACTTCATTGTGCTGCCATTACATGAATTGTAGCAAGATGCATATGAGAAGTTGCCGTTCTCGGTCCATCTTGCTTGAATCATATTTCAGTGGCACTTTCAGATAAAGAAACATGCAACGTAGTACTAAGGCACTGAGAAATGTTATGGTGAGGTAATTTCTGCTAATGTCCTTATTCGCCCATGCAGGTGAAGTTGGCTCCAGCAGGTGTTCTAAACTGCCTGTGCTCACTTCACGCACGAGAGTGACCAGGTCAGGACTGATGAGGCCTTCTCCGCCCACCATCACAATGTTGCCTCCACTCCCCAAACCTGCTGGCCGAGAGCCACTCCGTGCCTTCAGGCCTGCCAAAGGTGAGCTCACTCTTTTGCTCTCCTGGAAATGGCATCCAAACCATTTGTTGCAGCAACTACAACAAAAAAAGTAAAAAAAAAAAAAAGTATTAAAAAAGCAAAAACTGCTTTGAAAGCCCTATAGGGGAGACCGGGTATGGTTGTAACATGGGGAGAGTTGTAACTCCATCAGTTCCACTGATCACGGATAAGATAGGAGTCATATGATCATTTCAGTATTTACCCAATTCCTCCCTGATCCCACATGGTGAATATCAAGGCTGTAAACAGGCACATGCCGATTCCATCGAGAAAAAACTGAATGTATTTCATGTTCCATTCTTTACTTTAGCTGTGATATGTTTGGTGTAGAGTAGAGCACTTTAGAGTGGGCACCTTGACAGCCCACATACAGTGACACTCGTTATCTGCTAGGCGGTTGTGTTTAGTCTAAGGCAGGGGTCTCCAACCTTTTTGAGACTGGGAGCTACTTCTTGGATACAAATTATTGCGGAGGGTTACCAGATTAGAACGCATCAATCGAACAAAAAGTTGGTTTGGGGGGGGGGGTGGGGGTGGCGAGGCGAACGAAAGTTGCGTGTAATAATAATAGTAGCAAAAACATGACGTGGCGACTCATGACGTGGGTGACCCCTGGTTTATTCAATATTGACGGCAGCCTAACTTTTTGATTGACAGCTAATTGAGCAATAGCAAACGAGAGAGAGTGTGTTATAGTGAATATATGTACATGCCGTTACTTGACAACGCGTCCGCGGAGTGATACAGAGAACGAGAATACCGTGCTGTTATCACACATATCTGCAGGGTTAGAACACTTCTCAACCAGTCGGATTGTGAACTAACTGTTGTATAATTGGCGAATAATCATTTAGTGTTAGAAGGGGAGGGACAACTGTGAATTTTGATTGGACATGAATTTAAGTAGATTTCTCGATGGGACCAATTAGGTTTACAAATTTATATGTAATTCATTGGCCCTTTGGCGAGCTATTCGGAAAGGGGTGGCGAGCTACTGGTAGCTCGCGAGCGACGTGTTGGAGACCCCTGGTCTAAGGTTATAATGCGTCGAATCATTGTTATACCAGCATAGTATAATACTGATAATACATGTATATGGATTACAGATGTCATTTATCACTATTTTAGTACACCCCCAAACAATATAAACAAAACATTGTCATGCTGCTTTGCTGGCTTCTGATACCTCATCTGGACTGCTGCCAAAGCATATATCTATTAATCTTTGTAATCTATGTAACATGGCTTCTTTAAGTATTGGGTATCACCTGGCCAGCGTTAAGCAGTGGTATGCAGCAGCAGTCTGTGTGATATAAGGAGTTTGTGCTTTGTACCTACTTCTGTTGGCAAGGACAATGTGAGCTTACAAGCAAGACTAGACTTGAATGTTTTATTGCAGTCAGTTGATTGTGCCAGCACCCCACTCCCCAGAATGCCAATCCCACATGCCAAAATATCCATTATCATAATCTATTATTATTTAAAATGCAGTATGATCTGCAGGTCTTAATTTCATATGCTGGTCTGAAGATTGAACGTGTCCTCTACAGTTCTGTCTGTGTTTCATGTCCAGGTTCAGTGGAGCCTCCCCAGCTCCACTCTCCAGGGTGGAGGAGAGAGAGAGTGGGGAGACTTCACCGGAGCGGAGGACATCTTCAACCCTTGCTCCCAGACATCTTCGAAGCAGCTAACCCCAGTGATGCTGGTAGAGGTGACTTATTGATGTTGGCTTTACTTTATATGTCATTGAAATACCTGTACAAAATGTAGAATTTATAATGTTGCATCATTTGTTTTGTGTTAAAATATTGCTAAATACGATATTTGGGAACAAGGAGATCAGTTAGTCAGAAACTTCACTCAGGTGTCAAGTGAGCGGAGCTAAACTCATGAGCATGGATGCCCTTTCCCACGCAGGTTTGCCCAAATCCAGCCGCTTGCTACCTGGGAACCCCCCCGGGTATTTCTTACTGCCCTCCTACCCTCTGGCCACTCTTCCGGGAGTGCAGCGAGATACAAGCCCTCGGCGCAGAGACCCGGGCCCGTGGAGGGACAGTACTGGTGAGTGCATGGCTACGTTGCTAAGAACGTGCTAGGCACACACAGTGAGGCATGGCTGGTTATTTGGGTGCCCGCTTAAGTTAAGTTGGTTTTGCACTAAGCTTGTCTTGCACTTGTTCCCACGTCAGTGGTAAATTGATGAGCAGATCTAATTTTGTGGTCATATATTCTATATGAATTTAATTTTAACCAACAAATGTGCATATACGTAGATCATTTATAGTCACCACTTGTCAAATGTACAAAATACTTAAATTCAAATTTGATGATCTTCATCTGACATGGTTTCACTCAGTAATGGAACAGTGTCTAGCAGAGGCGAGATGTGCTAGCCATTAGCAGAGCTAGGCTAATGTATCTACCAGTATCAGAATTAAAATAATTCTGAATTGTGCCAAAATAATTAAATTGAATCAAATTGTAAAACTGGGTCACACATATACTGAAGCTCTGATAAATGTCTTCCTGCTTCTGGGCTCACGGATGCCCTGCTTTCAGATATTCAGTACTACTTCATTGTGCTGCCATTACATGAATTGTAGCAAGATGCATATGAGAAGTTGCCGTTCTCGGTCCATCTTGCTTGAATCATATTTCAGTGGCACTTTCAGATAAAGAAACATGCAACGTAGTACTAAGGCACTGAGAAATGTTATGGTGAGGTAATTTCTGCTAATGGCCTTATTCACCCATGCAGGTGAAGTTGGCTCCAGCAGGTGTTCCAAACTGCCTGTGCTCACTTCACGCACGAGAGGGACCTCGTCAGGACTGATGAGACCTTCTCCGCCCACCTCCCCAGTGGAAGCCCTGCAGGAGGAGAAGCCTGGCAGGAACCTCCACCTGGACCTCGCCCTCATACATGACCCAGATGAGGAGCCAGTGGACAAGGAGGAGGTCAGTAGGAACATATATCATGTTGTACATAGTTGGAGTATCTCAGTCTCAGATGCATTAGTTTAACTAGTAAGTAAGTTTATTTATAAAGCACATTTTTTATGACGGAGTCAACCAAAGTGCTGTATAGAGGCTAAAAAGTACAATATATGCCCAACTCATAAAGAAAAAACATGTAGAATTTTACATAGCATAAAACATTTAAAATACATACAAATACACCAACTGATTACACCAACTGATACAACATAACTGATAGATTTCTTTGGTTGCTGCCTGCAAATGTTACTCAAGTGTTGTACTTTCTGGATTTTAATGCATAAACACAGCATTGGTCCTAATATAAGCTGACAAACCTAACGTCTGTGTTTACATAATAAAGGCCCTGTAGCATCCCAGTATTAAATCTGACCATGCATGCGATATGCTTTGCTTAGGTGTCCAAATATGATGAGATGATGTTTCCTTCTGCTGATGCTACATTTGCGTTTATCTCAGTTGTTAAGGATATCAACATAGTCCTAGCACTATGAGAGGGAGCATTGTCTGGTTGAGAGTATCCATCTCACTTTGGGTATATGGTGGCTGTGAATAAATAAATTAACCTAGTTAAGATATGAAGAGTTTGGTTCCAAAACGCTATAAATCCATTTTGATCAATTTGAGTAAAAATGTGTTTTCTTTAAGTGGTAGGCTGAAAACCACAGTTTTTTGTTTCAAACTATCAAATACCATACTAAGGTTAAAAAAACACAAACAAATTAAATCAAGATTTTAATATTTAAAGATTTATTTAAAAAAAACAATTCATTTTTTCACAAAACGCAATAAATCCATGCCATGTTTTTTTCAAAATGTCTTATATATCCTTTGTCATTATTAGAAATTTTTTTTGACTGAATGTGCAAAATACAATAATAAATAACTGTAAATTGTACATCTTAATATAATAGTTTGACCATTGGGCCTAAAAACACAAATTCATATAATATATAAATTTATATTATTATAATATAATAACCCTGCTCCTAGCTTGGTTATGAACAACCCCCAGCAAACAGTGTTTGTACATGAGTCACAGAGCTAAATCTTTTCCACGTTTGATAATTTTGCGAGCTAAACGTGCGCACTTTAGCCAGTCCGTCTATTTCGCGGCAATGTAACGATTCTCGGTTAGGGGCTGGATAGTCTGCCGCTGATATTCTGCCGCCGACAGTGGGACTGGTCAGAACCTGGGCATTGATAAAATAAAATAAATATATCTCTTTTTCCAATAACTGCTATACGAACAGGCTCCTCTATATCATCAAAACCGTTCATTTTTGCGGACTTTGAGAGTGAAAAACGAGACATATTTTAACAAAGTAAGCTACATGAAATGCCGGGCGGCTCAACAGGTCGCGTGCTATGATGTTTACATTCCGTATCTGGTGGTGCACTGTGATTGGATGAGTGGAGATGTGGCGTACTGCGGGAAATCAGGATTGGCGATTGTTGCATTTTGGAAGGAAAGAGAGAAAGCAGGGCAGTATTACACGGCGGATGTGGCGTTTTGATAAAAATTGAATATTGGCTTTTCAAGAGTGGTCACATACCATTCTGATTCTAACTCTTTTTTTTTTTAACTGCATTTATCGCGTTTCGGAACCAAACTCTTCATATATTCTGGCATCAAGGCATTGATATGTAGTTAATAATAATAGACCCAGTAAATGTCATTTACCTAACATACAGGGAGGATCCAGCTTTAAACTGGGCAAAATTTGTGTTTCTTTGGTCATTCAATACTTGTATAGTATTGTTGTATGTACTTGTACTTGACGGATATAGTGGGTATGGGCAGTTGCACTTGGGCTGACAGACTCTTTATTTTTCAGATGATGAACTCCCTGCGCCTCTTGCGTAAAAGAGTGGCTAAGAAGCGGGCTAAGGTGAATGCAAGTGGCAGAGAAGCAATGTTGCCTCCACTCACCAAACCTGCTGGCCGAGAGCCACTCCGTGCCTTCAGGCCTGCCAAAGGTGAGCTCACTCTTTTGCTCTCCTGGAAATGGCATCCAAACCATTTGTTGCAGCAACAACAACAAAAAAAGTAAAAGAAAAAAGTATTAAAAAAGTAAAAACTGCTTTGAAAGCCCTATACTACAAACAAAAAGCCCCTGCTGATCCTCTTGTACATTGCTATACCTGCACCCATTAACATTGTTTTTCTGCACCATGAAGAAACCACTATGAAACCAGAAGTTATATTTGAGATTTTTGATAGAGTATGTGTTAATATGTATTGTGCTTTTCAGGATCTCAAGTGCAAAGCACCAGGGCGTCCCCTGCTGACGACATGTCTGAAGGAGTAATTGGCAGAGGTTGGAATTGGTTTGCTGTTAACACTGCATTACACAACACAATGTTTTAAATCTAGTTCTCCATGTTGAATAATGTTTTGCTGTCTTCAGGCTGATTTGACCAAAGTTGAGCTGATAGCCCTAAAAGTCCTAGTCAGTTTGTTTGGGTTCTGGTAAAGTGTGAGTGTCTTTTGTTTTATGGTGCCTGTCATGCATTTATAGCAGTTAACACTTATTGGGACACTTGTAAAGCTGCTTTGTGACAACAACTGTTGTAAAAAGCGCTATATAAATACATTTTGATTGATTGATTGATTGGTATTCCTCTCTAGATGAACTCAAACCAGGAACTCCCCGGAAGGATCCCTACTCGCAGCAGACTTTACGGCCCTTCTCCAAACCAGACCTCGCTCTCGCTCAGAGCTTCAGTCTGCTTAGCTCTGATGACTGGTAAGTCACACCTGCAAAATTCTGAAGCATTTGGCTAGGGCAGGTTAAACAGCAAGTCATTTATGGTGTTCTGCATATATGGTAAGTATGCATGTATTTAGTGAAGTTTTTTCCTCTTTGTCCCTTTTCTTGTAGCATTTTTTCTTGCAGTAGCCGATGGTTACAGTGTGTGTCTATGTCCAATATCTTTATACAGGGAGAAGAAAATTGAAGGGTTGATGTTAATCCGTAGATTGGCTCAGCATCACTCTGATGTGCTTGGCAGCAGGCTTCATGAGGTCTGCATTGTTCTTATTCAAGAGGTAAGCCACTAGATTTGCTGACTGTGTATCGGTCTGAATTCTAAAATTGGCAGACACCATCAGCATGTACATATTACAGGTGATGTTGCTGACAAAGTCAAGTCAGAGTTAGCATAGCACTTTGAAATTCCTTTTTTATAAAAACATTTCTCATCTAATTGAAATTCAGATGGCATAGCTAACTGTAATTAGTGATTAAGGTATTTCCGCCTACATAACACATTGCAGTGGTGGATTATACTTATTACGATGGCGGTGGCAGTGTTGGATGTGGCTGAAACGAGCTGGAACGTTGTCTTTCCTGCAGGTGCTGCACCTGCGCTCTGCCGTGTCCCGCATGGCGGTGGTGTCCTTGAGGGAGTTGTACTCCAGCCTGCAGAAAGGGATGGACCAGGAAGTGGAGGCTACAGCTAAGGTCCTCCTCCACAAAGCAGCGGAGTCCAATGCCTTCATCAGGCAGGACGTGGACACAGCTCTGGACAGCATGGTGCAGAACTGCACCCCCATTCGGAGCATGAACGCCCTTCTCGCTGGAGGACTCTGGTCAGTTAGCCTGCAGTGAGCTTTAAACTGAGGCTTTCAGATAATTTTTACTTCTCCATTGTTCTTTCAAAATATTGCCCTGGCCTATATCAATCAGGGTGGCCGCGGGTCCTTAAAAAGTCTTAAATGGTATTAAGTTTAATTTTTGTCAAATAAGGCCTTGAAAAGTCTTATTTTGTCTTAAATTTTCAACCAAAATATCTTAAATTTGCGGAGCTAAATTTAGGGAGGAATAATTCCGTCAGCCATGTGTTGAAATTCGGGGGCGGATATCGGTAGATTCCAAATAAAATTAAATAAAATTCCAAATAAAATTAAAGCCAACTCGCAAGATCATACACGTTAAAATAAAGCACAAAAACTAATAATCAGTTAGTTTTTGTGCTTTATTTTAACGTGTATGTTCTTGCGAGTTGGTTTTAATTTTATTTGGAAAACAGTATTAAAAAGTCTTAAAATGTCTAAATTTTCACTTGGTCAAACCTGTAGACACCCTGTCAATATTTTTAGTTATTTATCCTCTTGTTTATTCTTTTTATTGTGTTCCATCTCCGCTCTGCTGATCCAAACTGCCCTTCACACCACTTAAAGAATAGGCTAGTTAGCTAGCTCACAGAGGACATGCAAACATTTTCTGTTTAAAAATTACAGATGTACAATAACTGGTGCAAACTAAGCCATCAAATAGAATATGATCATTTGGTTGTGCACTTAGATCATACATAAGGGTATTAAGTTTCTTTTTAGAAGCTAAAAGTTGTACTGTATACATTGATTGGATGGATTAATAGTTATTACCTTCTTTTTTTGAATGCCCTAATTGTTTTCCTTCTGTTTTCCTCAAAAGTCATCTGAATGCTGCAGTAAGAAAGTGTACTGCTCGGCACTTGGCTACTTTGGTAGAGAAGATTGGTGCAGAGCGAATTATTCCTGCAGTCTCCAAGTTGGCACAGGACTCTTCCCAAGAAACCAGGTTAGTACTGGGATCAGAACGAGGATTCTACAAGGCTTATTCAGTTTCCCAGATAGTAATAAATGGTCGGTATGCTGTGAGTCACGGGTCTCTCACTCACGGTTCTCTCCTGTTTTGGGGTCTGTTCTTCGTCTCAGGCGCTTGGGCCGGCGTATGCTGCTGTTCCTGTCCTCCCACCATGATTTTGATAAGATGGTGGAAAAGTACATCCCTGCCAAAGACCTGGCAACCATCAGGGACACTGTCCACACTCTGAAATCCAAGGTAGCGATTCATGTTTGGATACATGATGAGGATTTTTTATCCCATTCAGCCACTATGCCCCATGTTTACTCACTAAACAAAGCTTATTCACAAAACTTTTAGGTGAAACAGACTGCAATAAAAAAAAACCATCTAAACTGTGATGGTAGACATATATTGTAAACAAATAATAAAGTACAGGGCAGTGCGTGGCACCACACATTGTATTTACAGTAAGGCATGCACAGTGTAGTCCCAGACCCAGTAGTTAAAGGACAGAGCATAGTTCAAAATGAACCGGCTTGAAACCTTTGGGATAGAATCAAAGTATGAAGCAATATGTGGACTTCAATATCATCACTCCATGTTTTGTGGTGATTTGTACGTGTGTATTCCCAGGAGAGGACAAAGTTGTCTAGGATTCCAAGATATAAGATGTGTCTCCCTCGTCTGGAGCAGCAAGAAGCTCCAGCCGCACAGGTGGAGCATCAGAACACGCAGCGAATGAAGCGCAGCCTTAGACACACGGTGAGGGACGTGAGCCCAGACGACGCGGCACCTCTGAAAGGTAACGGCTGACTTCGGCGAATGCTCCCCTCCTGTTTCTTGAGAACCTTACATTACCGCTTACCCGTGAACCTCTTTCCCATCAGACCTGCAGCTGAACAGTAGTCTTCCAGCACAGACTAAGACCGGTGTCATCCTGGATGATTTGCCCTCAAGCTCCAGAAACGCACGCACCCCCAGAAGTCCCGTCAAAAGTTTGAGTCCTCCGCTTCATCCCAGCCCCCCCACGGCTGTCCCTACTAAAAACATGCTGCCACGACGCAGACGAGGTACCAGACTGATCAGAGCACGTCCGTCCCTTTCAAACAGTTCTGATGAGTGTTGCCTGCTCTTCAGCACTTCATGTGTGATCACTGCACTTGCATGTAAATTGCTTTGCTGTTAACACTGCATTACACAACAATGTTTTAAATCTAGTTCACCACATTGAATAATGTTTTGCTGTCAGCCTTCAAGCTGATTTGACCAAAGTTGAGCTGGTAGCCCTAAAAGTCCCAGTCAGTTTGTTTGGGTTCTGGTATTCCTCTCTAGATGAACTCAAACCAGGACCTCCCAGGAAGGATCCTCACGAGCAGCAGACTTTACGGCCCTTCTCCGATCCAGACCTCGCTCTCGCTCAGAGCTTCAGTCTGCTTAGCTCTGATGACTGGTAAGTCACACCTGCAAAATTCTGAAGCATTTGGCTAGGGCAGGTTAAACAGCAAGTCATTTATGGTGTTCTGCATATATGGTAAGTATGCATGTATTTAGTGAAGTTTTTTCCTCTTTGTCCATTTTCTTGTAGCATTTTTTTCTTTCAGTATCCGATGGTTACAGTGTGTGTCTATGTTCAATATCTTCATACAGGGAGAAGAAAATTGAAGGGTTGATGTTAATCCGTAGATTGGCTCAGCATCACTCTGATGTGCTTGGCAGCAGGCGTCATGATGTCTGCATTGTTCTTATTCAAGAGGTAAGCCACTAGATTTGCTGACTGTGTATCGGTCTGAATTCTAAAATTGGCAGACACCATCAGCATGTACATATTACAGGTGATGTTGCTGACAAAGTCAAGTCAGCGTTAGCAAAGTACTTTGAAATTCATTTTTTATAAAAACATTTCTCATCTAATTGAAATTCAGATGGCATATCTAACTGTAATTAGTGATTAAGGTATTTCCGCCTACATAACACATTGCAGTGGAGGATTATACTTATTACGATGGCGGTGGCAGTGTTGGATGTGACTGAAACGAGCTGGAACGTCGTCTTTCCTGCAGGTGCAGAACCTGCGCTCTGCCGTGTCCCGCATGGCGGTGGTGTCCTTGAGGGAGTTGTACTCCAGCCTGCAGAAAGGGATGGACCAGGAAGTGGAGGCTACAGCTAAGGTCCTCCTTCACAAAGCAGCGGAGTCCAATGCCTTCATCAGGCAGGACGTGGACACAGCTCTGGACAGCATGGTGCAGAACTGCACCCCCATTCGGAGCATGAACGCCCTTCTCGCTGGAGGACTCTGGTCAGTTAGCCTGCAGTGAGCTTTAAACTGTGGCTTTCAGATAGCAACAACAGTCACAAGAAGCTAACAAAGCACTGATTTTGGCTGCTGTTTTTACTTTTCCATTGTTATTTCAAAATATTGCCCTGGCCTATATCAATATTTTTAGTTATTTATCCTGTTAAATATTATTTTTATTGCATTCCACCTCCTCTCTTCTGATCCAAACTGCCCTTCACACCGCTTAAAGAATAGGCTAGTTAGCTAGCTTACCGGAGACATGCAAACATTTTCTGTTTAAAAAATACAGATGTACACTCACTGGTGCAAACTAAGCCATCGAATAGAATATGATAATTTGAGTTTCTTTATAGAAGCTAAAAGTTGTAGGCCTACTGTATTCATTGATTGGATGGATTAATAGTTATTACCTTCTTTTTTTGAATGCCCTAATTTTTTTCCTTCTGTTTTCCTCAAAAGTCATCTGAATGCTGCAGTAAGAAAGTGTACTGCTCTGCACTTGGCTACTTTGGTAGAGAAGATTGGCGCTGGCCGCTTATTGTCTGGGGCGAAAGACGTCATAGCGAGAATTATCCCTGCAGTCTCCAAGTTGGCACAGGACGCTTCCCAAGAAACCAGGTTAGTACTGGGATCAGAACGAGAATTCTACAAAGCTTATTCAGTTTCCCAGATACTAATCTTTTGCTGATTCTTTTAGTCTCCTAGTCTGATACTCTGAAGTCAGCAAATGCTGCTAAATTGTAGAGTAATAGAAGCACTATCATGTTTTCTACACACAGACGGCCTTGTAAAATTGTGACCTGGTAAGATAAATGGTCGGTGTGCTGTGAGTTACGGGTCTCTCACTCACGGTTCTCTCCTGTTTTGGGGTCTGTTCTTTGTCTCAGGCGCTTGGGCCGGCGTATGCTGCTGTTCCTGTCCTCCCACCATGACTTTGATAAGATGGTGGAAAAGTGCATCCCTGCCAAAGACCTGGCAACCATCAGGAACACTGTCCTCACTCTGAAATCCAAGGTAGCGATTCATGTTTGGATACATGATGAGGATTTTTTTTTTATGCCATTCAGCCACTATGCCCCATGTTTACTCACTAAACAAAGCTTATTCACAAAACTTTTAGGTGAAACAGACTGCAATAAAAAAACCATCTAAACTGTGATGGTAGACATATATTGTAAACAAATAATAAAGTACAGGGCAGTGCGTGGCACCACACAGTGTATTTACAGTAAGGCATGCACAGTGTAGTCCCAGACCCAGTAGTTAAAGGACAGAGCATGGTTCAAAATGAACCGGCTTGAAACCTTTGGGATAGAATCAAAGTATGAAGCAATATGTGGACTTCAATATCATCACTCCATGTTTTGTGGTGATTCGTACGTGTGTATTCCCAGGAGAGGACAAAGGTGTCTAGGAATGCGAAGATATAAGATGCGTCAGCCTCGTCTGGAGCAGCAAGAAGCTCCAGCCGCACAGGTGGAGCGTCAGAACACGCAACGAATGAAGCGTAGCCTTAGGCACACGGTGAGGGACGTGAGCCCAGACGACGCGGCACCTCTGAAAGGTAACTGCTGATTTCGGCGAACGCTCCCCTCTTGTATCTTGAGAACCTTACCGTACCGCTTACCCGTGAACTCTATCCCAGCTGTGGAGTCATGCGTACCTCCTCCTCAGTTTGCCAGCAGGTGAATATTTAAACAGTTAATCAAAACAACAACAACAAAAAAGTGCATCCTGATTGGAACTGTTTGCAATTTTTGATGGTGTTGATGTTGGTTTAATTTGATTGCAGCCTTGTTCATTTTCTGTTTGGACACTATAACCCAATCCTTGTGTTTTCTCTCTTGTGTGTGTTCAGCAAAGACAGCAGCAGAGCACACATCCACAGCATTGCAGACAAGACAGAGTACGTCAAGCATCTCAAGGCCCTGCTGGGTTCAAAAGACTTCAGCGAGCCCATCAAGGGCATTGATCAGCTGGTGGCCCACTGCGAGGACAACCCATATATGGTCGTGGGCAACATGTTCCTGGTAACACATTTGAACTGAATTGATTTTTAATGTTTTCAGTAGCTTTCAGAAGTGATCTGTATGGGGGGTCATACGTTGGAGAACATTAAATGCTGGCACATCTGAAGAAATGTCAAAAGCTCAGATGCTTCAGAGTAGAAAATATTACAACAATCAGTTTTAACTATTACAGTGGAGGGCAGTCGTGTCCATTGTTAGTGTGAGCTTGTTTTACAATGTATGTGAAGATTTCACCCAAGCGTATCCTTGAAATTGCATTAAACCAAAGAATCCAAGTGAATGACTTATGAAAAAATCAGTCGGTTGAAATGAAAGGGCTTGAAATCAAATCAGCTCCAGGGCTTAACGGCACTGATATGGTGAGTGCCTGATGAATGCATGGGCGGCTTGCTCTATACCTCTCTTCCTCTGCTACAGGTATTTGATGCTTTCAAAGCACGACTGCAAGGTTAACCTCTATGCCTTGGAGGCCTTACAGAAGATAATCACACTGCTCAGAGACAACCTGGTCCAAGTGGTCTACATCTTAGTCCCAGCTATAGTGGACAATCACCTCAACTCCAAGAATAACGCCATCTACATGGCAACAATAGGTGCCATTCAAGCTCTCATCAATAACCTTGGTGGGTTATTTTCTCTCTTTACAAAACATCTTGAAGGACACATGCCACTGGGCTTTAGAAAAACAACAACAATGATTGTGTTCTGTTTTACCTTTGTATCTTTTGATGAAAGGTTGCTAGGTTGGGGAAAAGGTTCACACAAATCAGTAAAAGAATGTTCTTGCTCTTTGGCTAGATGTTTGTGGTGCAGATCAAATGGAAATCTCCTTTCATATTAAGGCACAGTCCAATATAAAGAAAAAAATATTTCTGTAAGACTGACAGGAGATCTTGCATTATCTGACAGCAGATAGTTAAATAATGGAGTTTACAGTGGATGTGCTTAGGCTCTTTTGTTCAATATACAGTGTCTAATCTTTTGTGGTTGTGTATACAGAAATATTCTACAAATTCAAATACATTATCAAAAAACAATTCTTTCAGAAAGTAATTCCACTGATATGCTAAGAGATGCCAGAGATAAAAAAAAGATAAAAGATATTTACCAGAAATACTATAATTCCTATATTAATTAATAATATTTATAATATTGATAATAATCATTCCAGAGAGTTACCATAGTTACCAAATACTGTCACTTTAGTTGAATTAAATCTTTCTAGGTTAAAAAAATGCTTCTGTAATAACCCAGTGCTGTCCAGGGTTGATTTATTTATCTTTGTTCCTTTTAAATATTCTTTTTATAGAGCTGGTTAGGGAACTCCTACCCCTGCAAGCCACAACTGGTTGAGCAGAAGGTGCTTCCTCTGCTCTGGTACCTCCTGGGGACCTCCAGCAACAGTGGTACGGTCCACGGGAGGGGTAGAAGCGTGAGAGGGGCCACTGTCCACCTATGCCAAGCCCTTCATGCCCACATGGGTCCGGCGCTGCTGGACTGCGCTGCTTCCCAACCTTCCAATATCCGCAAGAGCCTAAGAGAGTTTGTGAAGAACCTCCCGATCAACTGAGAGCTGCAAGCCAGACCTCCAGACCAAAATAAAGCCCAACATGGATTCTACTTGAAGATGGAGATGTTTGTGTATTTCTTACTGTGCCTGCACTTTAAATGAAAGAGAGAGGAAGAAAGTCAAACGTTTTTAACATTTTGAATTAGCAGAAAGCTAAATCCTTAAACTCAGAATTCCTTTTAAATAAGGAGCACAGATTTTAGCGAATCACATCAGGTTTAACATGCCTAGGAGCTCTGCTCTTTTTGCACTTTGAAATACTAACACTTATCATGATAACTGTTGTCATGGTGACTATAGATATATATTGTTCTATGATTGTTATTTTCTGTTGACATATCCTGAGGTAACTGTGCAGAATGTAATTTATCACATGCACAAGGAACAAGGATCTATAGTCTTTTTGTTGTTTGGTATGTGTAATGTGACTTTTCAATGAGGAGTCTTAAAAAATGAAAAAGCTACGACTCACAAAATTACTTTTGTATTCTATAGCCAGGGCTTAATTTGAGCCGGATCCTGCCGGAACAGGATCCAGGAACTCTCATTTTGAAGGGTGTGTTCCGGGAACTGTCTGCCTCGATCCAGTAACTTTCAAGCCTACTAATTATAAGTTATGAAGAAATCTGTATGCACTTCTGCACTTAAACACTTATAAAACACATGTAAATAATTTAAAAGTAATTTATATATACAAATTGGCTTGTTATTTTAACATTTGTGTGCCTAAGCGTTTTGTGATCCGGTGACATTGTGATTTTGTTTTGCGATCCGGTGACATTGTTGGCCTCTGACCCCTTGTCTCATGCCGCTGTTTGCGTTCTGGCATCGTTTGATTTTCAAAGTAAGCACTGTGTATAGCTAATAAGTGTAATGGCACAGTATTAACTTAACTCATTCTGTCAATAAAAGCTTGTTACTCCTATGATTGCAATTATATTTTTGTATGTGATAAAAACAATTGACAAACACATATAAAAACCAGAGGGCAGCAGATCATGTGAAAATATAATATTTGTGTAATTCTCAACTTTTGGCCATGACTGTAGACCAGGATAATGACACTACAGAATTTCTTCACAGAGCCTCAGCCAGGTGGAGTCAAGTTTCAGGTGGAGTCAAGAGCACACCACCTGAAACAAAATTCAAGACAAAATGAGTCCCGCCTGTATATTTACAAAGTACGGTGATAAAGCTATTGAATCAGTTTCTTTAACATCCCCCCCCCCCCATCAGACTCCACCATGTCAAGAGTAGAGGTGCACTTTTCTCGCCACAGACATTCAGAGCCCAGTGCAAAATCATCACAGGAGGAAACCTTCAGACTCCAGATTCAAGACTTAGTCAATCACGTACCTCATCCCCAGGATGCATGGACGATGTCCCCTGAAAGAGAAAACAATTGTCTTAGATTAACAGTCATGGCCTTTTATTCTGAATTGGTCTTATGCTTGTTTCCCGTGTTAGACATCTGTGACCACTGAATTCTGTAACCAGAGACCACCATGCATGTGTCGTCAAGAAATAAGGTAGGGTCAAATCCTGTTAACTGCACATGGGTACTCAATCGTTGATTGTAGTTTATAAGGAAATTAAAGCTCATTTCAAAATGAATTATTTATTTAGTGTGTATTTCTTGATTAAGATATGTGCTTGTATATACTTAGATATTTGTTAATGACATATTTGGCATTCTTAGCGAGGAGCAAAGTAAAATTTTCATTGTATCTAAGGAAACCTGTTCCCTCTGTGCATGACAAACTCTGAATTTGAAAAGATTAGGTAGGCCTAAATGACGTTTTCACGCATGCAGACAATTATGTTTTACGTTGCATGAAAAAAATCTGTTGATTCTAAAGCTTTTGGTTAAACGTCAGCTTATTCATTTCCTATTTTCTACTAACAAATGCCTAGGGTGGTTCGTACGATTGATAACATTTCTTTTCTGACAAGAAGCAGCACTATCCAACTCCAATATTTATGAGTCTCTTGAACAGAAGTTGATGGTCACCGATACCGGTGCATCACCAGTTAAGGATGCCCTCGCCGGAATACCGAAAGGGTTCGCCCTGAAATATTAATAATCCCCTCAGTCTCTGCCATGTCATTAGTAGAGACGCACTTTTGTCACAATGTACTTTTGGAGCCCAGTGCAAAACATCACGAGAAACTTTATTGGTATATGCACAGTAAAGAAACGTGTTGCTCTGTACAACGAAATAGTAATAAAGGATAAAATAAGCATGCAACATTATGATAAGTATTCATAAATGGAAATGTAAACTAAACAGAAATATAAACTGCTAAGAAGTTTATGTACATACAGTCATTGTGCAGTAGCGAGCTACATTGCTTGTTGTCAGACTGGTATGAAAACCCAATAGACTCAGCACACTTACAAATTGTCTAAACACACTTGGCACTGCCACATAATCTCCTTTCTGCATTTGCCACATGTGAACCTTTTACAAAAACCACAACGCTTAGTGGCACGGTTACTCTTGCAGCCACACTTAACCTGGCACAATGCCCTTTTCCCTGTGTCAGGTGTGGGTTGTTGCTGCTGAAACTCTACCTTGGACACCTCCTTGGCTTCCATATGAGACTGTGCAAGTTCTGTTGCAAGCTTCACCAAGAACTCGGACCGTCTCTCTTTTACCCCAGTGCATGCTTGAAAAAGCACATGTGCATTCAGGCATGAAATGTCAATCATGTTATAAAACACAGCGACTGGCCAACGCCGTGTTCCTGAACGTACACTGTACTTTCGCACCATTTGGTCCATGACATCCACACCACATTTTAGGCTGTTGTAGTCTGTGATTGTGTTTGGCTTTTTTTTTCGGGTGTCTCCAATCTCCACCGTACTGTGCATGCTACTGAGGATGCAGACAGTCTTTTTCCGTCTGGGCGCGTAAACGGTCAGCGTGGCACCAGAGGTTGAAAACACCTGTGTACTAAATTCCTCACGGCCCAAATTCTTTTTGACAGAGTCTGGAAGCTCACGACGAATCTTGTTTACTGTGCCAAGGAGGGTGGTCTTCCGGCCCAGCAACTGCCTTGCTAGTGACAGTGAGGTGAAAAAATTGTCTGTGGTAACAGTTCTTCCTTGGTCCATAAATGGTTCCATAAGCTTCATCACCACATTTTCCGATAGTCTTTCCCCCACGGGACGACTGGAGTCTTTGCCAAGATATGGAATGATGTTGCATACATACTTGGATTTCAGGTCACATGCCACCCAGAACTTTATCCCAAACTTGTCGGGTTTTGTTGCAATGTACTGAAGAAAAGAGCAACGGGTCTTAGTTGGAAAAAGTTGCTCATCTATGGTGATATGCCTTCCTGGGTTGTAACAAGTGATGCAATTGGCAGCGAAAGACCCCCAAACATTAGAGATTGCAGCAAACCGGTCAGTTGCAGCTCGTTCACTGCGTGTGTACTTGTCGTCAAAGTGAAGGTGCTGCATGATGTTCTGGAAGCGGTTTCGCGACATAATCTTGGTGATTAAGGGCACTCCCAGTGTTGTAGACCATGAGTCATGCACCGCTGGAAGGCGCACAACACCTCGCAGGATGAGGATTGCAATGAACGCCTTTAGCTCAGCGAGGGACATGAACCAGTTTTCTTGCTGTGTCTGGCGTGCATGCTGGACAGTCCACCCCTGTATGATCCGAAGCATTTCAATAGAAATGAAACAGAGGAAACTCTCTAAGCGACTCGATACTTTCCGTAGGGCAAAAGCAGTTGGCTCTCCATTCGTGGTATTGCATTTACTTGGGCTTGGATGCACTCAGTCATGTCTTCCGATCTGTTCTTCATGCCACACTGTGCCGCCTTTTGCAGTCTCTGTCAGCCGCCCGTGTCTCTCCACGCGACCCCTCTTTACTGGTGATGAAGTCTCCTCATCTACAGGACCATATGTTTGAGATTTGATTAGTGAAAGGTTGAAATAATGTGAAATTGACAAACATAATATTTGAAACGTAGCCGGCGATTGGCGGGTTCACACACAAATAGGTATTTTGGCCTTAATGGGGGGGGGGGGGGGGGGGGGGGGGTGTGCATAAATAAATTAATGTGCACAAAAAGATTCAATTGAGGCACTAAAGGCCCAAAACGATCAAAATGTGTATTGGGAAATTGAGTCAGATCAAAGAACTAAATCACATGCTGAGATCAGCAGTGTGTGTGTGTGTGTGTGTGGGGTCTTATGTATGTACTATTCAGTCAGTTCCAGTATTTGGCCAGTAAATGGAGCCCATGTAATACCATACTGATATTACAGTAATGAAATAAGACATTTTAGTGAAATAAAAGGTTCATTTCTGGTCAAGCAGTGCACCTTTTGTTATGAGATCTAATTGCAAAGTTATTTATCTCATTGATCTGACTCATACAAGACCCTTTATTTGTCTGTATTCTGCATAACCGGATTGCAGCATGAGTTTTTATGATTTCTTAGGTTTTTGGACAATGCAGCGACAGGCCAATTTGAACCAAACTTGGCATACCTGAAGGACCTGTCTATAAAAGGCTTTGAAATTGGGAGTTGATCAACATGTTTATATGAATTATAGCAATATAGGTCATATATGGCCTCAATGATATAATGGGAAAATGGACCCACCTGAAAATAAAAAAAATCCAACAATTTTTAAAAATAGTTTACCTACAGTGTCTACAGATTATGCCCATGCCACTCTTGCCATCATTGGATCAAATTCCTAGGACTAGTTCGAAAAGTGCTATTTTCAAACAATTGATGAATGTGACAAAACTACGCCTTTTTTAATAGGACTTGTAATTGCAAAGTTGTCAGGTGGACTGCAAGGAATCAAAAGAATCAAGTTTCATTTTCCTAAGCAAAGATTTGGAAAAGTTATGCATGATTCACAAATAGTGCCACCTAGTGGCCAAATGTTTCAAAACTGCACAGTGTGACAGTCCTGAGATGTGTGTGAACCCTAAATTGCAAAAATAGGTTTCCCCACACTACGTGTGTGAACCCCAATTATAATTCCAAAACATCTCAAGTATGCCACCTTGGAAGTAATGTAGGATTGTTTTCACACAGCAATACGTGGCATATATATATATATATATATATATATATATATATATTTAAATAGTTTATCTTTTGAAAAAATGTCAATAGGTAAAGATATTTCTACATAAATTTATACAATAAACCCTCAACTACTTGAAATAGAATAATATTCGAGTAATTTTAACTTATCCAGATGGTACTTTTTGCAGTGTCTCTTCCAAAAACACAACACCCATAACTGACAAACAAAAATAGGAAATCTTACCAGAAGAGATTTCAGAGTCACTACTCGGATCAAGAGTTATTTCTCCTCCATCAGAGTCACAAGGGTCGACATGGTTGAGGACCACGTCCAAAGCCTGCTGTGTTCTGCAAACCTTTGCCATCTTTGCTTCTAAGTCGAGAGTAAGTGAAATATAGCAACATGGATTTTTATCCACATGTAGGTGGATACATACATAATAGTCATAATAGTTCACACTACCACCCATCACACCCATACCTGTTCACTGTTACCTGGTACCGGCATATTTCGATCTAATGGCTGCAACAACATTAAAAAAATATATAGAACCCATCTCAGTTACCTCCATTCTGTACATTTATAATATTGTAATATAGTACTAGAGTGAGAAACCTTTATTCTATTTTATTTCACCATTTCTTCTCCATCGGAGTCAATGGATCAACACAGTTCATACAATCACCCATCCCCCCCCCCCGTTTAGCATTACCTAGTAGTGGCTGCATGTACATAAAGGATGGCTTTTATTAGACCTTTATTCTATTTTATTTCACTTAGCATGTAGCCAGATAGGCCATTTACTTTGGTGCAGTTTATTAAAGTCTATGCACTTTATTAACAAGTTTCCTATGTCTGCAGTCATCTCTCTCCATTATTAAACTGACAACGACATTATTTGAACTATAATTCTAAAACATCTCAAGTCTGCCTCCTTTGTACTAATTTTGGATTGTTCTCACTGCAAAAGGAGACATGCTGATTGGTCAAAAATAGCTAAAGTTCTGATTTTTTCTTAAAGGGTTTTTTTCTTCTCCATCTGAGTCAATGTATCAACATAGTTCACACAATCACCCATCCCCCCGTTTAGCATTACCAAGTAGTGGCTGCATGTACATAACAAAGGATGGCCTAAACATTTGGCCTGCGGGCCAGAGTTTGGACACCTCTGCATTAGGCCATCATGTCCATTAGTGCAGTTTTCATTAGCCTGCAGCAAATTCTGAAAATACTAATGAATATGGCCTGCAGCAAATTCTGAAAATACTATTGAATATGGCCTGCAGCAAATTCTGAAAATACTATTGAATATGGCCTGCATAAGGAGCATGAGCTCAACTCTGCCTGGCCTAATGGGATGCAAATGACCCCAGCACTGCCATTTGGCACTCTCTGCTAGAAGGAGTCGTATGAAAATGCTGGTAGTTGCAGTGTTAAAAGATTACAGTACCTTTAACAGTCACTACTACGACAAATTAACAGAATTGTTGTGCATTTGTCAACGTACCAGAGGTGTCACACGTCGAAAAGGCTCTGACAATACGGCTTTTAGCAACGGCAAACATCAACTACGGAATAGAATAGAAAAACCGGTAACGTCTAAACAAATGCTTACCAATTGCTGCAGCGCTTCAACAGCTACTTGCAAGGAGCCCCTTTCCTGCTCAGAAGAAAGATTGAAATGTGGCCAAGACAGGCCAAGATGGTGGTTTTATATTGTGAGTTCTCGAGGACCCTTAGGTATCCTGATGAGGCGCCTATTCAAAACATCAACGAGTGTATCAAAATAAGAGTTCACTGTCACGTCAAACGTTTGTTTGTTTTTGTTTCTGTTGCATGTTTTATGTGTTGTAGTGTGATCACTGTTTTCAGAGTGTTTGTCTGTATATCTTACCTTGTAGGGACTTCTGCAAGTAAGGGCCTGAATAAATGGCATGTAGACATTTGTAATTAAACATTACATGCATCATACAAGTGATTCAAATAAAATAAGTATATATTATATACATATAATATATACATATACAAATGATATATACTATATAATATATATTATATACATATATACAAGGCAAGGCAAAGTTTTTGCAGATGTTGGATGGGAGGACTTGGCAGTTTGGAAGGGTAAGTCCAGTGTGGATTAATACATATTTAGGTGTTCTTTAGGACTTTTAATTTTAACTTATTAAATTGTAACCTTGCTAATTGGGAAGATACATGGAGACATGTTCCAGAGAAGCTCCATGGAGTACTCATTGTGCAAGTTTCAGTGTGACAAAACTTCACATGCTTCACTCTGCTTGTACCCCGAACATGACTGCCGTTTGTGCAGATGGCAACAGAAAACTCTATAGGTTTTGACAGTCAGCAGGGTAAAACTGCTTTATGCATAATAAATGTATGTAAAATGTATGCAACTGTAGGTATCGGGGGCGGACTGGCATACATTACTACCGGGGATTTCCCCGGTGGGCCAAGGGGAAGTATTGTTTCCATTCTAATGGGAGGTAAAAGTTAATATGTTTTACAAAACCCCTTAACCTGGGGGGTATTCCACGAAGCGAGCTAACTCAGTAAGCCGGGCTTTTTAAGACAAGCCTGGCTCATTTTGCTCAAATTCGGTTCCACGAAAGAGGCTAGACTTGAGCCTCGCTCAGTTACTACAGCAACATATACGTTTGAACTAACCTGCTCCGTACCAGGCTAGAGTTGAAGCTTAGCTTAGCGGGACCGCTTCTATTGGCTCAGCAGCGTGATGTCAGTCTCGCCATCCGGGAAACAAAATTGAGGAACAAGGTTCCGCTGCAATTCTATCCATTAAATTGCTGTGGATGTAGCATATCATATCATATATTTTTATACATTTAATGGAGTACTGTAATTATTAGTTTGGAATGATTGCAGGTCATTATTATCAAAATTTAATAATTATATTTCCAAATGCAATTTATATTTCGATCTTCAGAGTACATATTCATTGTTAATCAGCGAGGTTTTTGCACATTTTAATGTATTGGTTTAATCTTAACAAATTCAGGTCAGTGTAAAATGGAATACAGTGTCTAATCGCAGTTATGGTCAACAAACATACATTAGCATAAACACTATATCACAAAAATACAATTCTTTGTACCTGAGTATTAATAATAACTGAGTAATTTAGGTGAAGATACTTTTAGGTATATATTTATCCCCACACTTCCTCTTTTGTGTTCAAATTACAAGCAAATCATATCACTCCGCAATTCACATATGTTCAGTATAAATAATGTAAATGTGTGGTTAACTTAATGGTGCAAAAAGGAAATTGATACAGACAACTACCTTACCAAGATTTTCATACAGGTGATACAAATAATCCAAAATGTATGCTATAAAAGAACAGCTAACAGTGAAGGCTGAAGGCTGATTGACCATGGCATGCCCATTTGTAGAAAATCCAGTAGATGAGGGAGCGTGTATAGTGCACAGAGCATTCATGCTACCAGCTCCAAGGTCATTCCAGGACAGGACAGATCCACTGGGCTTTCCGGATGACTACTTATTTGAGCACTACAGGTTCAGAAGACACAGTATTATATATCTTTGTAAATTACTGGGGCCATATATTGAGAAGAACACTAGACGTAGTAGAGCTCTTACCAAACCCCAAACAGTCTGTATCGCTTTGCACTTCTTTGCCAGCGGCGCATTTCTGTACAGCGTTGGGTATGCAGAACATCTTAGTAAGGCGACGGTCTGCTGCGAAATTCGATAGGTTTGTCTTGCGCTTAAGCGTTTCCTTAATATATTCATTAAATTCCCTGGTCACAGAGGCATCCTTCCCATAAAAGAAGCTTTTTCAGAACAGCAGTAACTTGGAGTTAAATTTATATGACTTTAAAAGAGACTCTTATCCAGAGCACTTACCGAAGTGCTCTGTATTCATCTTGATCAACTATTTCATGCTAAAATTCATTCAATTCAAAACAAATTGAATTCTCCAGGATTTCCAAATGTCATTGGTGCTATAGACTGCACTCACATCAGGATAAAGGCTCCATCTGGACCCATGGAGGCAGACTATGTGAACTGAAAATCATTTCACAGCATCAATGTACAGGTACATGCAAGTTTTGCCCACCCAACAGAAATTGTAAAGCATGTCGCTCCATGGGTTTGAACAACTTTCACCCTTTGTCACTTTTGCCATTGTTCTAGATGGTTTGCACCAGCCAATTTCTATTCTCCAACATTGAAGCAAAATGGCCCGGCTCGGTGCACAATATTTCGTGCCTCCTCACTGGCACAGAGGTTTGCCGAAGGTAAGAATACTCCAACCACACAAAATAGTGCAGATTTGGCCTCAGTGTTTAACTCTACTCCTTATAATTGTAGGTGCTTTTCCTGGCTTACTGCTTGGGGATAGGGGTTACCCCTGCCAACCTTTTCTCCTTACCCCATATGCAGACTCTACAACAGATGCCGAGAGGAGGTTCAATCGTGCACATTCAAAGACAAGGGCATGCATTGAGATGGCATTTGGACAGTTAAAGAGCAGATTTAACTGCTTGCGCCATCTCAGAGTGACCCCTGAGAGAGCCTGTGACATTAAAGCAGCCTGTGCAGTTTTGCACAAGGTGGCAATACTGCAAAAAGGAGTAATGCCAAGAGTGCAGTTGGACTCTCCTGTCTGACCCCTGGATACCTCCCGGACTCTGCCCTCGCCTCTCGACCCTGGACCGCACTGACCACCGCTCCCACGCTACTGCTCTGCACCTGCCATACGTCACTGTGCTCATCGTGTGGCTAGTTACACAGAGTTATCCTAATAAAGATCGTGTTATTCCGCATCAGGATCCCTCTCAGCGTGTTCTATACGTTACAAAGACAGAAGTGTTACCGCCCGGTCTAGGTCAGACGGTAACAGCGAATTAATGTTGGAGTGATTGAGGAGTGAAATATAAAGGGGAACCGACAACACGTTCAATAACATGTATTTGGACCACATGAAAATGCAGAAAATGCAAGATGTAACAAGCATTGGCTTAGCACCACTGACTTCAGGTAGGCCACGCTGAAAACGGGAAAAGAAAACTACCTGGTGCTAAGCGACTTCTTTTAAACTTACACAACAACAACCAAGAAAATAAAAGAGAACACTACATAACAAACACAACTACGCAAAAACAGAAACACAGTCCACCACACACACACACAAGAACAAGGGGCAGTCTAACAAGTCTCGATTACGGTTAGCAGATGTGTATATATATCCAAAGTCATCCCCAAAACAGGGAGATCAAACGAGGAGAGCCTGCCACTCTCTCCTGCCGTCTTCACCCCCAGGAAGCCTTTTGTAGCTGTGGACTGGGACTGACTTGTCAGGCACCACCCAGAACCATGTGACCCCATCATCCCGGGCGCACCTGAAAGAGATTACAACACAACACACATTCCACAGCACATCACGCTCCCTCGGGAGAACAGCACAATCACACAGCAACAACTCATCACGCTCCCGTAAGAGAATAGTACAATGTGTACAGTAATAACTCATCTCGCTCCTGCAAGAGAATAGTACATATCAGGGTACATATCAGGACCTAACAGAAGTATAGTCAAGATTGAGAAGTATTTATTCATGTTGAACTGCATAACTACTACTCACTTGTTCTCTTGTAGAGGTGTGAGCTCTGGACATGGAGGTCTGAGGGTCTTCTCTCTGTTCTTCCATTTCCTTTAAACACAACACAAATCATGAGATCACACAGCACATTAACAGACAGATACATAGACACACACGACTTACAGCTGGCCTTTCTGAACAGGCAGAAATTTCTTTCTGGTTGCTAAAATATTTTATACAGTTATTTAAAATGGTGTTTTACCTTTTCCTGCATATTGGACTAATCAACTGTACTTACCATTCTGGAGTATATTTTTATATTTCACCTTGACCTGCTGCCACGTTCTCTTAACCCCGCTCATGTTACTTCTAAATCAGGAAATTATTAAATAACATTATTAATTTACTATAACACTTTTAAAATGCCAATGAATGGATTAAATTATATGCTCACGCATTTAGTCTGTCTGCAATATTTTGCCAGACAGCTTCTCTGACTTTATGAAAACAGGACGTGTTGCCATTCTTCGTAATAATGTATTTATATTCCTCATACAGACGTATAAGTAGCTCATGTTCAGCAGAAGAAGCAAAAAAGCTGCTCGTTCCTTCAGCTCTTTCGACATTTTCTTGCCTTTTCGAATATCGATTAGTGAGGCTGTGTAAATACTGTGTGCACGCGCATGATCGCCGATTACAAAAGCCTGGCTTGAATTAGCGGGAACAGGTTGCGTCTGGATTTCGTTAGTGGAACGGAACTAGACGGAAGTGAACTGTTTGGCTAACTCAAGCGAGGCTCACTCTAATAAGCGCCGCTTTCATAAGCTCGCTTCGTGGAACAGCCCCCTGTTCTTTGACCATCATGTGTGTTTATTTTTTCAGGTGAGGGAATGTGGGATTTACTGTTGAGGTTCAAAGATACCTGACTGACCCAATAGTTCCACGGTTTATCTCCACCTCTATCAGCTTGCACTGGAATTTTTATGTACACCAGTCTCCTCAGTGCTGTGTGAGGCTTGAAAAATTGTGTCCCAGCACAGTGGAACAAATCCTTTTTGAATAAAAACTGAAAACAAAGATGCTAATGTCCACAATCACTAAAATCACTAATAAATCAAACTTGTTTTTCCACAAGCACTTTTGTTATTTTTACATCCATACATAAACATTCACGATATACGTATACATATTAAAAAATGTGATTAATTTTAAAAAGTGTAAAAATAAGAACCCAAACCAGCTAGATATATAAGAAACAACAAATCACAACAAACCAAACAGATTTCCTTTATTGACTTATTGACAAAACGTGAAAAACTTTAATGAAACAATATGGAGTTAAAGGCTAAAAATGAATAAATAAAAGACGCTGCTTTCACTGTCCACCATATGGCGATAATGTCCACTGCTTCATGAAGTTAACCTTTTTCCGGTACAATGGCCTAGGTGCACGCACCACTTCCTCGTTGGTGTCAGGATGCTACCGTATTTCCGGTTGGTATGCGGAAGTGTCGATGTCATGGCCGAGTCTAAATTCACAAGGTGCCTGTTGGAGTTCCCGAAATTTACCATCAACGATGTGCGTCGTATTGTCAGAGCATCAAGTACAACGACACAGAGTCAACTTGAAAAGGGTTTCAAGTTCTACGTTTCATCCTACCTCTGCAATTTTGAAGGTAAGTGGCCGACGCTAGTTAGCTAGCTAGCCTGAGGTGGCAGTCTAATGAAGTGATGTTGTTTTTAGTAACGAACCAACCTGTCCTAGTACTAGAAATGCCTTTTTAAAACATGTTTGTATTTCTGATGGAAGTATCAGGCAAAAGTAAGGCTAACGAGATAACAGTGAGGGCTCACTGCTACAGATCTATGAAGAAAACAGATACGCCACACCAGCTGAGAGTAGGACTGGTTAAAATGACACGAGTTCTGTTCAGTGTCACGTTCAAAGTTCTGTTGAACAAGTTCAAAAGTGAGTTCAACACAAGTTCAATCTTTTATCCTTGCTCTTACTTCACGTAAGCTGTGATAACCATAGGCATTGGTTTTCAAAGCTTACAATGGTAGCCAAATGCAGAGTAGCTGAGTGGGAATCATTAGCAGTCTATTTTGCCTATAGTAAACAAATGGGAGTTTATTTTACAGTTCGAGCTATTGTTATCTACCTCTATGACTCAAAAGCAGAATATAGTCCACCTCAGCTATTCTTCAAACTGCATTTTCTAAAATCTGTCAATCTGTCTTTCAAATCTTTCATCTTAACTTCTTTATTAACATATGGCTGCAACACTTACACCTATTAACATATTCTGATAACACTCTTCAAGAAGCAGTTGAAGTAAAACCTGCACTGTTCTGTTGTTGGTGGTGGAAACAACAAAATAATATAAATATAAGTAGGCCTGTTTCACTCCTATGTGTAAGCATTTCATCTGGAGTGAAAATGAAGTTTAAATCTAAAATATATTTAGTTTATAGTTGCTCACTGAACTAGTAGATTGAAACATGCACAACACTGTAGAATAGAAAGACAGTATAGCCAAGTGTTTTAAGAGTGATGCAAAACAGCACAAACATTACATGAGACAATAGACAAGTGACATTCACCACTAACAACATGATGGGACAGATATTGCGCCTATTGACATTGCTGTCTTCTTTTCAAGATACTAAATTTTGCCTCTTGTGTATTTCAGATGACATTACGTGATTCAATGCCAGTTGTGCTCATTAACAGGGGAATCTGCAACCACTTGGTTGCATTGCTTTTCCAGACTGCTCATTATTCTGAATCTGGCATGTCTGTCGTCCCTCCTGTCCTTTCATGCACACAGACAGAACAGAAGTGGCATAAACCACCAACAATGGTTTGTCTTATTTCATTATTTAATGTTAGTTAATGTATCACAGTCACTTTACTAACACCATCTTTTAAATTAATAGGGGGTGAAGCCTGGACCCGTGGATGCCATGGTTGTCCTAAAGCCAAAACCAGGTGCTACTACAGCCAGTGGAGTTAGGTATGTAGTACCAAATTTAATAGGCAGATTACAGTGTGTGGTTAAAAATATATATGCTTTTGATCATCTGATAAGACGATCTGATCTGTTCTCTTCAAAATTTAATTTAGCTTTGTTGTACTTCAGATTAGTGTTGTCAAAAAAATTGATATATCGATACGTATCGATACTGAACATTCTGAAACGGTACAATACTCGTTTCCCTTAAGTATCGATTCTTTTTACATAAAATGCGCTTTCGTTTGACCCACCCAAGCTGCCGTAATGCACAGGACAGTTTGTAATGCTAATATGGCAGCTTAAGCAAACGCAGTGCTGTTGGATTCGAAGCAGATACAGATGGAAAACTGAAGGACTTGAACAAGCCCGTTTGCAAGCGGTGCTTTTGGAACATTTCAACGAAGGGCGCTAAAGCCTGGTTGAGTGACCATAGCGCTCGACTCCGCGCGCACCTCGTGCGAACCTCCGCGAGCGGTGGAGGCTTTATACTTTCCGCTTTGCAGTGTTGTCCGAAACTATATGTGGTAGTATAAAAGAAACACCCCTCAAAACAGGGGAATGAACACTTACCTGACGAATTTTAATGCTGCTTTGTGTTTCAGGTTTGAAAAGTGCTGCAATTTAGGCTAAAGTACTTGAAAATGTTGAAATTGTAACTACTTCATTTCACAACAAATATCTGTCTGACTGAACAGTTTTCATGTATTACATTAACAAATACGAGCCTCTTGTAATTCCAGGATGAAACATGAGAGAACGTGAAGACGTTAAGATTGGGCGTTTTGAAAATAAACAACCATTAAATAATGTGATTAAAAGCGCAATATTTCGAATCATTTCGAGTATATGTATAAATATTTAACTTAATTAAGTTTAACGTGCTGGGAAATATTGGTACAAGCGCTTGAATTGAACCCTGCAAACATGACTTTGTTCATTGCGCTGAGGCGCGGCGCGTGCGAAGTTACAAAATTCGAGAGGTGCACGACCTCGCGTGCGCCGCGCTTCAGCGCGATGAACAAAGTCATGTTTGCAGGGTTCATACACCTTGTGGAATACAAACACTTGTATGTCACTTTCAAGGTCCATTTCAATATTTCCCAGCACGAGCAAAGACACTTTGTCAGATGTTCAAAAGACGTCCACTGAAAAGCCAGAATGAAAGTTTTAGCGACGTCTTTTTTAAACGTCTATTACTGCCGTTCAGTTGCAGTTTTTGCACGTCCTGACATCCAATAAAGGTCCTAGTCAAACGTTCAGATAGAAAACTCGTCATAGACGTTCATGTTAAGTTAAAAGGTTAAGGTCCTAGTCACACTGTCAGATTTTGAACGTCCACCAGACATGCAAAAAAGGGTCTGGACTGACCGACGTGATACAGACTTGATTTTAACGTCTTTCTGACGTCGCATGTTTGTTGGGATAAGTTAAATATTTATACATGTACTTGAAATTATTCGCTTTATCATCACATTATTTAATGGTTGTTTATTTTCAAAACACCCAATCGTAACGTCTTCACGTTCTCTCATGTTTCATCCTGGAATTGCAAGATGCTCGTATTTGTTATCACAAAATAACTGTTCAGTCAGACAGATATTTGTTGTGAAATGAAGTTACAATTTCAAGCATTTTCCAACACCTTTTGTGGCCTTGTCACAGTCACACCTTATTGAAGAGGCACCAAGATCCAAAAGTGCTACACCTGAGTGGCATTCACTTAGGAGAGAAAGAGTAACTGCCTCACATTTCAGAGAGGTGAGCCACGTTAGAGGTCCAGGTGCTGCAGAAAGGATAATCCGAGGGACACGACAAACAGCACATGTGAAGAGGGGACTTGAAATGGAAACAGAGGCCTTAAAGGACTGTGCAGTTCTGAAAAACTTGAACTTAACCAAGTGTGGGCTAGTGATTCATCCAGATGCCTCTTGGCTGGGTGCATCACCTGATGGACTTGTATATGACCCACTTGAGCGTCCATCATTTGGGCTTGTTGAAATCAAGTGCCCAAATGCACAAAGCTATGTAGACTGCAAATTCCTCAAAGTGGCACAAGGCCTACACAAAATGAAGGAGAGCCATTGTTATTATTGGCAAATCCAGTTCCAGTTATTGATTACTGGTATGCAGTGGTGTGATTTAGTTATCTGTGCCCATGATGATATCTTTGTGCAGCGAGTTTACAGAGATAGCAGTGTATTAGAAGAGGTGAAAAGGAGGTGTGACATGTTTTTCTTTAACACTTACATGCCAAAATACCTCTCTATGCCCAAGCAATAGAAAATCATAATGAAGACATGAACTCATGAACAATTAAAACAATTTCAATTTATTCTGTCAATTGTATTACTATTGTATTTGTTTCATTTTTTACAAATACAGTAAAAGTTAAGAAATACATAATGTTGTATTGTGTTGTCAATTTTACATATAAAAGGGAAAGCATTTTATACAATTAATCATATTGCACTGTACCTTAACATTGCAGCCAATATTTACAGACTAGCATGACCTAAAGCAGGGGTCGGCAACCTTTTTGACTCGGAGCCACAAAAGCAAAAATAATTGGAAATTTATTTCAGTGACGATGACATGTCACTCAAGCGAACCGAAACTAAATACCGGACATTTGTGAAATTCCACCCGAACATTTTTTTAAGTCTCAAAAATAATATACGGTAATTAAATACTCATTAATTTTATTCAAAAGCTGAGCCGCATCAGAGGGATCAAAGAGCTGCATGCGGCTCCGGAGCCGCGGGTTGCCGACCCCTGACCTTAAAGGGATCATTTTAAGGTTAGAGAAAAAAATAAATAAATCGCCGTAATTCACATTACATCATCTGTCTAATTCTGGATTGAGATTAGCCATTGTTGGCCCAGGCTTTTACCAAGGGGCCATTTTGATAATTCACCAAAAGACAGGCAACAGTAAAAATTTGGTTTATGCTCCCTGTGATTGAAAGGGGGATCACTGTGCTGAATATTTTATGTTCTTTGACTCTGCGAATCACACGCTCAACATGGACTCTCAGTCTTGCAATGGACTGTGACGTTCTGATCTCTGACCTAGACAGTTGAGCTCTCTTTGACAGAAACGTGGGTATGTGGACTTTGCATGGAACGCAGTCTTCAACAAGGAAACCCTTGTCCACCATGATGGCCATAGATGGGTCAAGGAGGGCCACAATGCCAGACTGCTTTAAGATCTCTTTATCACTGATAGCACCTTGATAAAGAGAAGACACAAAGGTCACTGCGCCATGAGGGGCTATCCCAAGCAACCATTTGAATGTACAGTGTGATTTATAAGTGGAAAACACTTCACTCTGAAGGAGAAGGGAATTTGGAGTTTGACATCTCAGTTCTGTGGAATCTAAAATTATTTGAGTGTCAGCGTAGTCCTGAAACACATCTGGGAGGTGAGTTTTCACAGTGTCCACATCTAACCAAACAAACAGCTCCCAATACAGTATAAAGGAAGTTGGCCCAGGTGTTAATACGACTAACAGTTGACCGATGGATTCTAAATCTATGGGCCAAATCCTTTTGCATCAGTCCCAATGACGGGTAGTACATGAAGAGAAAAATCTCATCAATTGCTTGAAGAACCTGGGGAAAAAATACATTATCCTATTGTCATATTACATTATGACTATCAAAACTTCTTTTGATGTAAAGATTAATTTGAAAATGATGACATAACATGCTTTGTATGGACAACAGGAAAACATTTACCGTTGTACTGGCAGAGTGAGGGACCTGATCAGTCTTCAACAGTCCGTGCGCTTGTAACCCGTATGATGATGTGGGTGGCTGGCTCTATTTGCTTCCAAAAGCCCATCAGGTGGGCATGGTTTGCAAATCTGTGGAATATAAAAGTTATATATAAAGTTATATAATCGCTATTTCATTCACAATGTATTTCAGACACCAGAGAAGGCCCATCCGTATACTGTGTCCTGCCATATTTTGTATTTACCTGGTAAAGAATCGTATGTCGTCATCAGAGGCAGAAAACCGCTCCAAACAGAACTTGCTGCGGACAGTTAAGTCTTCGATTTGTTTTCGGAGCCTTGATATCTCCTCGCGTAGCTCTTCATTTTCATTGAGGGAGAGATCAAGCGCAGCAGGCTCATTACTGACGCAGTAGTCATGTTCATGACACGGTAAGGGGTCATCATCATCATGGTCAGTCTGCATCTCTGTTAGATCAGTGTTGGGTGGACGCTCTGTTCTTTCCCATACTCCAGATCATGGAGTTGGAATAGTATAGTTATTCCATTGAAATAGCACAGGAAAAGCTCCAGGTCGCAGTCGTCGTCGTCCAGCAGGAGTGGGAGGTTCGAGCAGATCAGCAGCGATAAAATGTCGCAAACACACTCGGGAAGTACTCGTGACGATAAAATGATCTCTCCTGATCTTAACCACCCATTGTTTCTGCAGTTCTGAGTCCTTTGGAAAGGTGTGGAAGCTCAGGTAGGAATTACACCTTGTCGATGCTGTGCAGAATGGCACACAGCAGTGGTGGTTGGACCTGCTGTCTGTACGTTGTTGAAACGATACTTTTTTTTGTTTACCCGTCATGTTTAGGACACATAAACGGACAGGAGATGAAGCAAACATCATCATCAAGGTTGGCAAGCTATCAAAACATACCAACTCAAAGGGTTAACATGATATCAGGCTCATGGGACAAAAATGATGGGAAACAAACACAAGTTGTAATATCCACAACATTAACATTTTCTTAATCCAAAATCGGCGCTCTGAACCAAACCTCGTCTTTATCAAGTCTAAACTAAACTTATAAAGGAGCAGCAGCAATAACTAAGCATTATATACCAGCCAAAGATAGAAGCTGTAGGTGGTTAGCGCCTAAGGCCAAGAAGCTACAGGGGCTAGCTAAGCAAACTAAAAGGCACAGGTGGTTAGAGAGCAAAGCTAAAGGTTGCACTCCAGTTATGTAGCTTAACTAAATCCCCAACCCATAAAACTCCGTATACAAGTGAAACATACCTGCTTTAACCCCGTCAAAACTACTAATGGCTCAGTTCTGCTCCCACAATAGTACTGCACCAGGAGGCGCCTCGTCTGGGCCTCTCCCTCGATATAAGAGCAGGACTAAACACTTAGTACTGGAC
The DNA here is from genome assembly GCF_052324685.1 of Brachyhypopomus gauderio. NCBI lineage: Eukaryota > Metazoa > Chordata > Actinopteri > Gymnotiformes > Hypopomidae > Brachyhypopomus > Brachyhypopomus gauderio. The sequence goes on from NC_135219.1 coordinate 22,591,393, forward strand.
ACTAGTCTCACATTTAAAAGCAGAATACATGAGTAAAAATGCACCGTACCTTACAACAGCGAACACTCCGTAAAGTCGAGCTCACGCTCCAACCCTGTCGTCCCGTTGTGCTGCTTAGCTTAGCCACGCTATTGCTGCAAGGACCCCATGGTGCCCTTATCACATGCCTGATTACAGGCACACTGCAGCCTGTAACTACCTCACTCCTCCCATACCAACAAATCTGTGGAGGGAGCTAAAGATCAGGGTGATGGCAAGGAGACCCTCCAACCTCAAAGAGTTGGAGCTCATCACTAAAGATGAATGGACAAAAATACCAGTGGAGACATGCAAAAAGCTGGTCAGCAATTACAGGAAGCGTTTGATTGCTGTAAATAAAGGCTTTTCTATTAATTATTGAGAAGGGTCTGAATAATTTTGGACATGCTACTTTTTGTTCAAATGTGAATAAAAGCTGAGAATTTTTTTCCCCCACAATGATGCTTCTTGTACATCATCGTATTATCTCCTGGGAGATTTCCAGTCAAAAATATAATTTCTGGTTAAATAAAAGTAAATTTAAGTCAAAATTTGACAGAGGTATGACTGTATATATATATATATATATATATATATATATATATATATATATATATATATATATATATATATATATACATATACACACACACACACGCGCGCGCGCGCACACACACACACATCATGAAAGCACGTATTTGTAATGTACTTAGATGTATTTGATACATATGTGAAACAAAAGTTAATATCATACTTTGCTAAAAGGTAAAAACATGTTTTTACTTTTTGTTCTTTCTGCATGTTTAGGGGTTAGTGATGTATTGTGTATTACAATACAATGTGGTATACTAATTCAAATGTTTTATGGAAGTTGTTTAAAGTTTCTTATATTTTAGCCTGTAGCAACAAGGAACACATTTTTTATGTTTTCAGGAGCTTTCAGAAGTGATCTGTATGGGGGGTCATACGTTGGAGAACATTAAATGCTGGCACATCTGAAGAAATGTCAAAAGCTCAGATGCTTCAGAGTAGAAAATATTACAACAATCAGTTTTAACTATTACTATTTTATATACTATTTTTATTATATAGTTTTATATACTCAACTATTAGTGGAGGGCAGTCGTGTCCATTGTTAGTGTGAGCTTGTTTTACAATGTATGTGAAGATTTCACCCAAGCGTATCCTTGAAATTGCATTAAACCAAAGAATCCAAGTGAATGACTTATGAAAAAATCAGTCGGTTGAAATGAAAGGGTTAGGGTTAGGGTTAGGGTTAGGGTTATCAAATCAGCTCCAGGGCTTAACGGCACTGATATGGTGAGTGCCTGATGAATGCATGGGCGGCTTGCTCTATACCTCTCTTCCTCTGCTACAGGTATTTGATGCTTTCAAAGCACGACTGCAAGGTTAACCTCTATGCCTTGGAGGCCTTACAGAAGATAATCACACTGCTCAGAGACAACCTGGTCCAAGTGGTCTACATCTTAGTCCCAGCTATAGTGGACAATCACCTCAACTCCAAGAATAACGCCATCTACATGGCAACAACTGATAACAACAACAGTTGCCATTCAAGCTCTCATCAATAACCTTGGTGGGTTCTTTTCTCTCTTTACAAAACATCTTGAAGGACACATGCCACTGGGCTTTAGAAAAACAACAACAACAATGATTGTGTTCTGTTTTACCTTTGTATCTTTTGATGAAAGGTTGCTAGGTTGGGAAAAAGGTTCACACAAATCAGTAAAAGAATGTTCTTGCTCTTTGGCTAGATGTTTGTGGTGCAGATCAAATGAAAATCTCCTTTCATATTAAGGCACAGTCCAATATAAAGAAAAAATATTTCTGTAAGACTGACAGGAGATCTTGCATTATCTGACAGCAGATAGTTAAATAATGGAGTTTACAGTGGATGTGCTTAGGCTCTTTTGTTCAATATACAGTGTCTAATCTTTTGTGGTTGTGTATACAGAAATATTCTACAAATTCAAATACATTTATCAAAAAACAATTCTTTCAGAAAGTAATTCCACTGATATGCTAAGAGATGCCAGAGATAAAAAAAAGATAAAAGATTTACCAGAAATACTTTAATTCCTATATTAATTAATAATATTTATAATATTGATAATAATCATTCCAGAGAGTTACCATAGTTACCAAATACTGTCACTTTAGTTGAATTAAATCTTTCTAGGTTAAAAAAATGCTTCTGTAATAACCCAGTGCTGTCCAGGGTTGATTTATTTATCTTTGTTCCTTTTAAATGTTCTTTTTATAGAGCTGGTTAGGGAACTCTACTCCTGCAAGCCACAACTGGTTGAGCAGAAGGTGCTTCCTCTGCTCTGGTACCTCCTGGGGACCTCCAGCAACAGTGGTACGGTCCACGGGAGGGGTGGAAGCGTGAGAGGGGCCACTGTCCACCTATGCCAAGCCCTTCATGCCCACATGGGTCCGGCGCTGCTGGACTGTGCTGCTTCCCAACCTTCCAATATCCGCAAGAGCCTAAGAGAGTTTGTGAAGAACCTCCCGATCAACTGAGAGCTGCAAGCCAGACCTCCAGACCAAAATAAAGCCCAACATGGATTCTACTTGAAGATGGAGATGTTTGTGTATTTCTTACTGTGCCTGCACTTTAAATGAAAGAGAGAGGAAGAAAGTCAAACGTTTTTAACATTTTGAATTAGCAGAAAGCTAAATCCTTAAACTCAGAAGTCCTTTTAAATAAGGAGCACAGATTTTAGCGAATCACATCAGGTTTAACATGCCTAGGAGCTCTGCTCTTTTTGCATTTTGAAATACTAACACTTATCATGATAACTGTTGTCATGGTGACTATAGATATATATTGTTCTATGATTGTTATTTTCTGTTGACATATCCTGAGGTAACTGTGCAGAATGTAATTTATCACATGCACAAGGAACAAGGATCTATAGTCTTTTTGTTGTTTGGTATGTGTAATGTGACTTTTCAATGAGGAGTCTTAAAAAATGAAAAAGCTACGACTCACAAAATTACTTTTGTATTCTATAGCCAGGGCTTAATTTGAGCCGGATCCTGCCGGAACAGGATCCAGGAACTCTCATTTTGAAGGGTGCGTTCTGGGAACTGTCTGCCTTGATCCAGTAACTTTCAAGCCTACTAATTATAAGTTATGAAGAAATCTGTATGCACTTCTGCACTTAAACACTTATAAAACACATGTAAATAATTTAAAAGTAATTTATATATACAAATTGGCTTGTTATTTTAACATTTGTGTGCCTAAGCGTTTTGTGATCCGGTGACATTGTAATTTTGTTTTGCGATCCGGTGACATTGTTGGCCTCTGACCCCTTGTCTCATGCCGCTGTTTGCGTTCTGGCATCGTTTGATTTTCAAAGTAAGCACTGTGTATAGCTAATAAGTGTAATGGCACAGTATTAACTTAACTCATTCTAACTGTCAATAAAAGCTTGTTACTCATATGATTGCAATTATATTTCTGTATGTGCTAAAAACAATTGACAAACACCTATAAAAACCAGAGGGCAGCAGATCATGTGAAAATATAATATTTGTGTCATTCTCAAAACTTTTGGCCATGACTGTAGACCAGGATAATGACTAGGCCTGTGTTGAAAAAATCGATTTTCCGATTCAGAATCGATTCGCATATGATGATCTGATTATCGATTCGTACGTCCAAAGATCGATTTTTTAGTGAACTTTTACCCCCGCCTCGTCACTGAATTCACGCAGGCGTGCTCGGTCTAACTAACTGTAAAACAACATGGCGACGGACAGTGACGGTAACGACGATAGTCAAATCGGCAATCTAAAAACAGAAGGACAGTTTATCCAGTGTCAGTGACTATTTACATTTAGTCCATGTCACTGACAGTTTACCCAGTGTTTTTACAGTTTAAAAAAGTTAAAATGCTCTTGTAATGTTGGGCGCAAGGCGATGGACGAGACAGAATCCTTTGCACTTTCCAAATCGTTACGTTTATTACATTTACCGAAGCGCAGACAGCGCACATAAAACACGTTTACATAGAACATGTGTGACTCAAACAACGAGCACAGGACGCTGCGCGAACACACATTAAATAGACAAACCACATAAACCCCACGTGATGACGAGACGAGTCACAGGTGAGGATTATCACAAGACGCACCCGCACCCACGGAGATACGCAGACGAGTAGACGCAGACAACGTTAACACACGCCCAACAGGGAGGGGTCGGGGACCGTAACGTGACAGTTCTGTTATTATATTCTTACTTTAAAGAAAAATACACGTTTACATTTTATACTTTCAGTTTATTAAGTGTGAGCACTTTTAAAATAAAAATGCATTTGGTAGCAACAGCTTTTGGGTGACTTCTTAATTATTTCAATCATAATAATAATGCACTGGTTAGTGTCCCAGTAGGAGTCCACTGTTGCAGATATAGACACCTCAAAGATGTCCTCTGTTTATTGTCCTGGATTACCTTTCTTGAAGGTAGATTTATGATTACCCTTTTCACCAGTCTTCCAGCCATCAGTAACTACCAACTACCAGTAACTATTTGCTGATTAATATTGATGACTAGTTTTAACATGTTGCTTCTGTACATAGTCAGGAAACAGCTCAAATAAATACATTTTTAATAACACTAAACCCCGAATTGGATCGAATCGATTAAATCGGATTAAATCGAAATAAATCGATTCTTAATCTTCAGAATGGGAATCGGATCGATTCTTGAAATTTGAATCGATACCCAGCCCTAATAATGACACTACAGAATTTCTTCACAGAGCCTCAGCCATGGGAGTCAAGAGCACACCACCTGAAACAAAATTCAAGACAAAATTAGTCCCGCCTGTATATTTACAAAGTACGGTGATAAAGCTATTGAATCAGTTTCTTTAACATCCTCCCCCCCCCCCCCCCATCAGACTCCACCATGTCAAGAGTAGAGGTGCACTTTTCTCGCCACAGACATTCAGAGCCCAGTGCAAAATCATCACAGGAGGAAACCTTCAGACTCCAGATTCAAGACTTAGTCAATCACGTACCTCATCCCCAGGATGCATGGACGATGTCCCCTGAAAGAGAAAACAATTGTCTTAGATTAACAGTCATGGCCTTTTATTCTGAATTGGTCTTATGCTTGTTTCCCGTGTTAGACATCTGTGACCACTGAATTCTGTAACCAGAGACCACCATGCATGTGTCGTCAAGAAATAAGGTAGGGTCAAATCCTGTTAACTGCACATGGGTACTCAATCGTTGATTGTAGTTTATAAGGAAATTAAAGCTCATTTCAAAATGAATTATTTATTTAGTGTGTATTTCTTGATTAAGATATGTGCTTGTATATACTTAGATATTTGTTAATGACATATTTGGCATTCTTAGCGAGGAGCAAAGTAAATTTTTCATTGTATCTAAGGAAACCTGTTCCCTCTGTGCATATGACAAACTCTGAATTTGAAAAGATTAGGTAGGCCTAAATGACGTTCATCACCGGTTAAGGATGCCCTCGCCGGAATACCGAAAGGGTTCGCCCTGAAATATTAATAATCCCCTCAGTCTCTGCCATGTCATTAGTAGAGACGCACTTTTGTCACAATGTACTTTTGGAGCCCAGTGCAAAACATCACGAGAAACTTTATTGGTATATGCACAGTAAAGAAACGTGTTGCTCTGTACAACGAAATAGTAATAAAGGATAAAATAAGCATGCAACATTATGATAAGTATTCATAAATGGAAATGTAAACGAAACAGAAATATAAACTGCTAAGAAGTTTATGTACATACAGTCATTGTGCAGTAGCGAGCTACATTGCTTGTTGTCAGACTGGTATGAAAACCCAATAGACTCAGCACACTTACAAATTGTCTAAACACACCTGGCACTGCCACATAATCTCCTTTCTGCATTTGCCACATGTGAACCTTTTACAAAAACCACAACGCTTAGTGGCACGGTTACTCTTGCAGCCACACTTAACCTGGCACAATGCCCTTTTCCCTGTGTCAGGTGTGGGTTGTTGCTGCTGAAACTCTACCTTGGACACCTCCTTGGCTTCCATATGAGACTGTGCAAGTTCTGTTGCAAGCTTCACCAAGAACTCGGACCGTCTCTCTTTTACCCCAGTGCATGCTTGAAAAAGCACATGTGCATTCAGGCATGAAATGTCAATCATGTTATAAAACACAGCGACTGGCCAACGCCGTGTTCCTGAACGTACACTGTACTTTCGCACCATCTGGTCCATGACATCCACACCACATTTTAGGCTGTTGTAGTCTGTGATTGTGTTTGGCTTTTTTTTTCGGGTGTCTCCAATCTCCACCGTACTGTGCATGCTACTGAGGATGCAGACAGTCTTTTTCCGTCTGGGCGCGTAAACGGTCAGCGTGGCACCAGAGGTTGAAAACACCTGTGTACTAAATTCCTCACGGCCCAAATTCTTTTTGACAGAGTCTGGAAGCTCACGACGAATCTTGTTTACTGTGCCAAGGAGGGTGGTCTTCCGGCCCAGCAACTGCCTTGCTAGTGACAGTGAGGTGAAAAAATTGTCTGTGGTAACAGTTCTTCCTTGGTCCATAAATGGTTCCATAAGCTTCATCACCACATTTTCCGATAGTCTTTCCCCCACGGGACGACTGGAGTCTTTGCCAAGATATGGGATGATGTTGCATACATACTTGGATTTCAGGTCACATGCCACCCAGAACTTTATCCCAAACTTGTCGGGTTTTGTTGCAATGTACTGAAGAAAAGAGCAACGGGTCTTAGTTGGAAAAAGTTGCTCATCTATGGTGATATGCCTTCCTGGGTTGTAACAAGTGATGCAATTGGCAGCGAAAGACCCCCAAACATTAGAGATTGCAGCAAACCGGTCAGTTGCAGCTCGTTCACTGCGTGTGTACTTGTCGTCAAAGTGAAGGTGCTGCATGATGTCCTGGAAGCGGTTTCGCGACATAATCTTGGTGATTAAGGGCACTCCCAGTGTTGTAGACCATGAGTCATGCACCGCTGGAAGGCGCACAACACCTCGCAGGATGAGGATTGCAATGAACGCCTTTAGCTCAGCGAGGGACATGAACCAGTTTTCTTGCTGTGTCTGGCGTGCATGCTGGACAGTCCACCCCTGTATGATCCGAAGCATTTCAATAGAAACGAAACAGAGGAAACTCTGTAAGCGACTCGATTCTTTCCGTAGGGCAAACGCAGTTGGCTCTCCATTCGTGGTATTGCATTTACTTGGGCTTGGATGCACTCCATCATGTCTTCCGATCTGTTCTTCATGCCACACTGTGCCGTCTTTTGCAGTCTCTGTCAGCCGCCCGTGTGTCTCCACGCGACCCCTCTTTACTGGTGATGAAGTCTCCTCATCTACAGGACCATATGTTTGAGATTTGATTAGTGAAAGGTTGAAATAATGTGAAATTGACAAACATAATATTTGAAACATAGCCGGCGATTGGCGGGTTCACACACAAATAGGCATTCTGGCCTTAATGGGGCCATAAATAAATTAATGTGTGCACAAAAAGATTCAATTGAGGCACTAAAGGCCCAAAACGATCAAAATGTGTATTGGGAAATTGAGTCAGATCAAAGAACTAAATCACATGCTGAGATCAGCAGTGTGTGTGTGTGTGTATGGGGTCTTATGTATGTACTATTCAGTCAGTTCCAGTATTTGGCCAGTAAATGGAGCCCATGTAATACCATACTGATATTACAGTAATGAAATAAGACATTTTAGTGAAATAAAAGGTTCATTTCTGGTCAAGCAGTGCACCTTTTGTTATGAGATCTAATTGCAAAGTTATTTATCTCATTGATCTGACTCATACAAGACCCTTTATTTGTCTGTATTCTGCATAACAGGATTGCAGCATGAGTTTTTATGATTTCTTAGGTTTTTGGACAATGTAGCGATAGGCCAATTTGAACCAAACTTGGCATACCTGAAGGACCTCAGTCTATAAAAGGCTTTGAAATTGGGAGTTGATCAACATGTTTATATGAATTATAGCAATATAGGTCATATATGGCCTCAATGATATAATGGGAAAATGGACCCACCTGAAAATAAAAAAAAATCCAACAATTTTTAAAAATAGTTTACCTACAGTGTCTACAGATTATGCCCATGCCACTCTTGCCATCATTGGATCAAATTCCTAGGACTAGTTAGAAAAGTGCTATTTTCAAACAATTGATGAATGTGACAAAACTACGCCTTTTTTAATAGGACTTGTAATTGCAAAGTTGTCAGGTGGACTGCAAGGAATCAAAAGAATCAAGTTTCATTTTCCTAAGCAAAGATTTGGAAAAGTTATGCATGATTCACAAATAGTGCCACCTAGTGGCCAAATGTTTCAAAACTGCACAGTGTGACAGTCCTGAGATGTGTGTGAACCCTAAATTGCAAAAATAGGTTTCCCCACACTACGTGTGTGAACCCCAATTATAATTCCAAAACATCTCAAGTATGCCACCTTGGAAGTAATGTAGGATTGTTTTCACACAGCAATACGTGGCATATATATATATATATTTTTTTTTATTTAAAAAAAATAAAAAATTGAAAACTCGCGGGTTTAGTGTTGACAGTGGGAGCAAACCTGGAACAACAAATCAGACATGGATTTAACGAGAGAAGGCAGTCCTGCCAAAAAAGCTAAGCGTACGTGTAAGTACCTTGACGAATGGGACAGGGAATTTACTTTCCTAAAGAGGAGCATGAAGGGGCATAGCTACTCATTCTGTAAGATATGTAGCTGTGATTTTAGTGCCTCTCATGGGGGAAGGAACGATGTCCGTCAGCACGAACAATCTGCCAAGCACGAACGCGGGCTAAAGGCACAGAAATATGCCCAGGAGATGTCCCCGTTTGTATCTAGAAATACCACTAGAAAATTGAATTTTTTTATTCATTTGTAGTTCAAAACATAATTGGGGTGTTTATTCTTCACTTTTTGCCACTCCAAAGATGTTTTCGTCTCTCCTACAGCCTCGATTGCAGCTATATGTAAATAACCGATTATGCAAATTAGGCGATGACGTCATATACGTGAAATGTCCCGTATTTTTAAATACAAAACTTGACAGGTATGTTGCGGTGTGTGTGTGCGCGGTGGCGACGTGCGGTGTGTGTGTGTGTGTGTGAGGGGAGGGGGGGTGACGTGGTGATTATCTGCTGGTCATCCGCATCTTCATCCCCTCCCCTGTGAGGCCAGCTCTGATTGGCTCTTGCTCAGACTCATCATCAGTGCTGGACCCCAGGAAGTGGGCGGTAGGTCATTTCCTGCACTGCCATGGCTGACGTGATGGACAGTGTTGCCAAGAAGTCCTGCTGAACTCTGGTTAAGGTCAGAGATCAGAAAGTCATTTCAGGTGGTTGTGGCAAACCAGTTAATAGAAATTATATTTATATTTCCAGATATAATTACATAATGGTAAACCAGCAGAATTAATAAGTATTAGGGGTGGGCATAGATTAATTTTTTAAAATCTAGATTAAACTCACTGAAATCTTGAAATTAATCTAGATTAAAATTGCTCATTCAGAATATGTGTGCTACCCAAGTAATGACTAAAAGTCAGTCTTTGTTTTATTTATTTCTTGTAAAGTGTCCTTGAGTGTTGTGAAAGGCGCTTTTAAATAAAATGTATTATTATTATTATGATGTATACAATGCTAATATCGGAATTAATTTAATATACACAAAGAAGCGGTTTGCTGCGAGATATTGTTAGGTTTCTCATTAAATGGCTTCAATAATATCTAAGTATAATCATGCTCTGGAGCTCTGTTCACTGAATTCCAAACACATGTTCCCATGAAGCTCAGCCAATCAGAATGAGCGCTCCAGGTCCTTCACTAACTCCGCCCCTCACTGTCTCTGCTCTTTGCAGGAGCTGGAGGAGAGCTTCCACATTAGCAGGATGGAGCAGATCGCCTTTGAATTCAATGTGCTGGTGTCTCTAGAGATGGTCCTCTACCTGCCCGAGAGCAGGTCACAACGCACTACCACCTGAGCCTTCCAGTCCCAGCCAGCCCAGCCAGAACTGACGCCCCCTTTGAGTGGGTGTGGTTTTGCAGACCGGCCTCAGGGAGGACTTCAGCACAACACTAAGTGCTTGTGGGTTAAATTGAACATTTGTTCTTGCTTTTTGTGTTTGTTTTTGGGTCTTATGCGAGGGTAATTAAATGACAGTAATATTAGCTAAAGCACTTAAATCAACTCCAAACACTCAAATAATAAGAGAGATTTCCTTAAACCTCTCTTTAAACATTATCTGTAGAACCAGCCTGCGCACCACGGACTTGTGCTAACGGGCCACCCAATGGAGGATGGGTTCCCTTTTGAGTCTTGGTCCTCCCAAGGTTTCTTCCTAATCCCCACCACCATAGGGAGTTTTTCCTTGCCACTGTCGCCTTGGCTTGCTCATTAGGGATCTGGACCCATACGATTGTAAAGCTGCTTTGGGACATGTGTTGTGAAAGCTATATAAATAAATTTGACTTTGACTATACAACAAAAATAACTTCTATGTTTAATTTACAGTAGAACTATAATCCACACACTTCTTTGATTGGTGTATTTTTAGGCACACTGAAACAGCATATATAATTTACTATAGCTATAAATTATTATACATCTAAGCATTCCTGCTTTTAACCTATTAATGGTGATTATGTGTATAATTTTATGCAATGTATGTTTTTTTTTTTTATAGTTTGTCACTTGTACTACATCACTGTCCCACTAGTGGGCAGTATTTGACAGGGAGCTGTGTTGAGACCAGAGACCGTATGTATATATATATATATACATATACTCTCAGAGGGCCTAAAAATATTCTTAAAACATAAATATATATAATATAATTTATCCAATTTTATTTAATCCACTTACAGTTTGACAATCGACATCTAAACAATTAGAAAAATATAAGCAAATACATTATTCACCCGTGTCAATCCAGAATTAGACAGATGATGTAATGTGAATTATGGTGATTTATTTTATTTTTTTTTTCTCTAACCTTAAAATGATCCCTTTAAGGTCACGGGTCGGCAACCCGCGGCTCCGGAGCCGCATGCAGCTCTTTATCCCTGTGATGCAGCTCAGCTTTTGAATAGAATTAATGAGTATTTAATTAACGTATATTATTTTTGAGACTTTAAAAAATGTTCGGGTGGAATTTTACAAATGTCCGGTATTTACTTTCGCTTTGCTTGAGTGACATGTCATCATCACTGAAATAAATTTCCAATTATTTTGCTTTTGTGGCTCCGAGTCAAAAAGGTTGCCGACCCCTGCTTTAGGTCATGCTAGTCTGTAAATATTGGCTGCAATGTTAAGGTACAGTGCAATATGATTAATTGTATAAAATGCTTTCACTTTTATATGTAAAATTGACACAACACAATACATTATGTATTTCTTAACTTTTACTGTATTTGTAAAAAAATTTAATGAATACAATAGTAATACAATTGACAGAATAAATTGAAATTGTTTTAATTGTTCATGAGTTCATGTCTTCATTATGATTTTCCATTGCTTGGTCATAGAGAGGTATTTTGGCATGTAAGTGTTAAAGAAAAACATGTCACACCTCCTTTTCACCTCTTCTAATACACTGCTATCTCTCTAAACTCGCTGCACAAAGATATCATCATGGGCACAGATAACTAAATCACACCACTGCATACCAGTAATCAATAACTGGAACTGGATTTGCCAATAATAACAATGGCTCTCCTTCAATTTGTGTAGGCCTTGTGCCACTTTGAGGAATTTGCAGTCTACATAGCTTTGTGCATTTGGGCACTTAATTTCAACAAGCCCAAATGATGGACGCTCAAGTGTGTCATACACAAGTCCATCAGGTGATGCACCCAGCCAAGATGCATCTGGATGAATCACTAGCCCACACTTGGTCAAGTTCAAGTTTTTCAGAACTGCATAGTCCTTTAAGGCCCCTGTTTCCATTTCAAGTCCTCTCTTCATATGTGCTGTTTGTCGTGTCCCTCGGATTATCCTTTCTGCCAGGCTTTCTGCAGCACCTGGACCTCTAACGTGGCTCACCTCTCTGAAATGTGAGGCAGTCACTCTTTCTCTCCTAAGTGAATGCCACTCAGGTGTAGCACTTTGGGATCTTGTTGCCTCCTCAATAAGGTGTGATTGTGACAAGGTCACAGAAAGTGAGCTTAGGTGTAGCTGTTCTTGGTGTGTTGGCACAAATGAATATTCAGGTGGGCTTAGATGGTAACATTCTAGTGGCAGACTCGGGAATGGGGGTGCATCCTCATGTATGACAACACTGTCAGATGGAGGTGGTGGTTGTTGATAGGACAGTACACTGCCAACTTGTACCTTCCCAAAGATGGAGTCCACAAGTGGCTTGTCAGGCGAGATGTTCATTGTGCAGATGAGTGGAAGAGAATCTGCTTTGATTCCAGCGTAGACTGGTCCATGATTGAGGGTGGCCGGGTGTGGGAGCTCACCGCTGTAGCCCTTGAAAAGTGTACTTCTGAAATAAAAGAAGAGTGAATAACATTTATTTTTACACATTGTAATCTGTTCACCAGCACAACTGATTGTGAATCACATATCACATGTCATCTGAAGTACAACGAGGCTAAATTAAATCTTGAAGAGAACAGGGTCTTATCAGATGATCAAAAGCATTCATTTTTTTTACCACACACTGTAATCTGCCTATTAAATTTGGTACTACATACCTAACTCCACTGGCTGTAGTAGCACCTGGTTTTGGCTTTAGGACAACCATGGCATCCACGGGTCCAGGCTTCACCCCCTATTAATTTAAAAGATGGTGTTAGTAAAGTGACTGTGATACATTAACTAACATTAAATAATGAAATAAGACAAACCATTGTTGGTGATTTATGCCACTTCTGTTCTGTCTGTGTGCATGAAAGGACAGGAGGGATCGACAGACATGCCAGATTCAGAATAATGAGCAGTCTGGAAAAGCAATGCAACCAAGTGTTTGCAGATTCCGCAACTAGCAACACAAGAGCAGTTGCTCTTAATGAGCACAACTGGCATTGAATCACGTAATGTCATCTGAAATACACAAGAGGCAATATTTAATATCTTGAAAAGAAGACTTCAGCAATGTCAATAGGCGCAATATCTGTCCCATCATGTTGGTAGTGGTGAATGTCACTTGTCTATTGTCTCATGTAACGTTTGTGCTGTTTTGCATCACTCTTAAAACACTTGGCTATACTGTCTTTCTATTCTACAGTGTTGTGCATGGTTCAATCTACTAGTTCACTGAGCAACTATAAACTAAATATATTTTAGATTTAAACTTCATTTTCACTCCAGATGAAATGCTTACACATAGGAGTGAAACAGGCCTACTTATATTTATATTATTTTGTTGTTTCCACCACCAACAACAGAACAGTGCAGGTTTTACTTCAACTGCTTCTTGAAGAGTGTTATCAGAATATGTTAATAGGTGTAAGTGTTGCAGCCATATGTTAATAAAGAAGTTAAGATGAAAGATTTGAAAGACAGATTGACAGATTTTAGAAAATGCAGTTTGAAGAATAGCTGAGGTGAACTATATTCTGCTTTTGAGTCATAGAGGTAGATAACAATAGCTCGAACTGTAAAATAAACTCCCATTTGTTTACTATAGGCAAAATAGACTGCTAATGATTCCCACTCAGCTACTCTGCATTTGGCTACCATTGTAAGCTTTGAAAACCAATGCCTATGGTTATCACAGCTTACGTGAAGTAAGAGCAAGGATAAAAGATTGAACTTGTGTTGAACTCACTTTTGAACTTGTTCAACAGAACTTTGAACGTGACACTGAACAGAACTCGTGTCATTTTAACCAGTCCTACTCTCAGCTGGTGTGGCGTATCTGTTTTCTTCATAGATCTGTAGCAGTGAGCCCTCACTGTTATCTCGTTAGCCTTACTTTTGCCTGATACTTCCATCAGAAATACAAACATGTTTTTAAAAGGCATTTCTAGTACTAGGACAGGTTGGTTCGTTACTAAAAACAACATCACTTCATTAGACTGCCACCTCAGGCTAGCTAGCTAACTAGCGTCGGCCACTTACCTTCAAAATTGCAGAGGTAGGATGAAACGTAGAACTTGAAACCCTTTTCAAGTTGACTCTGTGTCGTTGTACTTGATGCTCTGACAATACGACGCACATCGTTGACGGTAAATTTCGGGAACTCCAACAGGCACCTTGTGAATTTAGACTCGGCCATGACATCGACACTTCCGCATACCAACCGGAAATACGGTACCATCCTGACACCAACGAGGAAGTGGTGCGTGCACCTAGGCCAATCAGGGCAAAACCAGTTTCAAATGACAGCAAAATTGACCAATCATATCTTCCCTCTTAGTGGGCGGGCTTAACTGTATGATAATTTCTGCCCGCTGTGGCGACGCTAGCTGTCGTTAGCGTTATTATTTATTTATTATTTACTTTTTTGTACATATGCTACTCAACTTGTTTAACTCTGATTCCTTGTATTACCACTTGTGCCTTGTTTTTGTTTGTAAGCGATTATTGTAAATAAAGGTAAAAAAAAAAAAGGTTATTGTAGCAGCCTGGCTGAGTTGGTGTTTTGGTTAGAATAACAGGAAATTGTGATATCACGTGATACTCAACTTTGGAACGTTTGGTTTAGAATGTTTGGTTGGGAAGGTGGAATGTTTGGATTCAGTTTTGATGCTGAAAAGCTCAAAACAAGTCGCACGACATTTTGCTGAGAATTACAAACCTAAATAATCTAACAAATCTTTCTATTTTTTCTAGATCTTTCTCTCTTTCTATTCTTTCTATTTTTCAGGTGGAGAATGAGTTTTTACCCCAGGACAACTGACCAGCCAAGGCCTGGACAGGAACAGAACCACTTCAAAGACACACCAGGTTTTACCACTCATGGTGAGAAAAATACATTTTCATATACTGTACATCATTTTATACTTCTATGTAAGACAGTATATTAATTCTTATGAGTATGGATTTCCATAGGCTTATTCATAATAATTAAAAGTTAAATATACCCATTTATATAGTAGGTTTCTAAGGTTCAGAAAAATAACATGTTTATTTATTCTAGTGATGACTGTCAAGCTCTTTATTTCATGTGTACAGGATAATGTAATTAATGGAGCATGGGTTATTTCTTTGATTTCTTTGACTCAGCACAATTTTCATAAATCCCACCATGTTACATATATGTATTAACATTGTCCATGTGGCCATGGAAAAAGCAAATAAAAATATTTTTTTTAAAAAAGAAACAGATTTCTAACATGACATCACATTCTTAAGCATTCTCCCCACATTCTAATGGCATCACATGGCACCATAGCCCTTGTTATAATCACTTGTTCATTGGGAAACACTTACAAGGCATTTGAGCCTCACTGGGAGGCGTGCTGGGTTTCACTTTACCTGCTGTGGGATTTTCAGGTGTGCCCTACAACCCCCAAGCGACAGTGATCCACACGGATCCCTGTGGACCAGCACCCTTCCCTCACAGAAGGACGGCGGGACCCTCAGATGTCGGCCATGTTAACATCCCTGTAGAAGGACCACTCCACACTGGTACTGTGTAACACTGAAGATTACATGCGTATTCAACAAACCAAATAATCATGCATGATGAAGTAGAAAAAAACATTTATTACATTTGTTTGTAAGGACTGGCAGAGGTGCAGAACCATCAGCTTTCTGCACATGACCTGACCAGTAAAACATCAGTTTTATCAGAAAATATGACATCACATATTCTTCAACATTGTAATGAATTCACATGGCACTGTAGCCCTGTGATATGTTTGGTGTAGAGTAGAGCACTTTAGAGTGGGCACCTTGACGACCCACATACAGTGTGGGTGTACTGTGACACTCTTTATCTGCTAGGCGGTTGTGTTTAGTCTAAGGTGATAATGCTTCGAATCATTGTTATACCAGCATAGTATAATACTGATAATACATGTATATGGATTACAGATGTCATTTTTCACTATTTTAGTACACCCCCAAACAATCTAAACAAAACATTGTCATGCTGCTTTGCTGGTTTCTGATACCTCATCTGGACTGTCTAGCAGTGTCTAGCAGAGGCGAGATGTGCTAGCCATGAGCAGAGCTAGGAGGTACTGTAGTTTGGCTCTTCAGTATCTACCAGTATCAGAATTAAAATAATTCTGAATTGTGCCAAAATAATTAAATTAGTGCTGTCAATTCCAGGTGCCGCGATTAAAAGTCCTCACCAGGATTTTGCTCTGGCTTCCTGGATTGTGTTGATTCCACTAATTTTACCTGAATTGCTAATTAGAAAATCTAGCAAGCTTGAGCAAAATCCTGGTGAGGACTTTTAATCGCGGCACCTGGAATTAACAGCACTAAATTAAATTGAATCAAATTGTATTGAAATGTAAGATTTCATGATGCAATGAACTAAAAGAATCATAACTAAGCTAAACTAAAACTGGGTCACACATATACTGAAGCTCTGATAAATGTCTTCCTGCTTCTGGGCTCACGGATGCCCTGCTTTCAGTTATTCAGTACTACTTCATTGTGCTGCCATTACATGAATTGTAGCAAGATGCATATGAGAAGTTGCCGTTCTCGGTCCATCTTGCTTGAATCATATTTCAGTGGCACTTTCAGATAAAGAAACATGCAACGTAGTACTAAGGCACTGAGAAATGTTATGGTGAGGTAATTTCTGCTAATGTCCTTATTCGCCCATGCAGGTGAAGTTGGCTCCAGCAGGTGTTCTAAACTGCCTGTGCTCACTTCACGCATGAGAGTGACCAGGTCAGGACTGATGAGGCCTTCTCCGCCCACCATCACAATGTTGCCTCCACTCCCCAAACCTGCTGGCCGAGAGCCACTCCGTGCCTTCAGGCCTGCCAAAGGTGAGCTCACTCTTTTGCTCTCCTGGAAATGGCATCCAAACCATTTGTTGCAGCAACTACAACAAAAAAAGTAAAAAAAAAAAAAAGTATTAAAAAAGCAAAAACTGCTTTGAAAGCCCTATAGGGGAGACCGGGTATGGTTGTAACATGGGGAGAGTTGTAACTCCATCAGTTCCACTGATCACGGATAAGATAGGAGTCATATGATCATTTCAGTATTTACCCAATTCCTCCCTGATCCCACATGGTGAATATCAAGGCTGTAAACAGGCACATGCCGATTCCATCGAGAAAAAACTGAATGTATTTCATGTTCCATTCTTTACTTTAGCTGTGATATGTTTGGTGTAGAGTAGAGCACTTTAGAGTGGGCACCTTGACAGCCCACATACAGTGACACTCGTTATCTGCTAGGCGGTTGTGTTTAGTCTAAGGCAGGGGTCTCCAACCTTTTTGAGACTGGGAGCTACTTCTTGGATACAAATTATTGCGGAGGGTTACCAGATTAGAACGCATCAATCGAACAAAAAGTTGGTTTGGGGGGGGGGGGTGGGGGTGGCGAGGCGAACGAAAGTTGCGTGTAATAATAATAGTAGCAAAAACATGACGTGGCGACTCATGACGTGGGTGACCCCTGGTTTATTCAATATTGACGGCAGCCTAACTTTTTGATTGACAGCTAATTGAGCAATAGCAAACGAGAGAGAGTGTGTTATAGTGAATATATGTACATGCCGTTACTTGACAACGCGTCCGCGGAGTGATACAGAGAACGAGAATACCGTGCTGTTATCACACATATCTGCAGGGTTAGAACACTTCTCAACCAGTCGGATTGTGAACTAACTGTTGTATAATTGGCGAATAATCATTTAGTGTTAGAAGGGGAGGGACAACTGTGAATTTTGATTGGACATGAATTTAAGTAGATTTCTCGATGGAACCAATTAGGTTTACAAATTTATATGTAATTCATTGGCCCTTTGGCGAGCTATTCGGAAAGGGGTGGCGAGCTACTGGTAGCTCGCGAGCGACGTGTTGGAGACCCCTGGTCTAAGGTTATAATGCTTCGAATCATTGTTATACCAGCATAGTATAATACTGATAATACATGTATATGGATTACAGATGTCATTTATCACTATTTTAGTACACCCCCAAACAATATAAACAAAACATTGTCATGCTGCTTTGCTGGCTTCTGATACCTCATCTGGACTGCTGCCAAAGCATATATCTATTAATCTTTGTAATCTATGTAACATGGCTTCTTTAAGTATTGGGTATCACCTGGCCAGCGTTAAGCAGTGGTATGCAGCAGCAGTCTGTGTGATATAAGGAGTTTGTGCTTTGTACCTACTTCTGTTGGCAAGGACAATGTGAGCTTACAAGCAAGACTAGACTTGAATGTTTTATTGCAGTCAGTTGATTGTGCCAGCACCCCACTCCCCAGAATGCCAATCCCACATGCCAAAATATCCATTATCATAATCTATTATTATTTAAAATGCAGTATGATCTGCAGGTCTTAATTTCATATGCTGGTCTGAAGATTGAACGTGTCCTCTACAGTTCTGTCTGTGTTTCATGTCCAGGTTCAGTGGAGCCTCCCCAGCTCCACTCTCCAGGGTGGAGGAGAGAGAGAGTGGGGAGACTTCACCGGAGCGGAGGACATCTTCAACCCTTGCTCCCAGACATCTTCGAAGCAGCTAACCCCAGTGATGCTGGTAGAGGTGACTTATTGATGTTGGCTTTACTTTATATGTCATTGAAATACCTGTACAAAATGTAGAATTTATAATGTTGCATCATTTGTTTTGTGTTAAAATATTGCTAAATACGATATTTGGGAACAAGGAGATCAGTTAGTCAGAAACTTCACTCAGGTGTCAAGTGAGCGGAGCTAAACTCATGAGCATGGATGCCCTTTCCCACGCAGGTTTGCCCAAATCCAGCCGCTTGCTACCTGGGAACCCCCCCGGGTATTTCTTACTGCCCTCCTACCCTCTGGCCACTCTTCCGGGAGTGCAGCGAGATACAAGCCCTCGGCGCAGAGACCCGGGCCCGTGGAGGGACAGTACTGGTGAGTGCATGGCTACGTTGCTAAGAACGTGCTAGGCACACACAGTGAGGCATGGCTGGTTATTTGGGTGCCCGCTTAAGTTAAGTTGGTCTTGCACTAAGCTTGTCTTGCACTTGTTCCCACGTCAGTGGTAAATTGATGAGCAGATCTAATTTTGTGGTCATATATTCTATATGAATTTAATTTTAACCAACAAATGTGCATATACGTAGATCATTTATAGTCACCACTTGTCAAATGTACAAAATACTTAAATTCAAATTTGATGATCTTCATCTGACATGGTTTCACTCAGTAATGGAACAGTGTCTAGCAGAGGCGAGATGTGCTAGCCATTAGCAGAGCTAGGCTAATGTATCTACCAGTATCAGAATTAAAATAATTCTGAATTGTGCCAAAATAATTAAATTGAATCAAATTGTAAAACTGGGTCACACATATACTGAAGCTCTGATAAATGTCTTCCTGCTTCTGGGCTCACGGATGCCCTGCTTTCAGTTATTCAGTAGCTACTACTTCATTGTGCTGCCATTACATGAATTGTAGCAAGATGCATATGAGAAGTTGCCGTTCTCGGTCCATCTTGCTTGAATCATATTTCAGTGGCACTTTCAGATAAAGAAACATGCAACGTAGTACTAAGGCACTGAGAAATGTTATGGTGAGGTAATTTCTGCTAATGGCCTTATTCACCCATGCAGGTGAAGTTGGCTCCAGCAGGTGTTCCAAACTGCCTGTGCTCACTTCACGCACGAGAGGGACCTCGTCAGGACTGATGAGACCTTCTCCGCCCACCTCCCCAGTGGAAGCCCTGCAGGAGGAGAAGCCTGGCAGGAACCTCCACCTGGACCTCGCCCTCATACATGACCCAGATGAGGAGCCAGTGGACAAGGAGGAGGTCAGTAGGAACATATATCATGTTGTACATAGTTGGAGTATCTCAGTCTCAGATGCATTAGTTTAACTAGTAAGTAAGTTTATTTATAAAGCACATTTTTTATGACGGAGTCAACCAAAGTGCTGTATAGAGGCTAAAAAGTACAATATATGCCCAACTCATAAAGAAAAAACATGTAGAATTTTACATAGCATAAAACATTTAAAATACATACAAATACACCAACTGATTACACCAACTGATACAACATAACTGATAGATTTCTTTGGTTGCTGCCTGCAAATGTTACTCAAGTGTTGTACTTTCTGGATTTTAATGCATAAACACAGCATTGGTCCTAATATAAGCTGACAAACCTAACGTCTGTGTTTACATAATAAAGGCCCTGTAGCATCCCAGTATTAAATCTGACCATGCATGCGATATGCTTTGCTTAGGTGTCCAAATATGATGAGATGATGTTTCCTTCTGCTGATGCTACATTTGCGTTTATCTCAGTTGTTAAGGATATCAACATAGTCCTAGCACTATGAGAGGGAGCATTGTCTGGTTGAGAGTATCCATCTCACTTTGGGTATATGGTGGCTGTGAATAAATAAATTAACCTAGTTAAGATATGAAGAGTTTGGTTCCAAAACGCTATAAATCCATTTTGATCAATTTGAGTAAAAATGTGTTTTCTTTAAGTGGTAGGCTGAAAACCACAGTTTTTTGTTTCAAACTATCAAATACCATACTAAGGTTAAAAAAACACAAACAAATTAAATCAAGATTTTAATATTTAAAGATTTATTTAAAAAAAACAATTCATTTTTTCACAAAACGCAATAAATCCATGCCATGTTTTTTTCAAAATGTCTTATATATCCTTTGTCATTATTAGAAATTTTTTTTGACTGAAAATGTGCAAAATACAATAATAAATAACTGTAAATTGTACATCTTAATATAATAGTTTGACCATTGGGCCTAAAAACACAAATTCATATAATATATAAATTTATATTATTATAATATAATAACCCTGCTCCTAGCTTGGTTATGAACAACCCCCAGCAAACAGTGTTTGTACATGAGTCACAGAGCTAAATCTTTTCCACGTTTGATAATTTTGCGAGCTAAACGTGCGCACTTTAGCCAGTCCGTCTATTTCGCGGCAATGTAACGATTCTCGGTTAGGGGCTGGATAGTCTGCCGCTGATATTCTGCCGCCGACAGTGGGACTGGTCAGAACCTGGGCATTGATAAAATAAAATAAATATATCTCTTTTTCCAATAACTGCTATACGAACAGGCTCCTCTATATCATCAAAACCGTTCATTTTTGCGGACTTTGAGAGTGAAAAACGAGACATATTTTAACAAAGTAAGCTACATGAAATGCCGGGCGGCTCAACAGGTCGCGTGCTATGATGTTTACATTCCGTATCTGGTGGTGCACTGTGATTGGATGAGTGGAGATGTGGCGTACTGCGGGAAATCAGGATTGGCGATTGTTGCATTTTGGAAGGAAAGAGAGAAAGCAGGGCAGTATTACACGGCGGATGTGGCGTTTTGATAAAAATTGAATATTGGCTTTTCAAGAGTGGTCACATACCATTCTGATTCTAACTCTTTTTTTTTTTAACTGCATTTATCGCGTTTCGGAACCAAACTCTTCATATATTCTGGCATCAAGGCATTGATATGTAGTTAATAATAATAGACCCAGTAAATGTCATTTACCTAACATACAGGGAGGATCCAGCTTTAAACTGGGCAAAATTTGTGTTTCTTTGGTCATTCAATACTTGTATAGTATTGTTGTATGTACTTGTACTTGACGGATATAGTGGGTATGGGCAGTTGCACTTGGGCTGACAGACTCTTTATTTTTCAGATGATGAACTCCCTGCGCCTCTTGCGTAAAAGAGTGGCTAAGAAGCGGGCTAAGGTGAATGCAAGTGGCAGAGAAGCAATGTTGCCTCCACTCACCAAACCTGCTGGCCGAGAGCCACTCCGTGCCTTCAGGCCTGCCAAAGGTGAGCTCACTCTTTTGCTCTCCTGGAAATGGCATCCAAACCATTTGTTGCAGCAACAACAACAAAAAAAGTAAAAGAAAAAAGTATTAAAAAAGTAAAAACTGCTTTGAAAGCCCTATACTACAAACAAAAAGCCCCTGCTGATCCTCTTGTACATTGCTATACCTGCACCCATTAACATTGTTTTTCTGCACCATGAAGAAACCACTATGAAACCAGAAGTTATATTTGAGATTTTTGATAGAGTATGTGTTAATATGTATTGTGCTTTTCAGGATCTCAAGTGCAAAGCACCAGGGCGTCCCCTGCTGACGACATGTCTGAAGGAGTAATTGGCAGAGGTTGGAATTGGTTTGCTGTTAACACTGCATTACACAACACAATGTTTTAAATCTAGTTCTCCATGTTGAATAATGTTTTGCTGTCTTCAGGCTGATTTGACCAAAGTTGAGCTGATAGCCCTAAAAGTCCTAGTCAGTTTGTTTGGGTTCTGGTAAAGTGTGAGTGTCTTTTGTTTTATGGTGCCTGTCATGCATTTATAGCAGTTAACACTTATTGGGACACTTGTAAAGCTGCTTTGTGACAACAACTGTTGTAAAAAGCGCTATATAAATACATTTTGATTGATTGATTGATTGGTATTCCTCTCTAGATGAACTCAAACCAGGAACTCCCCGGAAGGATCCCTACTCGCAGCAGACTTTACGGCCCTTCTCCAAACCAGACCTCGCTCTCGCTCAGAGCTTCAGTCTGCTTAGCTCTGATGACTGGTAAGTCACACCTGCAAAATTCTGAAGCATTTGGCTAGGGCAGGTTAAACAGCAAGTCATTTATGGTGTTCTGCATATATGGTAAGTATGCATGTATTTAGTGAAGTTTTTTCCTCTTTGTCCCTTTTCTTGTAGCATTTTTTCTTGCAGTAGCCGATGGTTACAGTGTGTGTCTATGTCCAATATCTTTATACAGGGAGAAGAAAATTGAAGGGTTGATGTTAATCCGTAGATTGGCTCAGCATCACTCTGATGTGCTTGGCAGCAGGCTTCATGAGGTCTGCATTGTTCTTATTCAAGAGGTAAGCCACTAGATTTGCTGACTGTGTATCGGTCTGAATTCTAAAATTGGCAGACACCATCAGCATGTACATATTACAGGTGATGTTGCTGACAAAGTCAAGTCAGAGTTAGCATAGCACTTTGAAATTCCTTTTTTATAAAAACATTTCTCATCTAATTGAAATTCAGATGGCATAGCTAACTGTAATTAGTGATTAAGGTATTTCCGCCTACATAACACATTGCAGTGGTGGATTATACTTATTACGATGGCGGTGGCAGTGTTGGATGTGGCTGAAACGAGCTGGAACGTTGTCTTTCCTGCAGGTGCTGCACCTGCGCTCTGCCGTGTCCCGCATGGCGGTGGTGTCCTTGAGGGAGTTGTACTCCAGCCTGCAGAAAGGGATGGACCAGGAAGTGGAGGCTACAGCTAAGGTCCTCCTCCACAAAGCAGCGGAGTCCAATGCCTTCATCAGGCAGGACGTGGACACAGCTCTGGACAGCATGGTGCAGAACTGCACCCCCATTCGGAGCATGAACGCCCTTCTCGCTGGAGGACTCTGGTCAGTTAGCCTGCAGTGAGCTTTAAACTGAGGCTTTCAGATAATTTTTACTTCTCCATTGTTCTTTCAAAATATTGCCCTGGCCTATATCAATCAGGGTGGCCGCGGGTCCTTAAAAAGTCTTAAATGGTATTAAGTTTAATTTTTGTCAAATAAGGCCTTGAAAAGTCTTATTTTGTCTTAAATTTTCAACCAAAATATCTTAAATTTGCGGAGCTAAATTTAGGGAGGAATAATTCCGTCAGCCATGTGTTGAAATTCGGGGGCGGATATCGGTAGATTC
Organism: Brachyhypopomus gauderio; assembly: GCF_052324685.1. Classification (NCBI taxonomy): domain Eukaryota; kingdom Metazoa; phylum Chordata; class Actinopteri; order Gymnotiformes; family Hypopomidae; genus Brachyhypopomus; species Brachyhypopomus gauderio. The sequence continues at coordinate 22,615,281 of NC_135219.1, forward strand.
CAAATAAAATTAAATAAAATTCCAAATAAAATTAAAGCCAACTCGCAAGATCATACACGTTAAAATAAAGCACAAAAACTAATAATCAGTTAGTTTTTGTGCTTTATTTTAACGTGTATGTTCTTGCGAGTTGGTTTTAATTTTATTTGGAAAACAGTATTAAAAAGTCTTAAAATGTCTAAATTTTCACTTGGTCAAACCTGTAGACACCCTGTCAATATTTTTAGTTATTTATCCTCTTGTTTATTCTTTTTATTGTGTTCCATCTCCGCTCTGCTGATCCAAACTGCCCTTCACACCACTTAAAGAATAGGCTAGTTAGCTAGCTTACAGAGGACATGCAAACATTTTCTGTTTAAAAATTACAGATGTACAATAACTGGTGCAAACTAAGCCATCAAATAGAATATGATCATTTGGTTGTGCACTTAGATCATACATAAGGGTATTAAGTTTCTTTTTAGAAGCTAAAAGTTGTACTGTATACATTGATTGGATGGATTAATAGTTATTACCTTCTTTTTTTGAATGCCCTAATTGTTTTCCTTCTGTTTTCCTCAAAAGTCATCTGAATGCTGCAGTAAGAAAGTGTACTGCTCGGCACTTGGCTACTTTGGTAGAGAAGATTGGTGCAGAGCGAATTATTCCTGCAGTCTCCAAGTTGGCACAGGACTCTTCCCAAGAAACCAGGTTAGTACTGGGATCAGAACGAGGATTCTACAAGGCTTATTCAGTTTCCCAGATAGTAATAAATGGTCGGTATGCTGTGAGTCACGGGTCTCTCACTCACGGTTCTCTCCTGTTTTGGGGTCTGTTCTTCGTCTCAGGCGCTTGGGCCGGCGTATGCTGCTGTTCCTGTCCTCCCACCATGATTTTGATAAGATGGTGGAAAAGTACATCCCTACCAAATACCTGGCAACCATCAGGGACACTGTCCACACTCTGAAATCCAAGGTAGCGATTCATGTTTGGATACATGATGAGGATTTTTTATCCCATTCAGCCACTATGCCCCATGTTTACTCACTAAACAAAGCTTATTCACAAAACTTTTAGGTGAAACAGACTGCAATAAAAAAAACCATCTAAACTGTGATGGTAGACATATATTGTAAACAAATAATAAAGTACAGGGCAGTGCGTGGCACCACACATTGTATTTACAGTAAGGCATGCACAGTGTAGTCCCAGACCCAGTAGTTAAAGGACAGAGCATAGTTCAAAATGAACCGGCTTGAAACCTTTGGGATAGAATCAAAGTATGAAGCAATATGTGGACTTCAATATCATCACTCCATGTTTTGTGGTGATTTGTACGTGTGTATTCCCAGGAGAGGACAAAGTTGTCTAGGATTCCAAGATATAAGATGTGTCTCCCTCGTCTGGAGCAGCAAGAAGCTCCAGCCGCACAGGTGGAGCATCAGAACACGCAGCGAATGAAGCGCAGCCTTAGACACACGGTGAGGGACGTGAGCCCAGACGACGCGGCACCTCTGAAAGGTAACGGCTGACTTCGGCGAATGCTCCCCTCCTGTTTCTTGAGAACCTTACATTACCGCTTACCCGTGAACCTCTTTCCCATCAGACCTGCAGCTGAACAGTAGTCTTCCAGCACAGACTAAGACCGGTGTCATCCTGGATGATTTGCCCTCAAGCTCCAGAAACGCACGCACCCCCAGAAGTCCCGTCAAAAGTTTGAGTCCTCCGCTTCATCCCAGCCCCCCCACGGCTGTCCCTACTAAAAACATGCTGCCACGACGCAGACGAGGTACCAGACTGATCAGAGCATGTCCGTCCCTTTCAAACAGTTCTGGTGAGTGTTGCCTGCTCTTCAGCACTTCATGTGTGATCACTGCACTTGCATGTAAATTGCTTTGCTGTTAACACTGCATTACACAACAATGTTTTAAATCTAGTTCACCACATTGAATAATGTTTTGCTGTCAGCCTTCAAGCTGATTTGACCAAAGTTGAGCTGGTAGCCCTAAAAGTCCTAGTCAGTTTGTTTGGGTTCTGGTATTCTTCTCTAGATGAACTCAAACCAGGACCTCCCAGGAAGGATCCCCACGAGCAGCAGACTTTACGGACCTTCTCCGATCCAGACCTCGCTCTCGCTCAGAGCTTCAGTCTGCTTAGCTCTGATGACTGGTAAGTCACACCTGCAAAATTCTGAAGCATTTGGCTAGGGCAGGTTAAACAGCAAGTCATTTATGGTGTTCTGCATATATGGTAAGTATGCATGTATTTAGTGAAGTTTTTTCCTCTTTGTCCATTTTCTTGTAGCATTTTTTTCTTTCAGTATCCGATGGTTACAGTGTGTGTCTATGTTCAATATCTTCATACAGGGAGAAGAAAATTGAAGGGTTGCTGTTCATCCGTAGATTGGCTCAGCATCACTCTGATGTGCTTGGCAGCAGGCGTCATGATGTCTGCATTGTTCTTATTCAAGAGGTAAGCCACTAGATTTGCTGACTGTGTATCGGTCTGAATTCTAAAATTGGCAGACACCATCAGCATGTACATATTACAGGTGATGTTGCTGACAAAGTCAAGTCAGCGTTAGCAAAGTACTTTGAAATTCATTTTTTATAAAAACATTTCTCATCTAATTGAAATTCAGATGGCATATCTAACTGTAATTAGTGATTAAGGTATTTCCGCCTACATAACACATTGCAGTGGTGGATTATACTTATTACGATGGCGGTGGCAGTGTTGGATGTGACTGAAACGAGCTGGAACGTCGTCTTTCCTGCAGGTGCAGAACCTGCGCTCTGCCGTGTCCCGCATGGCGGTGGTGTCCTTGAGGGAGTTGTACTCCAGCCTGCAGAAAGGGATGGACCAGGAAGTGGAGGCTACAGCTAAGGTCCTCCTTCACAAAGCAGCGGAGTCCAATGCCTTCATCAGGCAGGACGTGGACACAGCTCTGGACAGCATGGTGCAGAACTGCACCCCCATTCGGAGCATGAACGCCCTTCTCGCTGGAGGACTCTGGTCAGTTAGCCTGCAGTGAGCTTTAAACTGTGGCTTTCAGATAGCAACAACAGTCACAAGAAGCTAACAAAGCACTGATTTTGGCTGCTGTTTTTACTTTTCCATTGTTATTTCAAAATATTGCCCTGGCCTATATCAATATTTTTAGTTATTTATCCTGTTAAATATTATTTTTATTGCATTCCACCTCCTCTCTTCTGATCCAAACTGCCCTTCACACCGCTTAAAGAATAGGCTAGTTAGCTAGCTTACAGAGGACATGCAAACATTTTCTGTTTAAAAAATACAGATGTACACTCACTGGTGCAAACTAAGCCATCGAATAGAATATGATAATTTGATTGTGCACTTTGATCATACATATGGGTATTAAGTTTCTTTATAGAAGCTAAAAGTTGTAGGCCTACTGTATTCATTGATTGGATGGATTAATAGTTATTACCTTCTTTTTTTGAATGCCCTAATTTTTTTCCTTCTGTTTTCCTCAAAAGTCATCTGAATGCTGCAGTAAGAAAGTGTACTGCTCTGCACTTGGCTACTTTGGTAGAGAAGATTGGCGCTGGCCGCTTATTGTCTGGGGCGAAAGACGTCATAGCGAGAATTATCCCTGCAGTCTCCAAGTTGGCACAGGACGCTTCCCAAGAAACCAGGTTAGTACTGGGATCAGAACGAGAATTCTACAAAGCTTATTCAGTTTCCCAGATACTAATCTTTTGCTGATTCTTTTAGTCTCCTAGTCTGATACTCTGAAGTCAGCAAATGCTGCTAAATTGTAGAGTAATAGAAGCACTATCATGTTTTCTACACACAGACGGCCTTGTAAAATTGTGACCTGGTAAGATAAATGGTCGGTGTGCTGTGAGTTACGGGTCTCTCACTCACGGTTCTCTCCTGTTTTGGGGTCTGTTCTTCGTCTCAGGCGCTTGGGCCGGCGTATGCTGCTGTTCCTGTCCTCCCACCATGACTTTGATAAGATGGTGGAAAAGTGCATCCCTGCCAAAGACCTGGCAACCATCAGGAACACTGTCCACACTCTGAAATCCAAGGTAGCGATTCATGTTTGGATACATGATGAGGATTTTTTTTTTATGCCATTCAGCCACTATGCCCCATGTTTACTCACTAAACAAAGCTTATTCACAAAACTTTTAGGTGAAACAGACTGCAATAAAAAAACCATCTAAACTGTGATGGTAGACATATATTGTAAACAAATAATAAAGTACAGGGCAGTGCGTGGCACCACACAGTGTATTTACAGTAAGGCATGCACAGTGTAGTCCCAGACCCAGTAGTTAAAGGACAGAGCATGGTTCAAAATGAACCGGCTTGAAACCTTTGGGATAGAATCAAAGTATGAAGCAATATGTGGACTTCAATATCATCACTCCATGTTTTGTGGTGATTCGTACGTGTGTATTCCCAGGAGAGGACAAAGGTGTCTAGGAATGCGAAGATATAAGATGCGTCAGCCTCGTCTGGAGCAGCAAGAAGCTCCAGCCGCACAGGTGGAGCATCAGAACACGCAGCGAATGAAGCGCAGCCTTAGGCACACGGTGAGGGACGTGAGCCCAGACGACGCGGCACCTCTGAAAGGTAACTGCTGATTTCGGCGAACGCTCCCCTCTTGTATCTTGAGAACCTTACCGTACCGCTTACCCGTGAACTCTATCCCAGCTGTGGAGTCATGCGTACCTCCTCCTCAGTTTGCCAGCAGGTGAATATTTAAACAGTTAATCAAAACAACAACAACAAAAAAGTGCATCCTGATTGGAACTGTTTGCAATTTTTGATGGTGTTGATGTTGGTTTAATTTGATTGCAGCCTTGTTCATTTTCTGTTTGGACACTATAACCCAATCCTTGTGTTTTCTCTCTTGTGTGTGTTCAGCAAAGACAGCAGCAGAGCACACATCCACAGCATTGCAGACAAGACAGAGTACGTCAAGCATCTCAAGGCCCTGCTGGGTTCAAAAGACTTCAGCGAGCCCATCAAGGGCATTGATCAGCTGGTGGCCCACTGCGAGGACAACCCATATATGGTCGTGGGCAACATGTTCCTGGTAACACATTTGAACTGAATTGATTTTTAATGTTTTCAGTAGCTTTCAGAAGTGATCTGTATGGGGGGTCATACGTTGGAGAACATTAAATGCTGGCACATCTGAAGAAATGTCAAAAGCTCAGATGCTTCAGAGTAGAAAATATTACAACAATCAGTTTTAACTATTACAGTGGAGGGCAGTCGTGTCCATTGTTAGTGTGAGCTTGTTTTACAATGTATGTGAAGATTTCACCCAAGCGTATCCTTGAAATTGCATTAAACCAAAGAATCCAAGTGAATGACTTATGAAAAAATCAGTCGGTTGAAATGAAAGGGCTTGAAATCAAATCAGCTCCAGGGCTTAACGGCACTGATATGGTGAGTGCCTGATGAATGCATGGGCGGCTTGCTCTATACCTCTCTTCCTCTGCTACAGGTATTTGATGCTTTCAAAGCACGACTGCAAGGTTAACCTCTATGCCTTGGAGGCCTTACAGAAGATAATCACACTGCTCAGAGACAACCTGGTCCAAGTGGTCTACATCTTAGTCCCAGCTATAGTGGACAATCACCTCAACTCCAAGAATAACGCCATCTACATGGCAACAATAGGTGCCATTCAAGCTCTCATCAATAACCTTGGTGGGTTATTTTCTCTCTTTACAAAACATCTTGAAGGACACATGCCACTGGGCTTTAGAAAAACAACAACAATGATTGTGTTCTGTTTTACCTTTGTATCTTTTGATGAAAGGTTGCTAGGTTGGGGAAAAGGTTCACACAAATCAGTAAAAGAATGTTCTTGCTCTTTGGCTAGATGTTTGTGGTGCAGATCAAATGGAAATCTCCTTTCATATTAAGGCACAGTCCAATATAAAGAAAAAAATATTTCTGTAAGACTGACAGGAGATCTTGCATTATCTGACAGCAGATAGTTAAATAATGGAGTTTACAGTGGATGTGCTTAGGCTCTTTTGTTCAATATACAGTGTCTAATCTTTTGTGGTTGTGTATACAGAAATATTCTACAAATTCAAATACATTATCAAAAAACAATTCTTTCAGAAAGTAATTCCACTGATATGCTAAGAGATGCCAGAGATAAAAAAAGATAAAAGATATTTACCAGAAATACTATAATTCCTATATTAATTAATAATATTTATAATATTGATAATAATCATTCCAGAGAGTTACCATAGTTACCAAATACTGTCACTTTAGTTGAATTAAATCTTTCTAGGTTAAAAAAATGCTTCTGTAATAACCCAGTGCTGTCCAGGGTTGATTTATTTATCTTTGTTCCTTTTAAATATTCTTTTTATAGAGCTGGTTAGGGAACTCTACCCCTGCAAGCCACAACTGGTTGAGCAGAAGGTGCTTCCTCTGCTCTGGTACCTCCTGGGGACCTCCAGCAACAGTGGTACGGTCCACGGGAGGGGTAGAAGCGTGAGAGGGGCCACTGTCCACCTATGCCAAGCCCTTCATGCCCACATGGGTCCGGCGCTGCTGGACTGCGCTGCTTCCCAACCTTCCAATATCCGCAAGAGCCTAAGAGAGTTTGTGAAGAACCTCCCGATCAACTGAGAGCTGCAAGCCAGACCTCCAGACCAAAATAAAGCCCAACATGGATTCTACTTGAAGATGGAGATGTTTGTGTATTTCTTACTGTGCCTGCACTTTAAATGAAAGAGAGAGGAAGAAAGTCAAACGTTTTTAACATTTTGAATTAGCAGAAAGCTAAATCCTTAAACTCAGAAGGCCTTTTAAATAAGGAGCACAGATTTTAGCGAATCACATCAGGTTTAACATGCCTAGGAGCTCTGCTCTTTTTGCACTTTGAAATACTAACACATCATGATAACTGTTGTCATGGTGACTATAGATATATATTGTTCTATGATTGTTATTTTCTGTTGACATATCCTGAGGTAACTGTGCAGAATGTAATTTATCACATGCACAAGGAACAAGGATCTATAGTCTTTTTGTTGTTTGGTATGTGTAATGTGACTTTTCAATGAGGAGTCTTAAAAAATGAAAAAGCTACGACTCACAAAATTACTTTTGTATTCTATAGCCAGGGCTTAATTTGAGCCGGATCCTGCCGGAACAGGATCCAGGAACTCTTTCATTTTGAAGGGTGTGTTCCGGGAACTGTCTGCCTCGATCCAGTAACTTTCAAGCCTACTAATTATAAGTTATGAAGAAATCTGTATGCACTTCTGCACTTAAACACTTATAAAACACATGTAAATAATTTAAAAGTAATTTATATATACAAATTGGCTTGTTATTTTAACATTTGTGTGCCTAAGCGTTTTGTGATCTGGTGACATTGTGATTTTGTTTTGCGATCCGGTGACATTGTTGGCCTCTGACCCCTTGTCTCATGCCGCTGTTTGCGTTCTGGCATCGTTTGATTTTCAAAGTAAGCACTGTGTATAGCTAATAAGTGTAATGGCACAGTATTAACTTAACTCATTCTGTCAATAAAAGCTTGTTACTCCTATGATTGCAATTATATTTTTGTATGTGATAAAAACAATTGACAAACACATATAAAAACCAGAGGGCAGCAGATCATGTGAAAATATAATATTTGTGTAATTCTCAACTTTTGGCCATGACTGTAGACCAGGATAATGACACTACAGAATTTCTTCACAGAGCCTCAGCCATGGGAGTCAAGAGCACACCACCTGAAACAAAATTCAAGACAAAATGAGTCCCGCCTGTATATTTACAAAGTACGGTGATAAAGCTATTGAATCAGTTTCTTTAACATCCCCCCCCCCCATCAGACTCCACCATGTCAAGAGTAGAGGTGCACTTTTCTCGCCACAGACATTCAGAGCCCAGTGCAAAATCATCACAGGAGGAAACCTTCAGACTCCAGATTCAAGACTTAGTCAATCACGTACCTCATCCCCAGGATGCATGGACGATGTCCCCTGAAAGAGAAAACAATTGTCTTAGATTAACAGTCATGGCCTTTTATTCTGAATTGGTCTTATGCTTGTTTCCCGTGTTAGACATCTGTGACCACTGAATTCTGTAACCAGAGACCACCATGCATGTGTCGTCAAGAAATAAGGTAGGGTCAAATCCTGTTAACTGCACATGGGTACTCAATCGTTGATTGTAGTTTATAAGGAAATTAAAGCTCATTTCAAAATGAATTATTTATTTAGTGTGTATTTCTTGATTAAGATATGTGCTTGTATATATATTCTTAGATATTTGTTAATGACATATTTGGCATTCTTAGCGAGGAGCAAAGTAAATTTTTCATTGTATCTAAGGAAACCTGTTCCCTCTGTGCATGACAAACTCTGAATTTGAAAAGATTAGGTAGGCCTAAATGACATTTTCACGCATGCAGACAATTGTGTTTTACGTTGCATGAAAAAAATCTGTTGATTCTAAAGCTTTTGGTTAAACGTCAGCTTATTATTCATTTCTTATTTTCTACTAACAAATGCCTAGGGTGGTTCGTACGTTTGATAAACATTTCTTTTCTGACAAGAAGTAGCACTATCCAACTCCAATATTTATGAGTCTCTTGAACAGAAGTTGATGGTCACCAATACCGGTGCATCACCGGTTAAGGATGCCCTCGCCGGAATACCGAAAGGGTTCGCCCTGAAATATTAATAATCCCCTCAGTCTCTGCCATGTCATTAGTACACTGTAAAAAAAAACATTTTTTTACAGATATTTACTGTAAATAAATACAGTATTTTTCTGTCTTTTTCATAATAAGAGAATATACCTGTAAAATACAGGAAAATGACTTTTTTTAAGAAAACTCCTTTAAATATACAGTCAAAGTCTGTAAATTTAAATTACAAGAATTTCTTGTTTTATAACAGGATTGTATATTTTTTTAAGGGTCTTGAGTTTTAATTTAGTAGTTATCAGTGTAAAAATACAGTTTTCAGTGTAAAAACACAGAACAATGCCTTTTGTAACTTCACAGTAATTTTCCATTTTCAAACAGTAAATTCATGGCATATTAAAATTGCATGTTATCAAAGAAATTATACTTAACCAAAAACAGCAGCCTAACATCTACATTTGACCAAAGCTGGAATTATAATGAATTAAGATTTGAAGTAAAATATTATGTTAAATTTCCCATTTCCAATTGTCTAAATATACATAATAACTCTGCTACCAAACCAGCTGTAAATTGAATCACATACACTAAGTACTGAACAACAGCCTTTTATTTGAAATGACATTTAAAGCAACAAGTTTAGAACGCAATACTGCTCCACTCTGCACAAGCAAGTGAATAAAATATTTGGTCCCTCAATCCTCAATCCCGGGCAATCAAGGGCTTTTCGTGAGAAGACGCAAAGATATAAGGCATTAGGAGATTTTTTTCAGAAAGGCCCATAAAAAAAAACTTTGCAATATATAGCAATAAGTTTGCAGAAGGGGGGGGGGGGGGGGGGGGGTCAGAGAAAGAGAAGGAGAGAGAGAGAGAGAAGAGATCGACCCATCCTTACATTCATCCATCAGGAAACAGATCAGCAAACAGTTCTGTGTGGTGATTGGACAGAATCGTGGGTGCCTGGTCTGTTCAGCCAATGAATGCCGAGAATCACTAGTTTGAATTTGAGCGCCAGGTGCCTGGAGACGTTACGTTCTGTTATTCACGGAATCGCAGGTAAAGACGAGCCCGACTGAAGCACCGAAGCACAGAAACACCAGTTCACGCCAAGTGTCTGTGTTCAATATCAACTGAAGGTACGTCTTAGTTTTATTATTTTTTTCAAAAATCGCTGCTTTGCCGGGAGTGTTTAATTATTTTATTATGAGTAGCATTCTGACAAGTTGTTGTCTGACAGTTGTGTTATAGTAGTTTTGGTTTCCAACAGGTTTTAGCCAGTTTATTTTAATCTGTTCATGGCGTTTTTTACCACATTATTTAATGGTTGGTTATTTTCAAAACGCCCAATCTTAACGTCTTCACGTTCTCATGTTCGTCCTGGAATTACAAGAGGCTCGTATTTGTTAAGGTAATACAGGAGAACTGTTCAGTCAGACAGTTGTGAAACGAAGTAGTTTCAATTTCAAGCATTTTCAAGTACTTTAGCCTAAATTCAATCACTTTTCAAACCTGAAACACAAAGCAACATTAAAATTCATCAGGTAAATGTTTCTTCCCGTTTTTGAGGGGTCTTGCTTTATAACTACCAGGTTCTCGAGGTTGAAAAGATTTATATTAAATGGGATTCTAAAATATAAACAATAATGTGAACTAACAGCACTAGTTATCTTATATCATTCTCAGTTTATTGTGTAGTATGGACTGTAGCAGCACGTGCCAATTAAAAGGTTCAGATTAGGATTGCTTTGGAAAAATGTTTCTTTGTTTCATTTACACACCCAGTAGAAAATCAACAACTTGAAAAATTTAGCTACACTGAATATGCTTCTACAACGAGAACTTTTAATTGGCTAATACAAAGCACAAGGGCCAATCACAGAATCTAATACTTCAATAATCGTTACAGATCATAAAAGGGCTTACACACAGTTGTTTAAGGCATTTTCAACAGTAACAGTAAGATGGTAAGGGTGCTGAAATTATTTTAAGAATTGCACCTAGCTATATGAAATGATCACATCAAATATCTCATAGAACAACATCACTTCATTATCACTGTGCACTTGTGTTCAGTCCCAGTTCACTCACTGTTAGCTGTCACTACATAACAGTTTATCATTAACTTTATCAAAAAAGATGTCGTATTAGGACACATCCAGAAGGAAGAAAATTCCATAACTCCAGGTTTTGAACATTATGGCAGTTTCTCTCAATGATCTTGTTAGGCATCTGTCACATAGGGCTACGCCCCCTCTCCTACCTGTCACTCCAGTTTCCCTGTTCCTCGTGTCTGTAGTTCCTTGCCGGTTAGTCCCGCCCAGCTTGTCTGTTTCTATGGTTTCCCATTGTCTTCCACACCCTTGTCATCAGTGTTGTCACCTGGTCCTAGTCTAGTCCTGTGTATTTATAGTCCTTGTATTTCCCATGTCTGGTTATCGGTTGTTTTGTGCATTCATGTTCCTTGTGATCTCTAACGTTCGTAGTTTTCTGTTTCATGTCTCGTTGTTTTCCCCATGATCTCCGTGTGTTCCTGCCTGGTCCGTGAGTCCTCCTAGTTGTGTTTGTAATTCATGTCCGGATTGCCTGCCCGTTTTGACCCGCGCCTGTTACCTTGACCACGTCTTTGGAATTCCTTAGAATAAATCTCGCTCTCCTCGGCGTTTGTGTCCGCCTCCCTGTTCTGCCTCACACAGATCGTTACAGCATCATTAAACCAGTGCCCACTGCCGCATCTGTGAAAAGAGAAAATCAAATGTTTCTGTTTTAACCTGTAGGCTATATAGTAATTCTGGGACATTGTGTGCACTTTTTAATCAATTTAGAATGCATAACATTGTAACGTAAAATGCAAAACAATTCTGAAATCACAATAACCCCAAATATCAGACAGTTTTGTTTGACATCCAGGAAGATACGAGGCATGTTGGTCAGAATTGGGCCTGATTTTGGCAGCTGTGTATGGTTTTGACTCGTACCTACATTTTTACAGGGCTTGCAGCTGTAGAGTTCTTGCCCCATTATTCAGTTTCTAAAGTGAACCCATCCATTTCTGACCAGGCTTTTATTAGGGTTCACACACATAGTGTGGGAAACCTATTGTAATTGCTCGAATTTTTCTTCTTTTTTCTTATTATTATTTTTCTACTGATAAAACGCATACTGCAGCCTAGACCGTAAGGCCCAGAGACACCAAACTTGGCAGAATGGTGTAGTCTCTTTGGAGTTTGTGATTGCTTAAAGTGGAACAACTTTCAAAAGTGACTGCACATAAGCTCATCATGGGACCATTTAAAAGTCATACAAATGTTTGTATACATAACCAGAAAACAGCTGTTTATCAAGTTAAGTAGTGAAATAGTATTACTCATACTGGTGCCTTGATCTCGTGTGCACATACTAGTCTTGAAAGAGGAGTTAGCAAAGAACATAGTAGAGGTGAAACAAGTGTAGATAGGGTGATGTGTCTGAAGATAGAAGTAGAAGGTCTGACATTGAATGTTGAAGTTTTGGAAGGATCTAGATGAAGTGAAAGTATTCCCAGTGAGGAGAGAGTGGTGATTGTAACAGACCTATATGGACATGGTGAAGGAAACAGATGATGAGGAAGCAATGGGTAGGTTTGGTGTCAAGGAAAGGAACCAGGAAGGACAGATGGTGGTGGATTCTGCCAAGAGGATGGAAATGGCTGTAGTCAACACTTATTTCCAAAAAGGAACATAGGGTGACCTATGAGAGTGGAGGGAGGAGTACACAAGTAGACTACATTCTGTGTAGAAGACAAAACACGACAGAGATTGGAGACTATAAGATTGTGACAGGAGAGAGCGTGGCCAAACAGCATCGTATGGTGGTGTGTAGAATGATGTCAAAAAAACGTCAAACCAGAGAAGACCAAATGGTGGAAACTGAAGAAGGAAGGAATGTGGTAAAGAGTTAATAGAGGAGCTGTTAAAGGCGCTGGCTTAGACTTGTTAAGGATAGGAATTGTAATGTTTTAACAAGTGAGGAGAGTGTGATGAGAAGATGGAAGGAGTACTTTGAGGAGCTAATGAATGAAGAAAATGAAATGGAACAAAGAGTAGAGTTTGGAAAGTTTTGGAGGGGATGAAGAAGGGAAGGCAGATGGACCTGATGACATACCAGGAGAGATAGCAGTGAGGTCTTTGACTCAACTATTCAATGGTACGGTTGAGAGTGAGAAAATGCCAGAGGAATGGAGGAGAGGTGTGCTGGTACCCATTTTTAAGAACAAGGGTGATGTACAGAGTTGTAACAACTACAATGGAATTAAGTTGATGAGCCACACATTGAAGATCTGGGAGAGAGTTGTAGAAGCTAGACTTAGACAAGAGGGAACTATTTGTGAGCAGCAGGGTGTCATGCCAAGAAAGAGCACCACAGATGCCAACTTTGCTTTGAGGATGGACAAGTACCGGTAGGGTCAGAAAGAATTCCACTGAGTGCTGTCTGCTTTTAGAGCTTGTCAAAGCAAGCTATGAACAAAAGGGAAAGATCTGACTTATTTTTATATTCCCTCATTCCGTACATGGAAAAAACAATACCACACTGGCAAAGGGTACTGGTTTGCGTTATTTTTAAGGAGGCTGCCGGTCTAATTAATTTACATTTCAACACTTTAACATTGTTGGATATCCTGATATCGATGTGAAACACAATAAATTAAGATTCAAATACAGAAATGTAATGTCTCTCTGAACAGCAGCATGTTAATTTGTTTTGTTTTTTACTGTGTAATGAATCCAGAATAATTCCAAATATTTTGCAGGTTTATTCAACAATAGATGAAATCTAAAATTAGATAACACGTGTACAAGTAATAATAGTGCAAACATTTTGTGCAAGGCTGTGTTCTCTCAACATTTAGTAATAATAAATAATAATAAAACATAAGTAAATAATAGAAAAATAAGGTTAAAGAATAAAATACAAACAAAAGCTCTCGTTTCTGGTAATAGCACAAACTTTTTATAGCTAGAGCTCAGCATCACAAAAGCAACATAGCCAACATAAAAGCACAAAAACTTGCAGTTTTTTCTAAAAGTTAGGTATACTCTGTAAAATGCTGTTTGTCTGTACAACCTAAAAAAAGACATTAGAAGTATTTATTTAAAGTTGATTAAACACTTGGCCTGGCTGTGCTCATTTTAACTATGTTTATACTTTCGAGTAGGGTGACCAGATGTCCCGCTTTGTGCGGGACAGTCCCGCTATTTCATTACTTTTCACGTGTCCCGCAAATTGAGACATTGTCCCGCATTGTTATAGCCTGCCAGACACCGGTTTTGAAATGCGTGTTTTTTTTTTTTTATCAATGTCTGTGTGTGTGGGAAAAGCGGTGATGGCTGTCATCAGGGGCGGGGCGGGCTGAATGCAGGCGTAGGGCACGCCCACCAACACAAACCAGTGCAAATCAGGGGTGGGTTTCCCGAAATGTTCGTAGTGCTAAGTACTTCGTAACCTCGTATGAAACGTACGAGGTTAAGAAGTACTTAGCGCTACGAATGTTTCGGGAAACCCACACCAGGTCAGAACAGCACCTACATGCAGCTATGGAGGACAGGGAGGAAAACAGGACTCGATCTAAAAAACGAAAATGTAGCTATAACAGAGACTGGGAAACTATTTACCCCTGGGTGAAACCAGTGCAAGGTGACTCTTGTAAAGTTTTTTGTGACGTTTGTTTGAGTCATTTTTCCGTTTCACACGGAGGTGAATATGATGTGAAAAGACACAGACAATGCGAGACTTCCCAGTCTATGCATACGTTCCTGCTAAAACCCAAACTAGATTCAAGGGTAGATAAAGTAACAGCAGCTGAACTAGCGTTTACCACACTGTGAAACACTCCCTATCATACAGGTCAGAATTTATTTTTTTAATTTTTATTAAGTTTCATTTATTTATATATATAAACACATTATTATTTGCAGTTTTATGTGCTAAAGGGGCAGAATAGAGATGTTTAATTTATTATTTAAAAAAATAAATTACACACTATTTTATCTCGATGCATTGGTGTCCCACATTGTCCCACACAAACATAGTTTGTCCCACATCTGGTAAATTGGAATCTGGTCACCCTACTTTCGAGACTGACCGTAGCGCGCGACTCCGCACAACTCGCGTCACATTCTTTGCAATGTTGTCCATAAGATATGTGGTAGTTATAAAGAAACACCCCTCAAAAACGGGAAGGAACATTTACCTGACCAATTTTAATGTTGCTTTGTGTTTCAGGTTTGAAAAGTGCTGGAATTTAGGCTAAAGTACTTGAAAATGGTTGAAATTGAAACTACCTCGTTTCACAACTGTCTGACTAAACAGTTCTCCTGTATTACGTTAACAAATACGAGCCTCTTGTAATTCCAGGACGAAACATGAGAACGTGAAGACGTTAAGATTGGGCGTTTTGAAAAAAATAAACAACCATTAAATAATGTGATAAAAAACGCCATGAACAGATTAAAATAAACTGGTTAAAACACGTTAGAAACCAAAACTACTAAAACACAACTGTCAGACAACAACTTGTCGTCAGAATGCTACTCATAATAAAATAATTAAACACTCCCAGCAAAGCAGCGATTTTTGAAAAAAATAATAAAACTAAGACGTACCTTCAGTTGATATTGAACACAGACACTTGGCGTGATCTGGTGTTTCTGTGTTTCGGTGCTTCAGTCGGGCTCGTCTTTACCTGCGATTCCGTGAATAACGGAACGGAACGTCTCCAGGCACCTGGCGCTCAAATTCAAACTAGTGATTCTCGGCATTCATTGGCTGAACAGACCAGGCACCCACGATTCTGTCCAATCACCACACAGAACTGTTTGCTGATCTGTTTCCTGATGGATGAATGTATGGATGGGTCGATCTCTCTCTCTCTCTCTTTTTCTTCTTCCTCACATCCAACCTGTGGAGCATAACCACTGGCAACATTCAATGTCAGACCTTCTACTTCTATCTTCAGACACATCACCCTATCTACACGTGTTTCACCTCTACGATGTTCTTTGCTAACTCCTCTTTCAAGACTAGTATGTGCACACAAATCAAGGCACCAGTATGAGTAATACTATTTCACTACTTAACTTGATAAACAGCTATTTTTTCTGGTTATGTATACAAACATTTGTATGACTTTTAAATGGTCCCATGATGAGCTTATGTGCAGTCACTTTTGAAAGTTGTTCCACTTTAAGCAATCACAAACTCCAATAAAAGCCTGGTCAGAAATGGATGGGTTTACTTTAGAAACTGAATAATGGGGCAAGAACTCTACAACTGCAAGCCCTGTAAAAATGTCAAAAAAACCATACACAGCTGCCAAAATCAGGCCCAATTCTGACCAACATGCCTCGTATCTTCCTGGATGTCAAACAAAACTGTCTGATATTTAGGGTTATTGTGATTTCAGAATTGTTTTGCATTTTACGTTACAATGTTATGCATTCTAAATTGATTAAAAAGTGCACACGATGTCCCAGAATTACTACATGATCCGGACAATCCGGACATGAATTACAAACACAACTAGTAGGACTCTCGGACCAGGCAGGAACACACGGAGATCATGGGGAAAACAACGAGACATGAAACGGAAAACTACGAACGTTAAAGATCACAAGGAACATGAATGCACAAAACAACCGATAACCAGACATGGGAAATACAAGGACTATAAATACACAGGACTAGACTAGGACCAGGTGACAACACTGATGACAAGGGCGTGGAAGACAATGGGAAACCATAGAAACAGACAAGCTGGGCGGGACTAACGGGCAAGGAACTACAGACACAAGGAACAGGAAAACTGGAGTGACAGGTAGGAGAGGGGGCGTAGCCCTACGTGACAGATGCCTAACAAGATCATTGAGAGAAACTGCCATAATGTTCAAAACCTGGAGTTATGGAATTTTCTTCCTTCTGGATGTGTCCTAATACGACATCTTTTTTGATAATGTTAATGATAAACTGTTATGTAGTGACAGCTAACAGTGAGTGAACTGGGACTGAACACAAGTGCACAGTGATAATGAAGTGATGTTGTTCTATGAGATATTTGATGTGATCGTTTCATATAGCTAGGTGCAATTCTTAAAATAATTTCAGCACCTTTACCATCTTACTGTTACTGTTGAAAATGCCTTAAACAACTGTGTGTAAGCCCTTTTATGATCTGTAACGATTATTGAAGTATTAGATTCTGTGATTGGCCCTTGTGCTTTGTATTAGCCAATTTAAAGTTCTCGTTGTAGAAGCATATTCAGTGTAGCTAAATTTTTCAAGTTGTTGATTTTCTACTGGGTTTCTAAATGAAACAAAGAAACATTTTTCCCAAGCAATCCTAATCTGAATCTTTTAATTGGCACGTGCTGCTACAGTACATACTTGTGACGCTGGCGTGCCGGAGGAAGGAGGAGACACGACGAGCGTCTTGGAGTGATACACAGAACGTTTATTAAACAAAAACACGCAAAGCCCAGCACAGATGGTGCAAGCACGCCGACGCGAATGCTTGCACGGGCATGAACTTTAGACAAAGACGAGCACAAGACACTGCGCGAACGCACATTAAATAGGTGATTAACACAGACCCTCGTGATCTCGAGACAAGGCACAGGTGAGACTACGAACACGCTCACAGACAACCCACACCCACGGAAGTACATATATGGACACAACGACACGCAGACAACGTAACGGCACGCCCACAGGGAAGGGTCCGGAGCTGTTCCGTAACAGAACCCCCCGCCAGGGGCTCGCTACTCCCGGAGCTTCCCGCGCAGCCGGATAGCCCCGAACCAACACCGACGGGCAGGTCCGGAGCCGCCGGGATCACGAGCCTCCGAGAGCCATCACCCCCGACGGCGGGAACCGCCGTGCGCAGCTCTAGAACACCCTCCCTGGGAAGACGGGAAAATACATTAAACAATGGCACGCTGACAAACACACACACTGGCACATGAAACACAAGAGGAACGAACGAGAAAAGGAAATTAGGGAGACACAGGGGAACAGACGAACATATAGGGACAGACAGCCATGGGACCGCTCCTCCCGCTAGCAAGCTTGCAGCCAGCGGCGCAAATCCCCCTGGGGCAGCGGGATAGACCGGAGGCGTGATCCCTCCGGTCGGGACAGTTCCCCCAGCACACGCAGCGCTGGGTGTTGCTCCGTGCGCACTTGCGCCCTCCTGCGGTGATCGCGGCGTTTCTGCCGCTCCTCCAGGCGCCACCGGAGGAGCCCTCTTTCGCCGCACGCTGGCGGTCCTACGAGGCGGCGGTCGTGCAGCTTTTCTGGGCACCACCGGAGGTCTTCCCCGTCGCCCTGTGTTGGCTGCTGTACGAGGCGGCGTTTTAGCCGCTCCTCTGGGCACCACTGGAGGTCGTGTCTTTTGCCGCAAACCGGTGGCGGTTCGAGGAGTCCCTGTCGGAGCCCTCGACCTCCACTCCTGGCCGCTGGCAAAGCCAGTCTCCCCTCGTACCTCTCGGGGTAGCGGCTTCTCGTCCCCTGCTGTCTCCATCTCCTCTTCCTCGGAGAGCTCCTGGTCCACAGCCATTGGCTCCTCGGAGTCAGGATAGCGCGACCAGCTCATCTCGCTCCCCTCCAAGGGAGCACAAGGGACCTTCTCTCTGTCTGGGCACCCCTTCTCCAACCTAACGGTCTCTTCGGAGCAGACAGAGAGGCCGTCTTCCTCCTCACCGTAGGGTGCGGTGGGCACCGACCACTCTGACGGCGTTGGGCTGACGCCTTCTTTCCCACCGTAGCAGACGGTGGGAACGGAGTACTCAGACGGCGGAGGGCTGACGTCATCCTCGCTCCCGTCGTAGCAGACGGTGGGAGCAGAATACACAGACGATGGAGGGCTGACGTCTTCCTCTCTCCTGCCGTAGCAGACAGTAGGAGTGGAGTACACGGATGGCGTGTAGCAGGCTCTGTCGCCTGTCTCCTCTTCTCCCGACTCTTCACTCTCTGTGTCGAGCTCGGGAGGGGTCGCCGCTACCATACCCGCGTACGCCACCAGAGGGCCCTCTTCGCCCTCATCACCGCTTGCCGGGGGGGAGGACTCCCTTCTCAATGCGCGGAGACCCTCTCGCCATGCAGCTTCAAAGAAGGGGTCCTCTCTCGTATCCTCCTCAGGGTACGCCGGGGGTGGAGAGCAGTGATTCCCCTCCCACACCCTCTGTGCGGCCAGCCGGAAAACTTCGGCCCCTTCCTCACTTTCGGCCGCCAGAGCCTGATGCAGCAGGTACGCACAAACCGGATCCTGCTGCTTCACCCCTACTGGGACGGGGGTGTCGAGGTGGCGTGCAGGGGAAGAAGAGTGGTGGTGTTTCGCCTTCTTCTTCCCTTTCTTACGCGCAGATGTGTAACCCGGCATCCTTACGGCTCGTCTTTCTGTGACGCTGGCGTGCCGGAGGAAGGAGGAGACACGACGAACGTCTTGGAGTGACACACAGAACGTTTATTAAACAAAAACACGCAAAGCCCAGCACAGATGGTGCAAGCACGCCGACGCGGATGCTTGCACGGGCATGAACTTTAGACAAAGACGAGCACAAGACACTGCGCGAACGCACATTAAATAGGTGATTAACACAGACCCTCGTGATCTCGAGACAAGGCACAGGTGAGACTACGAACACGCTCACAGACAACCCACACCCACAGAAGTACATATATGGACACAACGACACGCAGACAACGTAACGGCACGCCCACAGGGAAGGGTCCGGAGCTGTTCCGTAACAATACTACACAATAAACTGAGAATGATATAAGATAACTAGTGCTGTTAGTTGACATTATTGTTTATATTTTAGAATCCCATTTAATATAAATCTTTTCAACTTTGAGAACATTGTAAAAATCCATAGTAACCATCTTTTTGTGTTTTTTATATTTTTTTAGTCAGTTCAGTTGTCATGATTGTTGAAGTTCAACTGTCAAAATAAAGAGATTGAAAGTATGTATTATGGCTGAGCTTTTATTATTGCTTTTATTGTTTTGGTTAATGTTTTTACATTATTTTAAATGTTGTTTGTTAATTTATGTAAGTACACCATTCTTTTATCTGCTGAAATAAAAGGTAACTGTAAAATGTTCATGTAAGCTGGAATTTAAAGACCAAAATAACCACAAAAATATTTGTTTACAGACATGTATTGTAATACTGGTAGTTTTAACAGAAACTTAAGATGTTAATACATCCCAAGCACCGTAAATTATTAGGAAAGAGTAGCATATTTATTGGACCATTGGATGTTAAATTAAACACATAACTTTTGAAACTACTTTTATATAGGGTTAAAAATATATAATTTTACATTATTTTTGTGTATTTAAAAAACAGAATCCAATTATTTTAATGTTGAAATCTCATTGATAAACAGTACATTGTAAGAGTTTGTGTGTTGATCAACCAACATTTAACAGTTATCCACTGTAAGTTTATAGGATATGAACATATATTCACAGATTACCTCTGTACTTTGACAAGTTTATTTGTAGATTGTTTAAATAATACCATGAAGTAACCTAATTATGCTGTTATTTTAACATTCTAGCTGTGTTTTCTTACAACGAAAATTTGTAATTTTACTCAAATTTGGCTGTGAAATTACAAAGAATAAATACAGGGGAAATCTGTAATTTTACAGTAATTCATTGAATTATGTGTGGTATTTTACTGTAATTTTACGGTAACTGTTTGGCAACTTTTGCTGCCGGACATGTTACCCTTTTTTTTTATGACTTTTTTTTTTTAACAGTGTAGAGCAGGCGTACTCAACTAAATTTGTCCGCGGTCCAATTTTGGCAGATACCTGTGACCTGAGGTCCGGTGCGGCGGGGGTGGCGAACGTAAGTTGTTGAGCGGGGGGGGGACGGTGCGCGAACGGTGGAGGCGTTTATACTTTCGCGAGCGTCACTGCAGTGTTCTCCGAAACGATAGGCGTTTTGTCCGAAACGATATGTGGTAGAAACACCCCTCAAAACAGGGGAATGAACATTTACCTGACCAATTTTAATGTTGCTATATGTTTCAGGTTTGAAAAGTGCTGGAATTTAGGTTAAAGTACTTTAAAATGCTTGAAATTGTAACTACTTGTAAACAACTTGTTTGTTGTTTCACAACAAATAGCTGTCTGACTGAATAGTTCTCTTGTATTAGGTTCTTGTAATTCCAGGACGAAACATGAGAGAACGTGAAGACGTGAAGATTGGGCGTTTTTTAAATAAACAACCATTACATAATGTGATAAAAAGCGAATTATTTCGAGTATATGTATAAATATTTAACTTAATTATGTTTAACATGCTGGGAAATATTGAAATGGACCTTGAAAGTGACGTACAAGTGCTTTAATTCCACCTTATAAAGGTGTATGAACCCTGAAAACGTGACTTTGTTCATTGCGCTGAAGCGCGGCGCGAAGTTACAAAAGTCGAGAGGTGCACGACCTCGCGAACCGACAGCGCGCGAGGCACTCGCGCACACGCGGAGCCACAGCGATTACGTCATTTTCGCCGCGCGGACCCTCGCGCCGCTCGCGAAGCGTCACCAGGCAGGCTTGTTGTGGGGGGGGGGGGGGGGGGGCGAACGTAACACTCGTGACGGAGTGTTTTTTCAATAGCCCTGAAATAAATGCTACGGTTTTGTTTTGGTCCGTATCCAGTTAATCAGGAATGAGATTGGGTCCGGACAGGACTGCGTTCGGGTCCGGATCCGGACCGCGGTCCGCCAGTTGAGTTCCCTGGTGTAGAGCATGGGTTAAAGTTCTCCGTCACTACGACGGATTTCCGTCATTTGATTTTTTGGGGGGAAAATTCCGTCAAATCATAATAAACCACACACGCGCGTGTTCTGTTTTGTGGCCGAAATATGATCCTGTCACTGGCGCTCATCAGCGCTGGATGGATGACGGCTGTGTCATTTGATTGACTTGCGGGTCATTGCGCATTGAACAATTCTCTTTTATCACGTTAACAAATACGAGCCTCTTGTAATTCCAGGACGAAACATGAGAGAACGTGAAGACGTTAAGATTGGGCATTTTGAAATACCACCATTAAATAATGTGATAAAAAAGCGAATTATTTAGAATCATTTCGAGTACATGTATAACTATTTAACTTTATTAAGATTAACGTGCTGGGAAATATTGAAATGGACCTTGAAAGTGACGTACAAGTGCTTGAATTTCACCTTGTAAATGTGTATGAACTCCGCAAATATGACTTCACCGCCGTCATCCATCCAGCGCTGATGAGCGCCAGTGAGAGAATCATATATATGTATATAATCGCACGCCGAAAATGACGCAATCGCGGTAGCTCCACCCGTGCGCGAGAGCCTCGCGCGCTGGCGATTCGCGAGGTCGTGCACCTCTCGAATTTTGTAACTTCGCACGCGCCGCGCTTCAACGCAATGAACTAATCATTAAGTATTCATTTGTTCATTCATTTTGAATATTATAATGTCATGTCCATACTATAAAGTGACTACATTTAAATTTTTATTTGAATTTGTAGTGAAATCTAGAAGTTATGGTTATTTATACTGAAGAATCTCTCCACCGATGACATACATTTCTTCATTTAGCTTTAATACAGTCTGAGAAAATAGGCGCATTTCTTCCATTTAAAATGTTAACTTTTTTATTTCTAAACCAACATGGATGGTGTTGTTCTGCTGGTATTTAAAAGCTCTATCCAGTGGTGTGATTTAATTTGCCATTTTTGGATATTTAATTTTTTTGTAACATACCTACTTAAATCAGGTAATCTTACGGCAAACAAGAGAGCTTCATACCTTTTAAAACTCACCAGGATTCACTAAATTTGATTTGATCTTTAAATAATTTTATGGAAGAGGACCCCCAGATAACTTATATCTAGACATAGAGACATTTATGTACATTTATTGCTCAGGTGTTGCATTTTGCTGCTTCATAAATTCTTTCTTCTCTCCTTACACAGGCTGTTTAGATAAATATACAAGGCCTTGTCCCAACTACACCACATTGTGAGTAATTGCTGGCATTGTCTTTTGCCAGGACAAATTTTCAGTCAAATGAAGATTTCTTGCTTTAACCCATGGTGTAGAGACGCACTTTTGTCACAATGTACTTTTGGAGCCCAGTGCAAAACATCACGAGAAACTTTATTGGTATATGCACAGTAAAGAAACGTGTTGCTCTGTACAACAAAATAGTAATAAAGCAAGTAATGAAGGATAAAATAAGCATGCAACATTATGATAAGTATTCATAAATGGAAATGTAAACTAAACAGAAATATAAACTGCTAAGAAGTTTATGTACATACAGTCATTGTGCAGTAGCGAGCTACATTGCTTGTTGTCAGACTGGTATGAAAACCCAATAGACTCAGCACACTTACAAATTGTCTAAACACACCTGGCACTGCCACATAATCTCCTTTCTGCATTTGCCACATGTGAACCTTTTACAAAAACCACAACGCTTAGTGGCACGGTTACTCTTGCAGCCACACTTAACCTGGCACAATGCCCTTTTCCCTGTGTCAGGTGTGGGTTGTTGCTGCTGAAACTCTACCTTGGACACCTCCTTGGCTTCCATATGAGACTGTGCAAGTTCTGTTGCAAGCTTCACCAAGAACTCGGACCGTCTCTCTTTTACCCCAGTGCATGCTTGAAAAAGCACATGTGCATTCAGGCATGAAATGTCAATCATGTTATAAAACACAGCGACTGGCCAACGCCGTGTTCCTGAACGTACACTGTACTTTCGCACCATCTGGTCCATGACATCCACACCACATTTTAGGCTGTTGTAGTCTGTGATTGTGTTTGGCTTTTTTTTTCGGGTGTCTCCAATCTCCACCGTACTGTGCATGCTACTGAGGATGCAGAAAGTCTTTTTCCGTCTGGGCGCGTAAACGGTCAGCGTGGCACCAGAGGTTGAAAACACCTGTGTACTAAATTCCTCACGGCCCAAATTCTTTTTGACAGAGTCTGGAAGCTCACGACGAATCTTGTTTACTGTGCCAAGGAGGGTGGTCTTCCGGCCCAGCAACTGCCTTGCTAGTGACAGTGAGGTGAAAAAATTGTCTGTGGTAACAGTTCTTCCTTGGTCCATAAATGGTTCCATAAGCTTCATCACCACATTTTCCGATAGTCTTTCCCCGACGGGACGACTGGAGTCTTTGCCAAGATATGGGATGATGTTGCATACATACTTGGATTTCAGGTCACATGCCACCCAGAACTTTATCCCAAACTTGTCGGGTTTTGTTGCAATGTACTGAAGAAAAGAGCAACGGGTCTTAGTTGGAAAAAGTTGCTCATCTATGGTGATATGCCTTCCTGGGTTGTAACAAGTGATGCAATTGGCAGCGAAAGACCCCCAAACATTAGAGATTGCAGCAAACCGGTCAGTTGCAGCTCGTTCACTGCGTGTGTACTTGTCGTCAAAGTGAAGGTGCTGCATGATGTTCTGGAAGCGGTTTCGCGACATAATCTTGGTGATTAAGGGCACTCCCAGTGTTGTAGACCATGAGTCATGCACCGCTGGAAGGCGCACAACACCTCGCAGGATGAGGATTGCAATGAACGCCTTTAGCTCAGCGAGGGACATGAACCAGTTTTCTTGCTGTGTCTGGCGTGCATGCTGGACAGTCCACCCCTGTATGATCCGAAGCATTTCAATAGAAACGAAACAGAGGAAACTCTGTAAGCGACTCAATACTTTCCGTAGGGCAAACGCAGTTGGCTCTCCATTCGTGGGATTGCATTTACTTGGGCTTGGATGCACTCCGTCATGTCTTCCGATCTGTTCTTCATGCCACACTGTGCCGTCTTTTGCAGTCTCTGTCAGCCGCCCGTGTGTCTCCACGCGACCCCTCTTTACTGGTGATGAAGTCTCCTCATCTACAGGACCATATGTTTGAGATTTGATTAGTGAAAGGTTGAAATAATGTGAAATTGACAAACATAATATTTGAAACGTAGCCGGCGATTGGCGGGTTCACACACAAATAGGCATTTTGGCCTTAATGGGGGGGGTGTGTGCATAAATAAATTAATGTGCACAAAAAGATTCAATTGAGGCACTAAAGGCCCAAAACGATCAAAATGTGTATTGGGAAATTGAGTCAGATCAAAGAACTAAATCACATGCTGAGATCAGCAGTGTGTGTGTGTGTGTGTGTGTGTGGGGGGTCTTATGTATGTACTATTCAGTCAGTTCCAGTATTTGGCCAGTAAATGGAGCCCATGTAATACCATACTGATATTACAGTAATGAAATAAGACATTTTAGTGAAATAAAAGGTTCATTTCTGGTCAAGCAGTGCACCTTTTGTTATGAGATCTAATTGCAAAGTTATTTATCTCATTGACCTGACTCATACAAGACCCTTTATTTGTCTGTATTCTGCATAACAGGATTGCAGCATGAGTTTTTATGATTTCTTAGGTTTTTGGACAATGCAGCGACAGGCCAATTTGAACCAAACTTGGCATACCTGAAGGACCTGTCTATAAAAGGCTTTGAAATTGGGAGTTGATCAACATGTTTATATGAATTATAGCAATATAGGTCATATATGGCCTCAATGATATCATGGGAAAATGGACCCACCTGAAAATAAAAAAAATCCAACAATTTTTTAAAATAGTTTACCTACAGTGTCTACAGATTATGCCCATGCCACTCTTGCCATCATTGGATCAAATTCCTAGGACTAGTTCGAAAAGTGCCATTTTCAAACAATTGATGAATGTGACAAAACTGCGCCTTTTTTTAATAGGACTTGTAATTGCAAAGTTGTCAGGTGGACTGCAAGGAATCAAAAGAATCAAGTTTCATTTTCCTAAGCAAAGATTTGGAAAAGTTATGCATGATTCACAAATAGTGCCATCTAGTGGCCAAATTTTTCAAAACTGCACAGTGTGACAGTCCTGAGATGTGTGTGAACCCTAAATTGCAAAAATAGGTTTCCCCACACTACGTGTGTGAACCCCAATTATAATTCCAAAACATCTCAAGTATGCCACCTTGGAAGTAATGTAGGATTGTTTTCACACAGCAATACGTGGCATATATATATATATATATATATATATAAATAGTTTATCTTTTGAAAAAATGTCAATAGGTAAAGATATTTCTACATAAATTTATACAATAAACCCTCAACTACTTGAAATAGAATAATATTCGAGTAATTTTAACTTATCCAGATGGTACTTTTTGCAGTGTCTCTTCCAAAAACACAACAGCCATAACTGACAAACAAAAATAGGAAATCTTACCAGAAGAGATTTCAGAGTCACTACTCGGATCAAGAGTTATTTCTCCTCCATCGGAGTCACAAGGGTCGACATGGTTGAGGACCACGTCCAAAGCCTGCTGTGTTCTGCAAACCTTTGCCATCTTTGCTTCTAAGTCAACAGAGTAAGTGAAATATAGCAACATGGATTTTTATCCACATGTAGGTGGATACATACATAATAGTCATAATAGTTCACACTACCACCCATCACACCCATACCTGTTCACTGTTACCTGGTACCGGCATATTTCGATCTAATGGCTGCAACAACATTTAAAAATATATATAGAACCCATCTCAGTTACCTCCATTGTGTATATTTATAATATTGTAATATAGTACTATAGTGAGAAACCTTTAATCTATTTTATTTCACTATTTCTTCTCCATCGGAGTCAATGGATCAACACAGTTCACACAATCACCCATCCCCCCCGTTTAGCATTACCTAGTAGTGGCTGCATGTACATAAAGGATGGCTTTTATTAGACCTTTATTCTATTTTATTTCACTTAGCATGTAGCCAGATATTTATTAAAGTCTATGCACTTTATTAACAAGTTTCCTATGTCTGCAGTCATCTCTCTCCATTATTAAACTGACAACGACATTATTTGAACTATAATTCTAAAACATCTCAAGTCTGCCTCCTTTGTACTAATTTTGGATTGTTCTCACTGCAAAAGGAGACATGCTGATTGGTCAAAAATAGCTAAAGTTCTGATTTTTTCTTAAAGGGTTTTTTTTCTTCTCCATCTGAGTCAATGTATCAACAGTTCCCACAATCACCCATCCCCCCGTTTAGCATTACCAAGTAGTGGCTGCATGTACATAACAAAGGATGGCCTAAACATTTGGCCTGCGGGCCGGAGTTTGGACACCTCTGCATTAGGCCATCACGCCCATTAGTGCAGTTTTCATTAGCCTGCAGCAAATTCTGAAAATACTATTGAATATGGCCCGCATAAGGAGCATGAGCTCAACTCTGCCTGGCCTAATGGGATGCAAATTACCCCAGCACTGCCATTTGGCACTCTCTGCAAGAAGGAGTCGTATGAAAATGCTGGTAGTTCCAGTGTTAAAAGATTACAGTACCTTTAACAGTCACTACTACGACAAATTAACAGAATTGTTGTGCATTTGTCAACGTACCAGAGGTGTCACACGTCGAAAAGGCTCTGACAATACGGCTTTTAGCAACGGCAAACATCAACTACGGAATAGAATAGAAAAACCGGTAACGTCTAAACAAATGCTTACCAATTGCTGCAGCGCTTCAACAGCTACTTGCAAGGAGCACCTTTCCTGCTCAGAAGAAAGATTGAAATGTGGCCAAGACAGGCCAAGATGGTGGTTTTATATTGTGAGTTCTCGAGGACCCTTAGGTATCCTGATGAGGCGCCTATTCAAAACATCAACGAGTGTATCAAAATAAGAGTTCACTGTCACGTCAAACGTTTGTTTGTTTTTGTTTCTGTTGCATGTTTTGTGTGTTGTAGTGTGATCACTGTTTTCAGAGTGTTTGTCTGTATATCTTACCTTGTAGGGACTTCTGCAAGTAAGGGCCTGAATAAATGGCATGTAGACATTTGTAATTAAACATTACATGCATCATACAAGTGATTCAAATAAAATAAGTATATATTATATACATATAATATATACATATACAAATGATATATACTATATAATATATATTATATACATATATACAAGGCAAGGCAAAGTTTTTGCAGATGTTGGATGGGAGGACTTGGCAGTTTGGAAGGGTAAGTCCAGTGTGGATTAATACATATTTAGGTGTTCTTTAGGACTTTTAATTTTAACTTATTAAATTGTAACCTTGCTAATTGGGAAGATACATGGAGACATGTTCCAGAGAAGCTTCATGGAGTACTCATTGTGCAAGTTTCAGTGTGACAAAACTTCACATGCTTCACTCTGCTTGTACCCGAACATGACTGCCGTTTGTGCAGATGGCAACAGAAAACTCTATAGGTTTTGACAGTCAGCAGGGTAAAACTGCTTTATGCATAATAAATGTATGTAAAATGTATGCAACTGTAGGTATCGGGGGTGGACTGGCATACATTACTACCGGGGATTTCCCCGGTGGGCCAAGGGGAAGTATTGTTTCCATTCTAATGGGAGGTAAAAGTTAATATGTTTTACAAAACCCCTTAACCTGGGGGGTATTCCACGAAGCGAGCTAACTCAGTAAGCCGGGCTTTTTAAGACAAGCCTGGCTCATTTTGCTCAAATTCGGTTCCACGAAAGAGGCTAGACTTGAGCCTCGCTCAGTTACTACAGCAACATATACGTTTGAACTAACCTGCTCCGTACCAGGCTAGAGTTGAAGCTTAGCTTAGCGGGACCGCTTCTATTGGCTCAGCAGCGTGATGTCAGTCTCGCCATCCGGGAAACAAAATTGAGGAACAAGGTTCCGCTGCAATTCTATCCATTAAATTGCTGTGGATGTAGCATATCATATCATATTTTTATACATTTAATGGAGTACTGTAATTATTAGTTTGGAATGATTGCAGGTCATTATTATCAAAATTTAATAATTATATTTCCAAATGCAATTTATATTTCGATCTTCAGAGTACATATTCATTGTTAATCAGCGAGGTTTTTGCACATTTTAATGTATTGGTTTAATCTTAACAAATTCAGGTCAGTGTAAAATGGAATACAGTGTCTAATCGCAGTTTTGGTCAACAAACATACATTAGCATAAACACTATATCACAAAAATACAATTCTTTGTACCTGAGTATTAATAATAACTGAGTAATTTAGGTGAAGATACTTTTAGGTATATATTTATCCCCACACTTCCTCTTTTGTGTTCAAATTACAAGCAAATCATATCACTCCGCAATTCACATATGTTCAGTATAAATAATGTAAATGTGTGGTTAACTTAATGGTGCAAAAAGGAAATGGATACAGACAACTACCTTACCAAGATTTTCATACAGGTGATACAAATAATCCAAAATGTATGCTATAAAAGAACAGCTAACAGTGAAGGCTGAAGGCTGATTGACCATGGCATGCCCATTTGTAGAAAATCCAGTAGATGAGGGAGCGTGTATAGTGCACAGAGCATTCATGCTACCAGCTCCAAGGTCATTCCAGGACAGGACAGATCCACTGGGCTTTCCGGATGACTACTTATTTGAGCACTACAGGTTCAGAAGACACAGTATTATATATCTTTGTAAATTACTGGGGCCATATATTGAGAAGAACACTAGACGTAGTAGAGCTCTTACCAAACCCCAAACGGTCTGTATCGCTTTGCACTTCTTTGCCAGCGGCGCATTTCTGTACAGCGTTGGGTATGCAGAACATCTTAGTAAGGCGACGGTCTGCTGCGAAATTCGATAGGTTTGTCTTGCGCTTAAGCGTTTCCTTAATATATTCATTAAATTCCCTGGTCACAGAGGCATCCTTCCCATAAAAGAAGCTTTTTCAGAACAGCAGTAACTTGGAGTTAAATTTATATGACTTTAAAAGAGACTCTTATCCAGAGCACTTACCGAAGTGCTCTGTATTCATCTTGATCAACTATTTCATGCTAAAATTCATTCAATTCAAAACAAATTGAATTCTCCAGGATTTCCAAATGTCATTGGTGCTATAGACTGCACTCACATCAGGATAAAGGCTCCATCTGGACCCATGGAGGCAGACTATGTGAACTGAAAATCATTTCACAGCATCAATGTACAGGTACATGCAAGTTTTGCCCACCCAACAGAAATTGTAAAGCATGTCGCTCCATGGGTTTGAACAACTTTCACCCTTTGTCACTTTTGCCATTGTTCTAGATGGTTTGCACCAGCCAATTTCTGTTCTCCAACATTGAAGCAAAATGGCCCGGCTCGGTGCACAATATTTCGTGCCTCCTCACTGGCACAGAGGTTTGCCGAAGGTAAGAATACTCCAACCACACAAAATAGTGCAGATTTGGCCTCAGTGTTTAACTCTACTCCTTATAATCGTAGGTGCTTTTCCTGGCTTACTGCTTGGGGATAGGGGTTACCCCTGCCAACCTTTTCTCCTTACCCCATATGCAGACTCTACAACAGATGCAGAGAGGAGGTTCAAGCGTGCACATTCAAAGACAAGGGCATGCATTGAGATGGCATTTGGACAGTTAAAGAGCAGATTTAACTGCTTGCGCCATCTCAGAGTGACCCCTGAGAGAGCCTGTGACATTAAAGCAGCCTGTGCAGTTTTGCACAAGGTGGCAATACTGCAAAAAGGAGTAATGCCAAGAGTGCAGTTGGACTCTCCTGTCTGACCCCTGGATACCTCCCGGACTCTGCCCTCGCCTCTCGACCCTGGACCGCACTGACCACCGCTCCCACGCTACTGCTCTGCACCTGCCATACGTCACTGTGCTCATCGTGTGGCTAGTTACACAGAGTTATCCTAATAAAGATCGTGTTATTCCGCATCAGGATCCCTCTCAGCGTGTTCTATACGTTACAGACAGAAGTGTTACCGCCCGGTCTAGGTCAGACGGTAACAGCGAATTAATGTTGGAGTGATTGAGGAGTGAAATATAAAGGGGAACCGACAACACGTTCAATAACATGTATTTGGACCACATGAAAATGCAGAAAATGCAAGATGTAACAAGCATTGGCTTAGCACCACTGACTTCAGGTAGTGCAACACAACACACATTCCACAGCACATCACGCTCCCTCGGGAGAACAGCACAATCACACAGCAACAACTCATCACGCTCCCGTAAGAGAATAGTACAATGTGTACAGTAATAACTCATCTCGCTCCTGCAAGAGAATAGTACATATCAGGGTACATATCAGGACCTAACAGAAGTATAGTCAAGATTGAGAAGTATTTATTCATGTTGAACTGCATAACTACTACTCACTTGTTCTCTTGTAGAGGTGTGAGCTCTGGACATGGAGGTCTGAGGGTCTTCTCTCTGTTCTTCCATTTCCTTTAAACACAACACAAATCATGAGATCACACAGCACATTAACAGACAGATACATAGACACACACGACTTACAGCTGGCCTTTCTGAACAGGCAGAAATTTCTTTCTGGTTGCTAATGTAATAACCTGATTTTTGTGTAATCAGGATATTTTTATTTGTTAAAAAAATGTTTGATTTTGTTATGTACTGAGGCTTAAATGTATTTTAGTTTGTTATAAATGAATAAGTAATCTCATCGTTCTACAGAAAGTAAAATAACGCGAGAAGGGAGTTGAAAAAAGGGGGAAGGAAAAAAGCGGCGGACCGGTGGTGGTCGGGCGAACAGAGGCGCAGAGACTGGTTGAGGCTAGAGAACTTTGTAAAAGTGCTTGCGGCTGAGTTTGTCCGGCTTGGATCCTCGTTCCCTTGCTCCAGGTGGTCGCGGAGGAGACCGTAGCTGACCTGTATGGTAGAGGAGTTAGCTTTGAGCTAGTTGTGAGGACCGAGTCGAGGAGCTAAGCTACGCTAGGTGCTAGCGGTGCTGCCGACTGTGAGGATTTCGCCTTAGGAAGAGCCGAGTGGGAGGAGGAAAGTGCGACACGGATCCAGCCAACTATCTGCATCGTGGGACGAGAGCCAGGGAAGTTGGGTTCGGTGTTGTGCATCTTCGGAGTTCGCGACGACGAGGAAAGTACTTCAGACCGGTAGTGTTACGGTTTCTATTACGGGATATGAGCTCCAACGCGCGCCACCAAACTTAAATGCAAGCTTGCAAACAACGTTAAGAGTGCACTCTTAAAAGCTCTAAAACTATACAAAAAGGCCGGAGATAATTTGTGTTTGGGGTTTGTGTTTGTTATGTTTAGCATTTCATTAATACACAATTCTAAAAGTACATTATTGTGTGGATATCATTTCTTTGTTGTACACTATATTTGGTTACTGTGGGAAACCTCTCTAGAATCAGTTAAGTTCCTAGACACAGTTTATACACATTGGAATGTCTTTTTCACCACAGTGAGATTACACATTGAAGGGAACCTATATTAGGTGATATCTTATAGCGAGCTGAGTGGTGAAAGGGTTACATTTGTGGGGGCTCGTTCCGGGATTATTATTTTTGTGTAAATATTGTTTGTGTACAGACTACCCAGTTTTGGATTGAATGCAAATGTTTGGTTATTAAGTTGCCCTGCATTTTTTTTTGCTGTGTTTTTTCCGAGTAACAAAATGGATCCAGCAGGGATTGAAAGGTGGTGTGAAAAACATCAGTTGTCTTTTGCTAATGCCATTGTTTTGAGTGGTGTTTCTGATGTGACAGACGATGTTCTACTTACAGCCCTTAGCACAGTCAAGGCTATAGGAAAGACCAGAATAGTAGAGAAATGTTTTGACACGACCACTAAAACTGACTTTGTACTTGTTCAGACCTCTGCTACAGTGACTGGGCAGAGTTTACCAAATGCTATCGGCATTCCTGGCGAAGTTGGTCCCTGGCCTCTTCATGTACTTCCTGCGGCCACAGAACTTGAACAATTTCAAGCCAAGCTGATGTCGTTTCTTCAAAGTGAAGGCAAAAGCATCGCTGATGTTAAAGGACTATTAAACCCTCCTTCGCTAGATGTAAATGCTGCTCTTGTCAATGCCATTAGCTCTCTTGTGGACAAATGTAATGCTGCGCCAGCGGACACTCAAAGCTACAGGAAGCTGCGGATGTTTTCTGGGATCAGACCGACTCCTAGTGGCGAAGAGGAGTATGACGATTGGGCAGAGCAAACTACACACATGCTGGAGGAATGGCAATGTGGAGACAGCGTAAAAAAACAAAGGATAGTGGAGAGTCTGAAAGGCCCAGCCCCCGACATAATAAGATTCTCGAGAGTACAAAATCCCAACGCCACATCAAATGACTATATGCAGGCACTGGAAACAGCATTTGGAACCACTGAAAGTTCGGCTGATCTCCTAGTCAAGTTCAGACACACATTTCAAATTGAAGGAGAGAAACTGTCAACATACCTGCTACGACTAGACAAACTGATGCATTGTGTATTCCGGAAGGGAGGCTTGCAGTTAGCTGACATGAATCGACTCCGTACTGAACAAGTTGTACGAGGCGCTTTACCGCATGATATGACTGCAATGCGCATACGAATGACACACAAGCTAAGAGAACCTCTAACCTTCAGTGAACTTTTGAAAGAAGTCAGAGAAGAAGAAGATATGCTGCAGGGCAGAAATGACACTAAAAGTTCCGTAATGTCAAAAGCAGTCACTTCTGTTACCACGTCCTCACCTGAAGTCAAAACTGACCCTGAGGTGGAACAACTCAAAAGGGAACTCAAGGAAATGAAAGCTGAAATGAGCAATCTAAAATTTGTGAGTGTTGCCACAGCTACAGTACAACCTGAAATAAAGAGTGCAAATAAAAGCAAGTACAAAGGGAACTCATTGGCACAAAGGCCAAATACTAGTTCAGAGATTCCTCCTACACTGTAAAAAGTGAAGCATGGAGCTGTTCATTCAAGCTAATACATATGATTGAACACATAGTACAATTATTGACTTTATTGTAAAACTCAACCTTTTTGAATTTTGATGTGTCAATTTTGATTCAGACTAAATTAATTACAATTCTGAAGGAAATAAACCAAATGTTTTGGTTCCACTGAAATCATACTCGAAGAAAAGAGATAAGGATGTAATATTTTTAATTTGAATCAAACATGAATTGCGCATGCGCACTGTGGAGCGCGGGAGAAGTTGTAGAGAAGTGCTTCAGAGCTCTGTCCATTTCGGCTTGGGGAAGAAGAAATGAAGAACGTCGTACTTGTATTGCATCCAAGAATTGACGTACAGTGAGTACTAAGCAAAGCAGATGTAAACTTATTTTAACAAGCCTATAAGTTTATCAATGCAACAGGGTAAGTTAATTTTAGCTGGCTAGCAAGCTGAAGGTCTTTGCTAAATATCAGTAGCCCACTAAACGCTGGCGTTTTTCGCCGTGTTAAATGTGGTGTAATTTCTGAACGTCTACGTATTTTATGTGTATATTGTGGGATGTAGCTGGAATTAATCAATGTAATAAGCATGCTTCCCTTCTGGCACGTGCAGAGGGGGGACGGAGGGTGCTGGAGCACCTGCCCCTTTGGCCCTTTCTGCCCAAAGTGCCCTTTTTTGTGCCCTTTTGTCAATTTTGTCAATCCACATAGACGTGCCCTCACAAACGTCCGGTATTTAGTTTCGGTTTGCTCGAGTGAGACGTCGTCGTCGTCGTCCCCCCCGAAATATGACGATAGAGAGGGAGAAAGTGCTTGAACGTGTGCGCGCGTGAGAGAAAGAGAGAGCCTGAAATATGACGAGAGGGAGAAAGTGCCTGAACGCTCGCGAGAGAGAGTGAGAGACGGAGAAAGTGCCTGAACGCTCGCCCGAGATAGCAACGCATGCTTATGGTAAGGTATTTTATATAATAACGCAGCCTCTCTGGCCAGTTAGGATATGCTAGGATAAGCTCCGCACCGATGCAGCGCCGGTGGAGTCAGATATGAAGTGAGCGCGCTCTGCGGAGATAAAGTGATTCAACACGCTTCCACAATCATTAAAATAGGTGAAATATTTAATAAGAGAGTTGTGTGGAACTTGTACGGCTTTCTAATATCAGCTCCGCTACATATTAAGACAGATATGAGTATGCTTGCTAGTGTTTAGTTTTGCGTACCATTTCATACGCATGGTTATTTCTTGATGTAAATTATTTCTTTAGTTCAGTCAATTTGGCATGCAAGATCAGCGTGGGAGGCAGCGTGCTCCAAAAAGCAAAGATACCCACTTCAACCCAAATTACTATTAAATAACAAGGACAGTGTTGCATTTGTCTGCAGTCATTTCAACATTAGCTGTGGTGGCTCATATGATTGTAAGACAGCAGTAGTGGTAATAATAACAATAATAATAATGATGATGATTTAATGTATTTTTATATCTCAGTTCATACATCTCAATGCAGCTCAATGTATTAGACTCTACATTGTATATTAGGTATATAGAATACCAGGCTGTCATTAAAACTGAACAAAACTTATTTAAGATTTGTGATAATTCTCTTTATATTTACTGGTCTGCCTTCCTTTTTTTCAGTTTGGATGTGGAAATGCAAAGAGTGCAGCGTGCATTTTTCAGGAAGATCTGAGCTACTGAAACATTTGAGAATTGACCATCGGTTTCACGGTAGGCGGCGTCCCTATCCATGCATCCACGCACAATGCCCCTGTTCGTCCAAGACATGGAATGGTCTTCAGAAACATCTCTCTAGAAATCATCCTTCTCTGGAATCCCAACAAAAACATTTTTCTTTCAAGTGTTACATTTGTGAAGACAATCAGCTTTCTACTGAGCAAGTTTTTTTGGGAATTGAGTAGCCAGACTAGTCTACACATTGCTTATTAACCATTAGTGCTGATGTCGAAGTCAGAAGGGAGTGTATCCTCAAAGCTCTCATCATCTACCTGGGAGAACGTGTTGAGGACCTATTAAAGGAATACATGGTATGTCCAGATATATTCTGTCACAATGATGAGATTCAACTTTATTAATCATGGGAGAACACACTTGGCCATTGTATGTAGTGATTAATAATGTGTGCCCTACTGCAGTTCAGTTGCCCATTTTGTGTATTTTGCCTCAGGTCTCCCAGAAAGATCAAGCCGAGCAGGAGCTGGAGAGTACTATCATGGCAGTCTTCGTCTTCAGGGAGAATTCAAGCCTTCTTCAACAGCCCCAAGACATTGGGATTATCATTGATGGCGTGGAGGTCCTCAATGAGTTGCCTTCTGTTGAAGCTGGAGTGGTAATGCTCTTTGGACTTTGCTATGCTCTTAACATGGAATACCCATAGGGTCTCAGGTTCACCTTTGAGGCCCTTCAGAAGATCCTGATGGAGCTTGGTTCCAATAAGATGTCTTCCAAGATTCGTAAACTCAGTGGTGAACTCAAAACTGCACAGTAGTGTATATTTGTCTGAGCATGTAGTTAACGCTGGCTTCTATTTAAGAGGTAGACAACCTCAGCGGGACTTGGTTGTACAGGATTTTAGGGTCATTTTCATGGAGTGCTGTTGCCATTTAATGCTGTAACATTTTGTTGTGATTTTAGTATTTTCAATATGCTATTTAGAGAGACAACACTCCATTAAAAGTTTAAAGTTCAGATGTGTATGTACAGTACACAACAATGACAACACAGTCTTGCAGTGAAACGTCGCTGGGCTGACTATTTTATTTTAAGAGGTAGAATACCTCAGTGGCAGTTGGTTGCATGGGCCCATTATCATGGAGTGCTGTTGCCATTTAATTCTGTTATGTTTTGGTGGTGTTTGAGTATTTTCAATATGATCTCTAGAGACAACACCCCTTCAAGAAATAAATACCTCATTTATTTAAATTGAGATTGGATAAGCCTGTGCCCCATTGATGCGTTTTCCTCATGCTTGGTAAGCCATCCATTTTCTTTTGTCTAAGCTCTGATATGCAAAAATACACTGCCATGTTGTTTGTCTGAATATGCTGCCATGTTTTTTTTTTTTTCCTTTTTTACTCTTGAGGAATAAATGGCTTAAAAAACCCTGTTGGTCAAGTGTCTTTTACATGGGGAAATTATTTTTGAAGTTGAATTAAATGTAAAAAATATAATTTCACTTTGCCAATGAATTAATTTGTGTGAATGCTAACATATTAATTTGGTGCAATGTAAATACATTAGTTCGGTTCAATTTAAATGTATTAGTTTGGTTCCGAAACTGAAATGTAAAGAATTTAACTTGGATCAAGGTGAATAATTAATATTGGGTCGAGTGAAGTAATATGGTTTATGTGAAAATAAAATAATCAGGTTGTAACAATTGACTTTATTTAGATTGAGTGAAGTCAAATAGTTTAGATGCAACAAATGGACATCAATTTTTTTAATTTGAGCAGGGCTACACTTTTTACAGTGTAGCGTATTTTGTTACAAATGTGGAGAAGATGGCCACTACATGCGAGATTGTAATAGCCCAGAAAATCTCCTAAGAGTCAACAAACGTCTGATTAAACTGACAAAGAAATTGGGAAACTACCACGGGGCCCAGTAGTGGAGCGGCCTGGAGTCCCGCTGGTAAAGACACGTTCCAAGAGCATCAAAACAGAGAAAGAAGTGGAAGACACTATTCCCCAAGGCTTAGTTGGCCCTAGTTCTGCTATACCAGTACAGATTGAAGGCATTTACACTAAAGCTATTCTTGACACTGGTTCTCAAGTCACCCTGCTCTACAGATCCTTCTACAACAGATACCTGACTCACCTGCCATTAACACCTATCAGTGTTCTGCAGATATGGGGCCTCAGTCCTGCCGATTACCCATATGATGGCTATTTGTCACTAAAGTTGGAGTTCAGGGAAGCTGATGTAGGTGTGACGGAGATCATTGATGCACTTGTGTTAGTCTGTCCCGATCCAGTTGTGAAAGACAATGTAGCTATGCTCGTTGGCACAAACACTCCCACTGTGAGAAGACTACTGAAAAGTTACAAGGACCATGATGGGGAAAATGTCATCGCAGCAAGACATATCCATCCTGCTTTCAAAAAGGCTTTAGAGGAAATTTCAAAATCCCCACTTGAAACTGACACCTATAGAAGAGGATCCGTGTGGTTTGCCCAAACGAAACCAGTGACATTGCGCCCAGGTGGTGTAGCAAGGGTCAAAGGTGTGCCAAAATTTCAAGGGATTCCAAGCACTCAAGCCATTTTGGTGGACACACCTGATGATCTTCCAGGGGAATCAAGGTTTCCAGATCAGCTTTTAGTGAGACCGGAACTGCGGTCAGCCACTGTTGTTAGTTCCCGAAAAATCACTGTCCTGGTCAGAAACAACTCGACAAAAGAGATCTCGCTTACCAGAGGTATGCCAATTGCCCACCTCTTCCCTGTTGATGTGCTGTCAACATCGACCACCAGTAAAGAGATCGATCTCAAGTCTTCAAAGAAACTGACATCATCGTCTTTTGATTTTGGAACCTCACCTGTTCCCGAGGAATGGAAAGAAAGACTAGTGACTAAAATGATGGAACACAGTGAAGTTTTCTCTACTCATGAGTTTGATGTAGGCTGTAGTAAGAGCACAGCGCACACAATCAAAATAAACGATGACAAGCCATTTCGAGAAAGGTCCCGTCGCTTACCACCTGCTGATTTAGAAGCACTCCGAGAGCATCTATTGCAGTTGAAAGGTGCTGGCATCATTACAGAATCACGTAGTCCTTATGCCTCACCTATTGTGGTGGTGAAAAAGAAAACTGGCAAGATTAGGATGTGTGTGGACTATAGGACACTAAACAGGCGCACTATTCCTGATCAGTACACAGTACCCAAAATTGAAGATGCACTTACCTGTCTTAATGGAAGCAAATGGTTCAGTGTCTTAGATCTGCGAAGTGGTTATTACCAAGTGCCCATGAGGGAAGTAGACAAAGAAAAGACAGCATTTATCTGCCCACTTGGCTTCTATCAGTTCGAAAGGATGCCACAAGGAGTGTCAGGCGCTCCTGCGACATTTCAGCGCATCATGGAGAAAACAGTTGGAGATATGAATTTGCTGGAAGTCTTGGTCTATTTGGATGACCTCATAGTGTTTGGCGCTACACTTGAGCAGCACGAACAAAGACTATTAAAAGTGCTCAAGCGCCTAAAAGAGGAAGGCCTTAAGCTTTCCTTAGACAAATGCCAGTTTTGCCAGCCATCAGTGTCTTATGTCGGACACATTGTTTCCCAGAAAGGGGTGTCTACAGATCCAAACAAAACGGAGGCAGTCACTTCCTGGCCCCAACCAACAACTGTAACCGAACTGCGATCATTCCTCGGATTCTGCGGGTATTACAGACGCTTTGTCAGAGATTATTCCAAGGTTGCTTTCCCGCTAAACCAACTTTTGTCTGGATACCCCCCTCATGGAAAAAGGTTCAAGAAAAATCAGGAACAACCCTATTTCAATCCATCTGAGCCCTTTGGTTCAAGGTGGGATGACCATTGCCAAACAGCTTTTGAAGCGTTAAAGGACAGACTCTCAAACGCTCCAGTACTAGCCTTTGCTAACCCGCAGTTACCCTATACGTTACATGTTGACGCTAGCAGAGAGGGACTAGGGGGTGTTCTATATCAGGACCAAGGTGAAGGACTAAAACCAGTTGCATTCGTAAGTCGCAGTCTAACCCCATCGGAACGTCACTATCCAGCTCACAAGTTGGAATACCTTGCCTTGAAGTGGGCCATAGTCGACAAGCTGCATGACTATCTGTACGGTGCAAAGTTTGAAGTCCGAACAGATAACAACCCTTTGACGTACGTCTTGACGTCAGCCAAACTAGACGCAACAGGTCACCGTTGGCTTGCAGCCTTGTCAACATATGACTTCAGTCTCAAGTACAGAGCCGGTACTCAAAATATTGATGCCGATGCTTTATCAAGGAGACCGCATCCGGACAAACCTGCTGAACAGCAATGGACTGACATTTCCGCAGATGGTGTGAGAGCTATGTGTCAAGTGTCTACCATGATCAAGAAAGGTACTTGTTCTAACAAAGTAGTTGATCATTTAGGCCTCTCCATGCAGGCCATACCCAAGGCCTACTGCAACCTGTCTACACTTAGTGTCAAGGGAATGCCTGTCTTGAGCCCCCCAGAGATCTCGAAGGCTCAACAAGAGGATCCCACGATCAGTGAAGTATGGAAAGCTCTCAAGCAAGGAGACACAAGTCAAGTTAAGTCAAAAAGTTCTGCTGGCTCATTACTACTGCGAGAGTGGGACAGACTAAAATTTCAACAAGATGTCATGTACCGAATCACTGTTCCACCTGGCCAAGCGCGCCGCTCACAATTAGTGTTGCCAGAGAAATTTAGGAAAATGGTGCTGCAGTCACTCCATGATGATTCTGGTCATCTCGGCATTGACAAGACCTATGGACTCGTTAAAGAAAGGTTCTATTGGCCTAAAATGAAATCCGACGTCGAAGGACACTGCAAACTCTGTGCCCGGTGCATAAAGAGAAAGACACTTCCAAAGAAAGTTGCATCATTGTTCCACATGCAAAGTCATGGCCCTTTGGACCTTGTATGTATGGATTTCTTATCCATTGAACCAGACTCCAGCAACACAGAAAATGTCCTGGTCATTACTGATCATTACACCCGCTATGCGCAGGCCTTCCCAACAAGAGATCAGAAAGCTTCTACCGTAGCTAAAGTCCTGCTCGAGAAGTATTTCATTCATTACGGATTGCCTAAACGCATGCACAGTGATCAGGGAAGAGATTTTGAGAGTCGGCTCATACATGAGTTGCTGAGTTCTCTTGGTGTAGATAAATCAAGAACGACCCCATATCATCCACAAGGGGATCCCCAACCTGAAAGATTTAATAGAACTTTGTTAGATATGCTTGGGACCCTAGAGCCTGACAAGAAAAGAAAATGGAGTCAACACATTTCACATTTGGTCCATGCTTACAATTGTACACCAAATGAAGCCACTGGATTCTCGCCTTACTATCTTATGTTTGGGCGTGAAGCAAGAATGCCTGTGGATTTGTGTTTTGGGACATCCAGTGATGATACAAACAAAGACACTTATCTCAGATACATCACAGACATAAGGAAAGAGTTAAAAACTGCTTACAAACTTGCTGAGGCTACTGCAGCAAAACAAAACAAAGGAAACAAACAGAGATACGATAAGAAAATCAAATTCTCACAATTGTTACCTGGAGACAGAGTCCTAATACGCAATCTTGGATTACAAGGAAAACATAAGCTAGCAGATCGTTGGAACTCAACGCCTTATGTTGTAGAAAGCCAAATGTCAAACCTACCTGTGTTTCGGCTGAAACCAGAAGATGGAAGTGGACCCATCAAAACCCTGCATCGTAATCACATTTTGCCTCTGGGGCATAAAGTGTGTTTGGATTCAGTGAAAAGCTCAAGTCTTGCTCCGGAAAGAAAAAGAGCGAGGAGAAAGGGAAACAATACCAGAAAAGACAACAACAAAATCATCCTCAACCTCGACATGTCAGTACGAGACAACAATGAAGAAGAATACACAGATTCAGAAGATGAAGAATTTGGAGTCTGGCATGACATACCATTTGTCGGAAAAAATACAAGAGGAGACAAGGAAGCATCAGAACCATTCAGTTTGGATTTGGATGTTCAGCCTGAAGATCCAGCCGCTCAAGAGGGACAGGATGCTGACAAAGACGAGACTCAACCTAACATAGCTGAGCACACTGACTTGCAAGGGGCCAGTGACCCACAGCCTGACGTTCCAAACACTATGATTTTAGACTCGAACCCTGACCCAGACTCTCAAGATAACTTGCGCATTGACGAGACTAGACAATCCAACCGACATAGGAAAGCCCCCTCGAGACTGACCTATGATGCACTGGGTACTCCTAGTGTTATTTACCCTACCGTGAAATACGTTTCTTGTTTGTATAAGTGGATTAGTTCCCCTTTTTCAACCTAGTTTGGTTAAGTTTATTGGATTATATGTTAAGTCATGAGGGCATGCCTTTTTTTTGGTGGAGGGAGAATGTAATAACCTGATTTTTGTGTAATCAGGATATTTTTATTTGTTAAAAAAATGTTTGATTTTGTTATGTACTGAGGCTTAAATGTATTTTAGTTTGTTATAAATGAATAAGTAATCTCATCGTTCTACAGAAAGTAAAATAACGCGAGAAGGGAGTTGAAAAAAGGGGGAAGGAAAAAAGCGGCGGACCGGTGGTGGTCGGGCGAACAGAGGCGCAGAGACTGGTTGAGGCTAGAGAACTTTGTAAAAGTGCTTGCGGCTGAGTTTGTCCGGCTTGGATCCTCGTTCCCTTGCTCCAGGTGGTCGCGGAGGAGACCGTAGCTGACCTGTATGGTAGAGGAGTTAGCTTTGAGCTAGTTGTGAGGACCGAGTCGAGGAGCTAAGCTACGCTAGGTGCTAGCGGTGCTGCCGACTGTGAGGATTTCGCCTTAGGAAGAGCCGAGTGGGAGGAGGAAAGTGCGACACGGATCCAGCCAACTATCTGCATCGTGGGACGAGAGCCAGGGAAGTTGGGTTCGGTGTTGTGCATCTTCGGAGTTCGCGACGACGAGGAAAGTACTTCAGACCGGTAGTGTTACGGTTTCTATTACGGGATATGAGCTCCAACGCGCGCCACCAAACTTAAATGCAAGCTTGCAAACAACGTTAAGAGTGCACTCTTAAAAGCTCTAAAACTATACAAAAAGGCCGGAGATAATTTGTGTTTGGGGTTTCGTGTTATGTTTAGCATTTCATTAATACACAATTCTAAAAGTACATTATTGTGTGGATATCATTTCTTTGTTGTACACTATATTTGGTTACTGTGGGAAACCTCTCTAGAATCAGTTAAGTTCCTAGACACAGTTTATACACATTGGAATGTCTTTTTCACCACAGTGAGATTACACATTGAAGGGAACCTATATTAGGTGATATCTTATAGCGAGCTGAGTGGTGAAAGGGTTACACTAAAATATTTTATACAGTTATTTAAAATGGTGTTTTACCTTTTCCTGCACATTGGACTAATCAACTGTACTTACCATTCTGGAGTATATTTTTATATTTCACCTTGACCTGCTGCCACGTTCTCTTAACCCCGCTCATGTTACTTCTAAATCAGGAAATTATTAATTAACATTATTAATTTACTATAACACTTTTAAAATGCCAATGAATGGATTAAATTATATGCTCACGCATTTAGTCTGTCTGCAATATTCTGCCAGGCAGCTTCTCTGACTTTATGAAAACAGGACGTGTTGCCATTCTTCGTAATAATGTATTTATATTCCTCATACAGACGTATAAGTAGCTCATGTTCAGCAGAAGAAGCAAAAAAGCTGCTCGTTCCTTCAGCTCTTTCGACATTTTCTTGCCTTTTCGAATATCGATTAGTGAGGCTGTGTAAATACTGTGTGCACGCGCATGATCGCCGATTTCAAAAGCCTGGCTTGAATTAGCGGGAACAGGTTGCGTCTGGATTTCGTTAGTGGAACGGAACTAGACGGAAGTGAACTGTTTGGCTAACTCAAGCGAGGCTCACTCTAATAAGCGCCGCTTTCATAAGCTCGCTTCGTGGAACAGCCCCCTGTTCTTTGACCATCATGTGTGTTTATTTTTTCTGGTGAGGGAATGTGGGATTTACTGTTGAGGTTCAAAGATACCTGACTGACCCAATAGTTCCACGGTTTATCTCCACCTCTATCAGCTTGCACTGGAATTTTTATGTACACCAGCCTCCTCAGTGCTGTGTGAGGCTTGAAAAATTGTGTCCCAGCACAGTGGAACAAATCCTCTTTTTGAATAAAAACTGAAAACAAAGATGCTAATGTCCACAATCACTAAAATCACTAATAAATCAAACTTGTTTTTCCACAAGCACTTTTGTTATTTTTACATCCATACATAAACATTCACGATATACGTATACATATTAAAAAATGTGATTAATTTTAAAAAGTGTAAAAATAAGAACCCAAACCAGCTAGATATATAAGAAACAACAAATCACAACAAACCAAACAGATTTCCTTTATTGACTTATTGACAAAACGTGAAAAACTTTAATGAAACAATATGGAGTTAAAGGCTAAAAATGAATAAATAAAAGACGCTGCTTTCACTGTCCACCAGATGGCGATAATGTCCACTGCTTCATGAAGTTAACCTTTTTCCGGTACAATGGCCTAGGTGCACGCACCACTTCCTCGTTGGTGTCAGGATGGTACCGTATTTCCGGTTGGTATGCGGAAGTGTCGATGTCATGGCCGAGTCTAAATTCACAAGGTGCCTGTTGGAGTTCCCGAAATTTACCATCAACGATGTGCGTCGTATTGTCAGAGCATCAAGTACAACGACACAGAGTCAACTTGAAAAGGGTTTCAAGTTCTACGTTTCATCCTACCTCTGCAATTTTGAAGGTAAGTGGCCGACGCTAGTTAGCTAGCTAGCCTGAGGTGGCAGTCTAATGAAGTGATGTTGTTTTTAGTAACGAACCAACCTGTCCTAGTACTAGAAATGCCTTTTTAAAACATGTTTGTATTTCTGATGGAAGTATCAGGCAAAAGTAAGGCTAACGAGATAACAGTGAGGGCTCACTGCTACAAATCTATGAAGAAAACAGATACGCCACACCAGCTGAGAGTAGGACTGGTTAAAATGACACGAGTTCTGTTCAGTGTCACGTTCAAAGTTCTGTTGAACAAGTTCAAAAGTGAGTTCAACACAAGTTCAATCTTTTATCCTTGCTCTTACTTCACGTAAGCTGTGATAACCATAGGCATTGGTTTTCAAAGCTTACAATGGTAGCCAAATGCAGAGTAGCTGAGTGGGAATCATTAGCAGTCTATTTTGCCTATAGTAAACAAATGGGAGTTTATTTTACAGTTCGAGCTATTGTTATCTACCTCTATGACTCAAAAGCAGAATATAGTCCACCTCA
This sequence comes from Brachyhypopomus gauderio, assembly GCF_052324685.1. NCBI lineage: Eukaryota > Metazoa > Chordata > Actinopteri > Gymnotiformes > Hypopomidae > Brachyhypopomus > Brachyhypopomus gauderio. The sequence continues at coordinate 22,659,798 of NC_135219.1, forward strand.
GCTATTCTTCAAACTGCATTTTCTAAAATCTGTCAATCTGTCTTTCAAATCTTTCATCTTAACTTCTTTATTAACATATGGCTGCAACACTTACACCTATTAACATATTCTGATAACACTCTTCAAGAAGCAGTTGAAGTAAAACCTGCACTGTTCTGTTGTTGGTGGTGGAAACAACAAAATAATATAAATATAAGTAGGCCTGTTTCACTCCTATGTGTAAGCATTTCATCTGGAGTGAAAATGAAGTTTAAATCTAAAATATATTTAGTTTATAGTTGCTCACTGAACTAGTAGATTGAAACATGCACAACACTGTAGAATAGAAAGACAGTATAGCCAAGTGTTTTAAGAGTGATGCAAAACAGCACAAACATTACATGAGACAATAGACAAGTGACATTCACCACTAACAACATGATGGGACAGATATTGCGCCTATTGACATTGCTGTCTTCTTTTCAAGATACTAAATTTTGCCTCTTGTGTATTTCAGATGACATTACATGATTCAATGCCAGTTGTGCTCATTAACAGGGGAATCTGCAACCACTTGGTTGCATTGCTTTTCCAGACTGCTCATTATTCTGAATCTGGCATGTCTGTCGTCCCTCCTGTCCTTTCATGCACACAGACAGAACAGAAGTGGCATAAACCACCAACAATGGTTTGTCTTATTTCATTATTTAATGTTAGTTAATGTATCACAGTCACTTTACTAACACCATCTTTTAAATTAATAGGGGGTGAAGCCTGGACCCGTGGATGCCATGGTTGTCCTAAAGCCAAAACCAGGTGCTACTACAGCCAGTGGAGTTAGGTATGTAGTACCAAATTTAATAGGCAGATTACAGTGTGTGGTTAAAAATATATATGCTTTTGATCATCTGATAAGACGATCTGATCTGTTCTCTTCAAAATTTAATTTAGCTTTGTTGTACTTCAGATTAGTGTTGTCAAAAAAATTGATATATCGATACGTATCGATACTGAACATTCTGAAACGGTACAATACTCGTTTCCCTTAAGTATCGATTCTTTTTACATAAAATGCGCTTTCGTTTGACCCACCCAAGCTGCCGTAATGCACAGGACAGTTTGTAATGCTAATATGGCAGCTTAAGCAAACGCAGTGCTGTTGGATTCGAAGCAGATACAGATGGAAAACTGAAGGACTTGAACAAGCCCGTTTGCAAGCGGTGCTTTTGGAACATTTCAACGAAGGGCGCTAAAGCCTGGTTGAGTGACCATAGCGCTCGACTCCGCGCGCACCTCGTGCGAACCTCCGCGAGCGGTGGAGGCTTTATACTTTCCGCTTTGCAGTGTTGTCCGAAACTATATGTGGTAGTATAAAAGAAACACCCCTCAAAACAGGGGAATGAACACTTACCTGACGAATTTTAATGCTGCTTTGTGTTTCAGGTTTGAAAAGTGCTGCAATTTAGGCTAAAGTACTTGAAAATGTTGAAATTGTAACTACTTCATTTCACAACAAATATCTGTCTGACTGAACAGTTTTCATGTATTACGTTAACAAATACGAGCCTCTTGTAATTCCAGGATGAAACATGAGAGAACGTGAAGACGTTAAGATTGGGCGTTTTGAAAATAAACAACCATTAAATAATGTGATTAAAAGCGCAATATTTCGAATCATTTCGAGTATATGTATAAATATTTAACTCAATTAAGTTTAACGTGCTGGGAAATATTGGTACAAGCGCTTGAATTGAACCCTGCAAACATGACTTTGTTCATTGCGCTGAGGCGCGGCGCGTGCAAAGTTACAAAATTCGAGAGGTGCACGACCTCGCGTGCGCCGCGCTTCAGCGCGATGAACAAAGTCATGTTTGCAGGGTTCATACACCTTGTGGAATTCAAACACTTGTATGTCACTTTCAAGGTCCATTTCAATATTTCCCAGCACGAGCAAAGACACTTTGTCAGATGTTCAAAAGACGTCCACTGAAAAGCCAGAATGAAAGTTTTAGCGACGTCTTTTTTAAACGTCTATTACTGCCGTTCAGTTGCAGTTTTTGCACGTCCTGACATCCAATAAAGGTCCTAGTCAAACGTTCAGATAGAAAACTCGTCATAGACGTTCATGTTAAGTTAAAAGGTTAAGGTCCTAGTCACACTGTCAGATTTTGAACGTCCACCAGACATGCAAAAAAGGGTCTGGACTGACCGACGTGATACAGACTTGATTTTAACGTCTTTCTGACGTCGCATGTTTGTTGGGATAAGTTAAATATTTATACATGTACTTGAAATTATTCGCTTTATCATCACATTATTTAATGGTTGTTTATTTTCAAAACACCCAATCGTAACGTCTTCACGTTCTCTCATGTTTCATCCTGGAATTGCAAGATGCTCGTATTTGTTAACACAAAATAACTGTTCAGTCAGACAGATATTTGTTGTGAAATGAAGTTACAATTTCAAGCATTTTCCAACACCTTTTGTGGCCTTGTCACAGTCACACCTTATTGAAGAGGCACCAAGATCCAAAAGTGCTACACCTGAGTGGCATTCACTTAGGAGAGAAAGAGTAACTGCCTCACATTTCAGAGAGGTGAGCCACGTTAGAGGTCCAGGTGCTGCAGAAAGGATAATCCGAGGGACACGACAAACAGCACATGTGAAGAGGGGACTTGAAATGGAAACAGAGGCCTTAAAGGACTGTGCAGTTCTGAAAAACTTGAACTTAACCAAGTGTGGGCTAGTGATTCATCCAGATGCCTCTTGGCTGGGTGCATCACCTGATGGACTTGTATATGACCCACTTGAGCGTCCATCATTTGGGCTTGTTGAAATCAAGTGCCCAAATGCACAAAGCTATGTAGACTGCAAATTCCTCAAAGTGGCACAAGGCCTACACAAAATGAAGGAGAGCCATTGTTATTATTGGCAAATCCAGTTCCAGTTATTGATTACTGGTATGCAGTGGTGTGATTTAGTTATCTGTGCCCATGATGATATCTTTATGCAGCGAGTTTACAGAGATAGCAGTGTATTAGAAGAGGTGAAAAGGAGGTGTGACATGTTTTTCTTTAACACTTACATGCCAAAATACCTCTCTATGCCCAAGCAATAGAAAATCATAATGAAGACATGAACTCATGAACAATTAAAACAATTTCAATTTATTCTGTCAATTGTATTACTATTGTATTTGTTTCATTTTTTTACAAATACAGTAAAAGTTAAGAAATACATAATGTTGTATTGTGTTGTCAATTTTACATATAAAAGGGAAAGCATTTTATACAATTAATCATATTGCACTGTACCTTAACATTGCAGCCAATATTTACAGACTAGCATGACCTAAAGCAGGGGTCGGCAACCTTTTTGACTCGGAGCCACAAAAGCAAAAATAATTGGAAATTTATTTCAGTGACGATGACATGTCACTCAAGCGAACCGAAACTAAATACCGGACATTTGTGAAATTCCACCCGAACATTTTTTTAAGTCTCAAAAATAATATACGGTAATTAAATACTCATTAATTTTATTCAAAAGCTGAGCCGCATCAGAGGGATCAAAGAGCTGCATGCGGCTCCGGAGCCGCGGGTTGCCGACCCCTGACCTTAAAGGGATCATTTTAAGGTTAGAGAAAAAAATAAATAAATAAATCGCCATAATTCACATTACATCATCTGTCTAATTCTGGATTGAGATTAGCCATTGTTTGCCCAGGCTTTTACCAAGGGGCCATTTTGATAATTCACCAAAAGACAGGCAACAGTAAAAATTTGGTTTATGCTCCCTGTGATTGAAAGGGGGATCACTGTGCTGAATATTTTATGTTCTTTGACTCTGCGAATCACACGCTCAACATGGACTCTCAGTCTTGCAATGGACTGTGACGTTCTGATCTCTGACCTAGACAGTTGAGCTCTCTTTGACAGAAACGTGGGTATGTGGACTTTGCATGGAACGCAGTCTTCAACAAGGAAACCCTTGTCCACCATGATGGCCATAGATGGGTCAAGGAGGGCCACAATGCCAGACTGCTTTAAGATCTCTTTATCACTGATAGCACCTTGATAAAGAGAAGACACAAAGGTCACTGCGCCATGAGGGGCTATCCCAAGCAACCATTTGAATGTACAGTGTGATTTATAAGTGGAAAACACTTCACTCTGAAGGAGAAGGGAATTTGGAGTTTGACATCTCAGTTCTGTGGAATCTAAAATTATTTGAGTGTCAGCGTAGTCCTGAAACACATCTGGGAGGTGAGTTTTCACAGTGTCCACATCTAACCAAACATAAACAGCTCCCAATACAGTATAAAGGAAGTTGGCCCAGGTGTTAATACGACTAACAGTTGACCGATGGATTCTAAATCTATGGGCCAAATCCTTTTGCATCAGTCCCAATGACGGGTAGTACATGAAGAGAAAAATCTCATCAATTGCTTGAAGAACCTGGGGAAAAAATACATTATCCTATTGTCATATTACATTATGACTATCAAAACTTCTTTTGATGTAAAGATTAATTTGAAAATGATGACATAACATGCTTTGTATGGACAACAGGAAAACATTTACCGTTGTACTGGCAGAGTGAGGGACCTGATCAGTCTTCTCAACAGTCCGTGCGCTTGTAACCCGTATGATGATGTGGGTGGCTGGCTCTATTTGCTTCCAAAAGCCCATCAGGTGGGCATGGTTTGCAAATCTGTGGAATATAAAAGTTATATATAAAGTTATATAATCGCTATTTCATTCACAATGTATTTCAGACACCAGAGAAGGCCCATCCGTATACTGTGTCCTGCCATATTTTGTATTTACCTGGTAAAGAATCCTATGTCGTCATCAGAGGCAGAAAACCGCTCCAAACAGAACTTGCTGCGGACAGTTAAGTCTTCGATTTGTTTTCGGAGCCTTGATATCTCCTCGCGTAGCTCTTCATTTTCATTGAGGGAGAGATCAAGCGCAGCAGGCTCATTACTGACGCAGTAGTCATGTTCATGACACGGTAAGGGGTCATCATCATCATGGTCAGTCTGCATCTCTGTTAGATCAGTGTTGGGTGGACGCTCTGTTCTTTCCCATACTCCAGATCATGGAGTTGGAATAGTATAGTTATTCCATTGAAATAGCACAGGAAAAGCTCCAGGTCGCAGTCGTCGTCGTCCAGCAGGAGTGGGAGGTTCGAGCAGATCAGCAGCGATAAAATGTCGCAAACACACTCGGGAAGTACTCGTGACGATAAAATGATCTCTCCTGATCTTAACCACCCATTGTTTCTGCAGTTCTGAGTCCTTTGGAAAGGTGTGGAAGCTCAGGTAGGAATTACACCTTGTCGATGCTGTGCAGAATGGCACACAGCAGTGGTGGTTGGACCTGCTGTCTGTACGTTGTTGAAACGATACTTTTTTTTGTTTACCCGTCATGTTTAGGACACATAAACGGACAGGAGATGAAGCAAACATCATCATCAAGGTTGGCAAGCTATCAAAACATACCAACTCAAAGGGTTAACATGATATCAGGCTCATGGGACAAAAATGATGGGAAACAAACACAAGTTGTAATATCCACAACATTAACATTTTCTTAATCCAAAATCGGCGCTCTGAACCAAACCTCGTCTTTATCAAGTCTAAACTAAACTTATAAAGGAGCAGCAGCAATAACTAAGCATTATATACCAGCCAAAGATAGAAGCTGTAGGTGGTTAGCGCCTAAGGCCAAGAAGCTACAGGGGCTAGCTAAGCAAACTAAAAGGCACAGGTGGTTAGAGAGCAAAGCTAAAGGTTGCACTCCAGTTATGTAGCTTAACTAAATCCCCAACCCATAAAACTCCGTATACAAGTGAAACATACCTGCTTTAACCCCGTCAAAACTACTAATGGCTCAGTTCTGCTCCCACAATAGTACTGCACCAGGAGGCGCCTCGTCTGGGCCTCTCCCTCGATATAAGAGCAGGACTAAACACTTAGTACTGGACACTAGTCTCACATTTAAAAGCAGAATACATGAGTAAAAATGCACCGTACCTTACAACAGCGAACACTCCGTAAAGTCGAGCTCACGCTCCAACCCTGTCGTCCCGTTGTGCTGCTTAGCTTAGCCACGCTATTGCTGCAAGGACCCCATGGTGCCCTTATCACATGCCTGATTACAGGCACACTGCAGCCTGTAACTACTCACTCCTCCCATACCAACAAATCTGTGGAGGGAGCTAAAGATCAGGGTGATGGCAAGGAGACCCTCCAACCTCCAAAGAGTTGGAGCTCATCACTAAAGATGAATGGACAAAAATACCAGTGGAGACATGCAAAAAGCTGGTCAGCAATTACAGGAAGCGTTTGATTGCTGTAAATAAAGGCTTTTCTATTAATTATTGAGAAGGGTCTGAATAATTTTGGACATGCTACTTTTTGTTCAAATGTGAATAAAAGCTGAGAATTTTTTTTCCCCACAATGATGCCTCTTGTACATCATCGTATTATCTCCTGGGAGATTTCCAGTCAAAAATATAATTTCTGGTTAAATAAAAGTAAATTTAAGTCAAAATTTGACAGGGGTATGACTGTATATATATATATATATATTAGGGGTGGGACGCGATCAAAAAAATTAATCGAATTAATCGGAAGCTTTGTAATTAATTAATCGAAATTAATCGCATTTTAATCGCATTTCAGTATTTAACATGAGAAATATTCATTTAAGTTTGAATGATGAATGAATCAATGAACATAATCATAAACTTCAACATCTTGTTTATTTTTCCACCAGTCTACTACGAAGACCAATATATGTGTAGTGTGCAGAAAACAGTTCAGAACATTGGAAATTCTGACCAAAAATGTTGTTTAATTTAGGGAGTTTTGCTCAGGATATTGGAAGAATTGAAGTAAATCAGAAGATGTTTTTAATACCATTTTAGATGGTAGACTTTCTTTAATTTCCCAGGCCTCTGCCACAGGCATCTCCATAGTGCCTAGAAGTGGTCTTCTGCATGCTCAAAGCAAATGACTGGATCTTCATCATCTATAGATTCATCATCTATAATATGAGCTGTCACACCAAGATCATTCTTGTTGCTAACAGAGGTCCAGTGATCCCCAGTCAGAGCCACATTTGTGGCACTCTTCACAATAACCTGTTTTAATTCTTTCCTCATCATACAGCTGCTGGATTTTCTTCGACATTGTCTTTCTGGGGTGAGTTTCCCAAAACGTTCTTACGTACGAGGTTAAGAAGTACTTGGCGCTAAGAACGTTTTGGGAAACTCACCCCTGGACGGTAGTTCGTAACTTGCATCAGTTGACGCAATTCGCAGCGCTTCTTGTAAGCATTTATCTTCGACCACAGGGAGCGGACAACACAAATAATGTGACGCATCATGTATAAACGCGTGCGGAGTCGCGCGCCATTCGCGAAAGTTTAATCCAGTCTTAATGGTCCAATGAAGGTAATTTAAAAACCAGGACGTTTCCTCACAGGATGTGAATTACGGACGTTTGGTCACCCTATCGTACTAGGAATACATTTAGCAGCTAAGTTACCATTACTGACCTGCGCGTTAAGCTGGGCGTACACTGTGCGATTTTTGGCCCATTTTCTGCCGATTTTTCACTCGTTTCGGCTCAATCGCGTGTCGTGCATCGTATAGTTTACACAGGTAAACGAGGAGCGATTCACACCTCACGACCAACTCCCGATCAGAAATCGCAGCGTCGCAAGAACATCAAACATGTTTGAAATTCAAATCGCTCCTCGTGAGAGTATCGCACTGTTGAAGCAGCTTCATGAGCCGACCCTCCCTGCGATTTAGTCGTACAGTTTGAGCTGGAGCTGAGTACACGATTTAAAATATCGCACAGTGTACGCCCAGCTTTACCCGCAACATGTTTTGCGTTGAGGTGGTAACGAAGGGTGGAAGTGCTCCTGTGATAAGCGAACTCCTTCCTACATAAAGTGCAAATAACACTATTTTTGTTTGTACTTCCATCTGGAAGTTTCTTATATTTAAATTTCCCATCCACCAACGTAGCCTCTTCAGTCATCTCCATCATGCTCATCTTATTGTGCGTCCATATAATCTGTATGGCCGGAACTCGCGCACTGAGAAACATTCCACGGTGCAAAAGTGTCTCGTCCGTTAAATGCGTTAAAATGCGTTAATTTTTTTAGTGCGTTAATTTTCCTGTAATTAATTAATCGAAATTAACGCGTTAAAGTCCCACCACTAATATATATATATATATATATATATATATATATATATATATATATATATATATATATATATATACACACACACACACACACACACACACACACACACACACGCGCGCGCGCGCACACACACACATCATGAAAGCACGTATTTGTAATGCACTTAGATGTATTTATGATACATATGTGAAACAAAAGTTAATATCATACTTTGCTAAAAGGTAAAAACATGTTTTTACTTTTTGTTCTTTCTGCATGTTTAGGGGTTAGTGATGTATTCTGTATTACAATACAATGTGGTATACTAATTCAAATGTTTTATGGAAGTTGTTTTAAGTTTCTTATATTTTAGCCTGTAGCAACAAGGAACACAAAAAATTCCAAGTCCAGCATTATGTCTGCACATACCGCTTCAGTCAGGATCACTTGGAACTTTTGTTCCATTCTGTCAGGGCATCAGGTAGAAATTTCACATTATAATTAGTCTTTTCAGTCCGTGAGCCAGAGCGGATATTGGTACCATCTGGGTGGGCATTCTAGTAGAGAATATACATCACTTGTTTACAATATTATAGACCTCTTCAGACACCTATGCATTTGTTTTTATAGCCTACCTGTGGAAGAAACATGGTTATACAGTTATTACCATACTTACATTTCATAGCCTGTGAGGAAACATGGTTATACATTTTCCATACTTACCCTCAGAAGATGTGTCTTTGATGACTATGAGTGTCCTCATTAAATATCTCTGTAATCTAAGTGTGCAAATGTTTTAGATTTTTTTAGGAGGCTGGAATAACAGTCCCACTGCAGGGCAGTTCCAGGGCATTTTCCATCGTCTGATGGTGCGCTGTGGTGTCTCACCAAGTACGTCGGGCAACGTGGCAGCACAAGATGAGACTGTATCACTATCGGCTGCAGACATGCACTCTGCTTTAATGGTAGAAGAAGAGCTCCCGTCCCCATCTGCAAACATTTCTGCAGTCATATGTGACCACAGTTACCTGCCCACCTGCTTTGGTGGTCTTGTGGACAATGCCCTGGTCTACATTTCAGGGTTTGTTGTCCGAAAAATTCTGAAAAAACTGTCCTGTGAGGTGTGCCGTGCAAGCCTTGTCAAAGGTGCTGTACCCTCATCCTTTGACCAGAGCTACCACCTGCCTCAACTTAAAAACAATGGTGGTCTGATGATCCCCTCAGATGGAACAGTGAAGGTGGTCAGAGCAGCAGAGCGTGTGATACGCCAAAAATCAACAGGTGTCAGTGTGTCCTTTGTCAACCAGTTCGTTCGGGCTGAGATTGGTTCTGAAGATGTGTTTTTACTCGGGGAGCACATTGCAGAAACATGTTCCTGTCATTTGTTGTCTCTGTATTTCACAATTTAAGGCTGCACCACATCGCAAAATTAACTACCCTGGAGATAATGAGTGCCAGCACATGCAAGAAATTGTGCAAAAACAGTTATTTTTTCAAATAATGTATGATGAATGGAATGTTCTTGGGGAGGGGCTTATAGAATATAATGGGGTGTAACTAGGCAGAGGGGGGACGAGCCTGGGAGAGCAGGCTCGTAATGTATGTGATGACGGGATCTATGTGACTTTGCAGTCACCGATCTTTAAACTCTGATTAAGAGGACTCAATTTAAGACTGTTTTATTTCTTTCCATGAACGCGCGTTGTAAATATGTATATAGCTGTAGGTGTCTCAAATAAATGTGCAAAGGAAAATTGCACAGTAGGGGGCGAGAACGAGTCCAGAGATAGTTTGTGAGGTATAAATCAGCTCAGCTGTTCCAGAGTCTGATGCACAGTCTATCAGAGCTACAATCCCGGCAGCAGACTCATCTGGATTCTCCATGAAATCAAACATTTTGTTGGTGATCCCACATTCTGGACTGAAATATTGAACAGCGAGGGGAAACATCTTCCTGTTGCTTTTATTTGATGCATCTGTGTGTAATGAGAATGGTCAGGATTTATCTGATGTTAGGGCCTTCACAACGTCACTCACTGCCTTTGGAGCAAGGACATCTTTAACCACTGCCTCTGCCTTTGTTCTCCCTAAATTTTGAATCTGAAAGAATATTTTGAAAGAATATTTTGATGCAGTTTATGTGCACAGTCAGCACTGTTGTAACTGAGGTTGTGACTGTGTGGTGCTGCGGTAACCTGGAGAGAATGAGTGAGATGACAAATTCTTAATTAAATTGAATCAGACCATTCAAACAGTTAAACAGAGGTTTAGATTTAATCTATTGACATGATTTGTTCTTTCAATAGTAGTTTCAATAGGAAACTGAATCAGTAATAACAATGTTCTGTACCATATCATTGTCAATATTTTACAAACCTTTCAATTTGCCTTAAATTCATCTTAATTTGCCTTAAATGATGCTATTCAGTCATCAATGTGCCTCTTCCCACTCACATTTGCATCTCTACATAAGCTTTCGTTTCTGGGGACGTGGTGGAGTGTGTAGCAGAAGACATTTTTTCGTGGGACGGGTGTGTGGCGTGACGTCTGTTGCTAGGAAACGGTGATGGCAGCGCCAGCAGGTCCGTAGCAGGCCGGGGGTCCTAAGAGGATCCACCACCATTTTGCTGGCCTTAGTATTTCCTGTTTTTTTATTTCATGCTGAATTGTTACATTTATTGGTGATGTGTGTGTGACAGAGATGAGTATTGGACACTTGAAAATACTCCTCTGGGCCGACGCCGGTCACCATGCCAATGACAACAATTTACACAGAAGAACAATTTAGACCTGTAAGGGATAATGTCCATTTTGGTGTAGGCATATCCGGTTAGGCAGGAGGTGGCTGGCCCAGGATGGATCTCTGGAAAAGGCTTGTCTCTCCTCATCTGTGTTCCTCGAGAAAATAAAACAGGGAAAATTAGCTCTGTATAAGGACATACACAGGACAGATGAGATTATAAACATTTCTGGAGTGTGGCAGCAACTCCGGCATTAAATCAGGTATTCATCAGTGGCCCTGTGCCTGCAGGGGGCTGCAATACGTTCTCAAGGCTACTGGCATTAAATGTTTGGCTGCAGAAAACCTGCAGGTCAAATGGACTGAACTTCATTGACAACTTCAATCTGTTTTTTGGGAAGAGAGAATTCTTCAATCGGACTGCAAACTAACAAGAGGGGTGTCAATCTCCTGTCAGAAAACTTTATTTTATCTCTGTGTAACTTCTCTGTTTCAACTGGTGAAGAAACGTCAGCGTTAACACCCAAGGACACCGTCGCCACTACAGAGACACAACATCCTCCCCCCACAGAGGATGCGGAGTAATTAGATGGGAGCCATGTGCTGTATCAGCTGCCAGAAACACCACAACCGAATAGACAATCCACACCATCCTCCACCTCATCATCACCTCACCTGAACTTCCCAGAAACCATGGAGAAGCTTGTATCTGTAGGGACAAGACTGACACTTTCACTGTCAGCGAGTCCTCAGGTACAGCGGCAAATCACCTCAACTTCTCCCCCACAGTCCTTAATAAACAAATCTCCCCCACAACCTCAAAGTAAAAAAACAAGCTCATAATCCACCAAATAGACAGCTCCGCTCGCGAGCTCATCACCAGCAGGAGCTCCACCCACCCTCCACCACCGTAAAGGAAAATTAACATCTTTTGGGTCCGTGCTGCTACAGTGTTGATATCAGCGGTACATATTTTCAAAACAAGCATGGACCCTGTGTCCCAATTATCTCTCCCATTCCAGTTCTGATCAGAAGCAGAAAGAACAAGGAGTTTAGGTCAGATACTGTGAATACATCCAACCTACAGTATGTTGGAAGTATCTCAGTCTCTGAACCAAAATGTACAGGTTATTAAGTTAGCTCTACTAAATGTCAGATCTATTACAAACAAGTCTTATCTAATTAATGATTTAACTACATCTTATGGGCTTGATTTCATGCTTTTAACAGAGACATGGTTAAATTCATATAGTGCTGATATTGTGCTAACTGAGTCGGCTCCACCAAACTTTAACTTTTTAAATGTTTCTCACAATGGCAAGAAAGGGGGAGGTGTAGCAATGCTGTTTAATGATACTTTCCAATGCAAGCAGTTACCACTTGGCGATTTCACATCTTTTGAATATTTGAGTGCAATTTTAAAAGGGGTACAAAGAATATTACTAGTAACTGTCTACAGGCCTCCTGGGTACAATGCTAATTTTATTGATGATTTCACAGATATGTTATCTTTTATTTCTACTGAATTTGATCATTTTGTTATTGCTGGTGATTTTAACATTCATATTGATAATCCCAATAATAGTTATGCCAAAGAATTCTATGATGTACTTGAATCTTTTGAACTTTCTCAGCATGTGTCTGGAAGCACGCACTGCCATGGTCACACTTTGGATGTGGTTATCTCAAAGGGTCTTAACATTTCAGGCTGTATTAAGGATGTTGCATTGTCTGATCACTACTGTGTATTTTTTGAAATGTGGATTTCAATCCATAGCAATGCCAGGTAGGTTAGGTTAAAGAAAAGACAGATAAATGAAAGGACAGCTGCACTTTTTGTTACCAAAGTGTGCTCTGCACCTTGCCAACTATCAGGCTCTGTTGATACTCTGCTGGATAGTTTCAACTCAAAAACTGCCAGTATTTTGGATCAGATTGCACCAGTTAGAGTTAAAACCATGCAATGTAAGCAGAAAGCTCCATGGAGAAATGATCCTGCAGTTCAGCACCAAAAAAGAGAATGCAGAAAGGCTGAGCTCAGATGGCGTAAAACCAACCTTCACGTACAAAGATTTTCAAAGATAGGCTGCGTGATTACAATAAAATAATGTGCAAAGCTCGACAATCCTTCTTCTCTAGCATTATTAACAATAGCAAAGTGCTTTTCACTATGGTTGACAGACTAACAAACCCACCTACATATATGACCCCTGAGCTAGTTTCAATTGAGAGATGTAATGAGTTTGCAAAATTCTTTAATACTAAAATCCATAATATCAGACAAGCCATCTGTACGCCTACATCCACCAATGAGCCAATTTTCTCTCCAAAACCGGAGTTGTATAATCCAGGTTCAGAAAGTAAAAGTCCTCACCAGGATTTTGCTCAGGCTTCCTGGATTGTGTTGATTCCACTAATTTTACATGGATTGCACTAATTAAAAAAATCTATCAAGCTTGAGCAAAATCCTGGTGAGGATTTTTACTTTCTGAACCTGGATTATACAACTCTGTCCAAAACCACGCAAAATGTTCAACATGTCCCAGTTTAGTACTATTAACGAAGAAGGTTTAATTGATACAGTGAGTCATCTCAAATCATCCACTTGCAGCCTTGATAATGGTAATGACCAACCAAGTTTTTAAAGAATGTCTTTTCCGCAATATCAATGAACATTCTTCAAATAGTGTGACAGAAATTATTGATTATTGACTAATCATCATTGATTAGATCATGTTTAGTTATTATAAGAGATCATTATGAACTTTATGATTTAGGACATGTCCATTCTGACTAAGCAGAAGGACTACAATAATGAAGTAGTGTGTTTCAGTGTAATCATGTACTTATGTTCAGTTCATATTATGCATGTGTGCTATACTGTGACCCAGGTCAGGGAGAGTGCTGAGCGTAAGAGCACTCTGTTAACTGGTAGTCACTAGGCTACTAGTCTTGGGTCATTTAGCTTTCTCTGTGTTCAACTGATACATCAGTTGCTTCCGCTAACTCTAGGGAAGTCCATATTAGGAGATACACACATGTGAGACAAAGTAGCCTGCTGGACGCTTATGTTTTGGAACATGCTGTGCTAAAGATAACCTGCTGTTAGAACTGCTGAATTGTGTTTAAGATTGTATATAAGCAGGGGGACTGCCCCCCTGCCTTCAGAGTTGTCATGCTTGAATGAGACTCTCGTGTCTGTGTCTGTCTTTGTCCTATTTATATATATTTATATTTTTGTAATAAATTAATCATTTAACCACGTCTGAGTCCTCATCCATTTCCAGAAAATTTCTACGACAATAGTAAATTCTTCACTCATGTCAGGTGTATTTCCGAGTGCATTAAAAACTGCAGTTGTGAAGCCTATCTTGAAAAAGAAAACTCTAGATGCAAACTTGTTGAATAATTATAGACCAATTTTTAATCTACCCTTCAAGGTAATTATGCACTTTCTGTCCACAAATAGCTGTTTAGACCAATTTCAGTCTGGCTTCCGACCTAATCATAGTACTGAGACTGCACTCATTAGGGTTATCAATGACATTCGGGTAAATACAGACTCAGGAAACATGTCTGTTCTACTACTGCTCGATCTCAGCGCTGCCTTTGACACCATTGACCACAAAATTCTCATAGATAGACTTGAGAACTGGGTTGGACTCTCAGGAACTGTCCTAAAATGGTTCATACCTTATGGGGTAGTCTGCGAGATTAAGCACTAGATCTGGAATTTTCTGTCTTGAGGCCTTAGGGCCCAGGAGGAGAACTTCTGTCTTGTTCTCATTAAGTTGGAGGAAGTTTAGAGACATCCAGCTTTTAATATCTCTTACACAGGCCTCAATTTTTCCTAAATTGAGCTTGTCGTCATGTGGGAGTAGCGTTTCAGGCAAGCCTGCTGGTTCTCGTTTCCGAGAGTAAATATGCACTATTTACTGAAATTCGTACTATTTTATTATTTAGAACATTCCTTTATTGTTAGAATTAATATTAATTATACATTTTTATATATTAGATATTATATTTTTATATATTATATATAAATTAGACTTGCCTTTATTTATAAATTCTGTATATTTACATATTTCAGTATAAGAATGTCTAGAAATCCAGTTTGCAATCTGCAATCTAGAAATAAACTGTACCAAAATCATACCATTGCAAGCACTGTTTTTATTATACAATAAAAAAAGAACAATAATAAAAAGACAATTCTGGCGTCCACATCTGAAGCTGTGGAATTGATGTGGACGGTGCTCACGGCTTGAGAGCGGGCAGTTTGAGGGCGGGCAGTTTGGTGCTAGGCGACAGGGCCGGGAGGGGCGGAGAAAGGCCTTGGCCACGAAGCTTCAGCCTCTCGATCTTGGGTCGCCGTAACTGGATCTTCTGCTCGGTCTTGTCCTCCGAGGTCAGCTGCGTAACTGCCCTCTCTGCCATTGCTGTGGTCACAGGGTGACAACGAATCAAAAAGTAAGATACTGGAAGGGGGGAGTTTTTATATAAGCAGCCTTTGACTGTTACGCTGCTAATAATACAGCCATATAAATAGCACCTTCCAGTGTTGAAAAGACATCCTTGAATTATGCCGCTAATACAAAGTATGAGAAAGTCTTAGTATGTGTAGGATGAGAGAAATGTTAGTTGTAAGAACTACATTGGTCATAACAAAGCAGCTGTCTGCCCCCATTTTTTTCCACTTACTCTTGCGTATAGAAGGTGAAGTCACTCCTGGAGTTACTGATTCCTGGTCTTTAGGCCCATGCGGTTCATGAAGCCCATTAAAGACCAGTCATCTCTGGTAGGGGAGGTGTTGTGCTGCAGGCTCTTAAGGGGGACCCCGTTGGCTTCATTCTGCTGCAATGTGGTCAACCTCGTGGTCTCTGTCTCCTCCACCTTCTGCTGCAGTGTGATGGACATTGTGGTCTCTTTCTCCTCCACCTTCTGCTGCAGTGTGGTGGACTTTGTGGTGTCTTTCTCTTCTCCCTGATTGGGAACAACAATGATGGAGCAGTCAGTGGCTGAAGTGGTCTTGCTGTGTGACTTTGGAAAGGGCCGCGTCCTGATGCGTCGGACCAACTGATTCTGGAGATTTTTTCTCAGTCTGTTCTTCAATTTTCTTGTGAAGGCCACGATCTTGGAAATATTTGGCCTACCCCGAACAGCTCGGTTTGAGAGATGCAGTTGCTTCGAGCATATTGGAAGCTCTCCTGCCGGAGAGGGTGTAGCTCTCTCCTGTGCTGTGTTTTTTTGAGTGCTCTCCTCATGCATGCCTCCCAGTCCAGGTGAGTCCTTTACCGCACAAGTTCTCCATGATGTTGGTGTCTGCAGGTTCTTGCCTTTTTTGTCACCTGAGTCACCTTTACTTGGTTTGGGTCCAAGCTCATGGAAAACCTGGATGGACTGCGCCAATTGTTGAACAAGTTTCTTTCTACTTGTCTGGCTCACCTCAGTGGGCCCAGCGTTTGTGGCAGCGGATGTTCCTGAGGTGACCTGTTTCCTGTTTTTTCCCTTTCCCTGGATGGTCCTGGCAACAGCCTGTTCAGCATCTGCCCTCTTTTTTTTACTCTCATTCTTATTATTGGCACCTTTCTCTTTCTTTCTCTTACTAATCTGCCTCTTCCCTGCATCTTTCCTCTCATGTTCTACTGGACTCTTACTCTCACATCTCAAATCTTCTCTGTTGTTCTCTTGGCTGCTGGCCTTCCTCTTCCTCTTGCTGTGTGCATGTGATGATTCAGGGTCTCCCACCATCACTGACGTCTTAGGGACTCCGAGTTCTGTGACGTCCTTTCCTGTGGTCCAGTCATTGTCTTTATGACCTAATCTCTTATGTTGAGGTGAATTGCAGGACCCTTCTTCCTCTATCATCTTTCTGAGTCTGGCTTCAAAGTTCCCAGGATCATACACATCAAAACTTATTTTACGCTTTGCCTGGTCTGTCCTGCTCTCCTCCTGTTTCCTGAGTGGGACAAAAGTGCTCTGTGGGCTGGGCATGGTCTGGAGCTGCTGACTCTGGCCAAAGGCTGAGTGGGGGAGTCCTCCTAGAACCATCAGGTTTGGTTGTGGGTAATTCCCATAATACGTCCACGGAGACACCAGTGGGGGAACCACACCTCCAAATGTTGGGATGTGTCCTATCCAACAGAAATACTGGCATTGTAATATTGTGTTTTCACAAATTTAAGGTGGATGCATTGTTGAATACAAACGTATATACTTTAAAACATTTACATTGAAAGTTAGCATCTTAGGATATGTGTTTCTTAGTCAGTTTTGATCTTTGTAATGCTATTATTAAGGCTTCGTAAGAAATGTTAACCTACCAGCAGCTCTGACAGGATGGACTGGAATGTTCTGGACAGGGTTACCCATGAATAGTCCATTTCCTGTTCACAAATTATATTGATTCTTAAATTATATCCAGTCATCTTACAACAGTTCTCAGGACACTTATTTTTTTTAATAGATAAGAATTACTATTTGCAGGGTTGCCAACTCTCACGCATTGAGCGTGAGACACACGCATTTAACCGTCTTCACACGCTCTCACGCCACACATCCGATTTCTCACGCTGAAAAAAAATCTAGTTTATTTACCTCTGAACAGTCCTGCACGGATCCGTTTTTTGAGACCCGCACCCACCCATATCCGCAGAGTACAGCACCCACCCACCCGCGAACCCGTGGTTCAAAGTTAAATCTGTACCCGCCCGGACCCGTTAATATTTTACCCATTACCCACCCGTACCCGTGAAAAATCACACAAATCGAAAGTATTGCTATAGAGCACTTTATTTTACAATGCGCCTCTGAAAAAACGTCAGTACAACACAAAATAAAATCTAATGTTGCGGTGCAGGAACAGTAGGCTATTCCTATCTAAAAGTAGCAACTGGTAAAACGCAAGAAAATGTATGTAGCCAACCGGTGCCATAACACAATGCAAAACGAGAGGGAACAAATGCCAGTATAACAACTAAATAAAATCGCATAGGTTCACAGTGGTAGTAGTTTCCTATCTGCTGTGGTGGGAGCAGCACGCTAAGTTCTCTCTCCTCATTTTTCTTTGTTCTAGCACGGCCACCCATTTAGCTTTGAAACCACCAAGCAAGCTACAATAAATGCCCGGTACTGCGTTATAACCAGCCTCTGCTCATGTTTCCGCTGGAAAAGAACCGAAGTTTGGGTATTACCCCAGAACGGGTGAAGAGTAAAGTTCAGCCCGCTCTGGCCAACGGAGCTACGGTATAAGTAAGCTCCCCTGAGCTTCGCCACCACCATCGGGAGGCGCTAATCAGGCAAAAGGTAACACTATGTTCATTACGTAGCAAATAAAAGCCTACTAAAAATGACCACATATTCATGTGCTACCCACCCGTATTTAACTTACCCGCCCGCATACCCACCCGTAAAATTGCGGTATGTGTAAAACCCACCCGTTTCAGCATATTACCCGACCCGGTGCAGGACTCTACCTCTGATCCATATGATTCAATGAGTTACTAGTTCGCTCTGGCGCCAACCACTGGCGATCGATCGATCGCGATATAATACTTAATTTGTATCCGTTTTACACCCCGCCCGGTGACAATTTAACCCGCCACCCGTCAACAACTTACGTTCGCAACCCCGTCAATAATTTACACTCGACCCCCCCTCCAAGTTCAAATCTCACTCCAAGTGAAGTTCAGAAGTTGGCAACCCTGTATTTGTCATTTTACAAAAGAAGAATACGTGAAATGGAGTCTCACTATACCTGTGTACAAAAGGTGGTTGTCATCAAAACTCATATCGAAAACACAATCTTAATCAAAAGTACAAACTTTTGAGGTGAGAAAGTTCTGTTTGTAGATATACACGTGTGAATAACATTTATATGGCGCGTTTTTGACGCAACAATTGATTTCGAACTAAATGTAGGCTTACTGTTGTCATAGTAATTTATCAACAGAACAGTGCTCAAGTGTTCTATTGATTAATTACCATGGCAACAGTAAGCCTACATTTAGTTCGAAATCATTTTTTGTTACAAAATAAATGAAGAAAATTCAAGACATTCATAATGAATATGCTTTAATACGGACTGTGTCTTCCGCCAAAAAGTAGTTCCACAACAAGTGAACTGAACAGTTCCCTGGCCTACCTAAAAAATAAAATAATGATTAACTACAAGACAGCTGCTGATACTGTAAAGCTCACCCTTTGTAGTGCAGATAGAGCCATATAACTGCCTAAGTATTAAGTTTAAGCTCAGCCTTTTCAAATGTTCCCAAATTGACCTTAAAGTCATTTTGTAAGAGCCAGTCCATGAAACACTTTGTAGCCCACTTTGTCAAATTCTATTTTGTTCATTTCGAGCCAGTTCCAGTGCGTTCAGTTGTTCTCACAAACGCTAGAACACTTAGAACACTTCTAAACCAATCAGATTGTGAGGTCGGAACTAATTTGTATAAAATCCCTATAGCGCACGGCCTCGAGTGGATTATTCTTTTTATAAAATACAAAATACAATATAACAAAATGCTCCAATGTTTAATGATATGAAGTTGATTTGTGTGTGCAGTAAATAATTCTTATAGTTCTTCTGTGAAGTAGTTAGGGTAGTTTGGTTATGGTTTCCATCTCACGACATTTCAAGAGTAAACAATTAACATTTCTACTGCGCGTGATTTAGAGACTCTGGTGCTCAACCGGTGTGACGCTCTTCTTTGCTGGTACGGCAGTGGTGCTTGACTCTGGGAACCTTATTCTGAGGGGGCGTTTCACTGGCCAATTCCCTATTAAACAAACTAAATAAATTATTCTATAAGAGGAACAGTGAGTAAGTGCACGAGTGAATTGTAAATAGTTTAATATTTGCCCATGTAGCTGGTGATTTTAGTAGACATGGCTGTGTCATTTCTGTTAGCTTGTAGCATCAATATTTTGATAGCTAGCTAACTAGCAAAAATAATTTCAAAGTTACCAACATTGTCAGCTCAAACTGAAAAATGTTTGTAAATTGTTCTTAGACAATATATTAAAACATTGCTTAGCATAATACAATTTTTTTAGCACCCCGTTTAACAAAAATATCCCCTCAATTGTATTTTCATGTTTCACTATGCTTTCGACAAGGACTTACAACCAGAAATTGCAATGCTTTGTTTCAGTGTGTTAGTGTATTAGACTGGAGAGACTACCATTAACTTCTGTTGTGACTTCATCATTCCATCTGTAACTAGGAGTTACGTTTATTCTGGCAGCACTTCACGCCACATGTCCCTGCTGTCCATGGTGCTGAAACCTCAATCTCCACAAACAATCTGGCTCTAGTCAGTCATCTTACATCTTACAGTCATCACCACACATTGCACTTCTCCCTGAGATTCTTCTCTCAATACAGCTTGCTTTTGTCCATATCACAGTATGACAATAACACAATCCCTCTCAGGACTTCTCACACCCTCAGGTGTTCTTGAGTCTTTGCATTCTGCCTTTAATGCCCAAGGCTCACAGACATTGGAAAACTACATTTTACATCACATCACAGATGTAATTAACAGCATTTACATGATCACCTTTAGGTTGACTCTCTGTTGAGGGCCTATATACCAACAAATTTTTATCTTCGAGAGGGACCTCAGCAGTTAGTCTTACTGATCAATGTTGTCAAAACATCACAAAATGTAGCAATTGCTGAATGTACAATGTGTAGAATCATTTTATTCTTGTTATATGAACACGTAGGCTAAACGATTGC
Source organism: Brachyhypopomus gauderio (assembly GCF_052324685.1). Taxonomy (NCBI): domain Eukaryota; kingdom Metazoa; phylum Chordata; class Actinopteri; order Gymnotiformes; family Hypopomidae; genus Brachyhypopomus; species Brachyhypopomus gauderio. The sequence continues at coordinate 22,680,472 of NC_135219.1, forward strand.
ATCAGATCAAAGACATACATACCCAGAGATCTTGTCATTATCAACCTCTTCTCCAAATTATGAATATAAAAACATTTATGTTTTAAGTTGAATCAGTCAGCTGATCTAAGGCTGGCTTAATTGGGTAGTGTATGGGGCCTAGGATGTGGTTGTTATGAAAATATTTTTTTCTTCATTATAGCTCTGAACTCTGGAATATTGGTGTGCTGCAGGAAGTAATTCAAGGCTGGTGTCCCTTGTTTTGGAATGTGGTTTTCCTTCTGCAAGTGGTTCGTCATCTGTTCAGGAATTCATGCAGCAAACTGTGGTTGTAGTGGACTGATGCATGTGTGCATTTTCCTGGTGCTTGAAAACAGAACAAATCACACCACCACCACTCCAGACCCAATCAGGGAGGGGTTCAACTCATATATGGGTTTAGCTCATTCAACACATAGATGTTAACATGACAACACTCTGACAACAATATTAGAGAATTAGAGACATACATAAAAGAAGAAGTGATGTGAATGATAAATAATTCTAATCTTATTCTTAAGAGCCCTACACTTCTTGATGGTCAATAATAGTAGTCCAGGACTGTGGAAATACAGCCATAGCAGGGGGGAATTCGGGGTGGTGAGAGGAGCCAGGGCAGTGGGTTGATCCTTCCTCATAACTGGGTAGGCAGGAGGTGGCTGGCTTAGGGGGGATAGCAGGAAAGGCTTGTCTCTCCGCGTCTCAATATTTCTCAAGGGCAGCCAATTGGAAAAGAAACAGGGGCGATTAGCTGTGCATGGGACTATATGTGGGACAGAGGACATTTAAACATTTCTAGAGTGTGACAGCAACTCCAGCATTAAATTATTACAGCCCAGCTAAAAGGGCAGAACCAGAAATTAACACAGACGTGGGAGCATCCTGAGACATTGGCATCCATCCACTACACTGTCAACCAACTGCTAAACTAAATAAGTAAATGTTAAACCTAGACTTAAAGATTGAGACTGTGTCACAGTCCAGTTAGTTGGGGGATCTTATTAGAAAAGGCTCTTCTACTTGCTGTTACCTTATTAATTATTGGAACTAATAAGAAGCCAGCATGTGATCATAGTAGATGTGGGGGTTCATAGTCCAGTAGGATGCCAAGATTTTGGGCTACTGAGCCAGGTGTAATGGGGTAGTCTGCCAGATTTAGCATTAGATCTGGTATTTTCTGTCTTGCGGCCTTTGGGCTCAGAAGGAGAACCTCAGTTTTGTCACTATTAAGTTGGAGGAAGTTTAGCGACATCCAGCAGTTAACATCTCTTACGCAGGCCTCAATTTTTCCTAATGTGGATTTGTCCTCATGTTTGGCTGAAATGCAAAGTTGGGTGTCATCTGCATAGCAGTGAAAATTGACACCATGTTTGCTTATAACTATGCCCAATGGTAGCATATATAACGTAAATAATAGTGGATAATAGAGATGTGAGTTGCCAGGTTAAATAATAATTTAAAGGCTTTTAACATATTTTACCCAGGGGTGCCAATATTTCTGGAGGGCGATGTATCAAATATGGGATATTGTCACAATTTGTGACAAAATCATCCTTCAAAAGTTATTCATGTAGATTATTTTCAAAAACCTTTGCTTATGCACATTACATGACTGACTGGTTGGCCCATGAATAATTGTTTACAAGGAAAATAGTGAATCCCTCAAATTATATACTGGATACATTCAACCTAAGACATGTTAACCTGTAACTCACTAATAATGGTTACATGAGTAACACTGAAAGTAAACCAGAAGACAATATGACTCCCTTGCAATTAAAAAACAAAACGATGTTCCTGATTCACTTCTTGTTAAGGCTCCTTATTCTGTCCAGCTGTCTGTGGTCTCTACTCCAGGGAGAAGCACTGGAGACCTACATGATGGAGAGTAAGAAAGAGGCAGAAAAGCAAAATAAAGACCAAACACGGTTCAGTGTTTTTCTGAGAAATGAGTGATGTGTTAGGGTTACACAAATCTCAAAAGATGAAACATCAGATGACCTGAAAACGCCATCCGTATTGATGGAAATACCCTTAAACTCTCTGCTTACCCCTGTTTGCTGCAAAACACACACAGAGTAAAAATAAGTAAAAATGCCTTTAGAATTAATTTTACAAAAAACTCACGAATAAGTCTAAATGCAATCAGGCAGGAGGAAGCACTAATATATAATAATAAGCACTAATATAATAATAAGAGGAAGCAAAAATATTCTGTACTGATGACGCTGTGCTGAATTACCAGAGGACATGATGATGAGTCTGATTAATGAGACAAGCTAGTTAAAACCATTTATAGTCCAGACTCTTAGTTACCTTAATGGCATTTGATATAGAAGAGATGATGTTGCACCACGTGACCAGCGTGAATGGTCCATGTAAGGTTCTCTTTATGTCAAGGAACTTGAAGGTGCAGATCTTCTCTACTGAGAACCCCACAGGTTCATCAGGTCCCTCGTCACACAGCAATATTTCCCTGAGGCATATTAAGTAGCAGTTCTTCATCTTACATCTCATGAGACCTGCCTCATCATTTTATGAAGTTTGTTGTCTAAAGAGGTACATTCACAAGCACTACACTGGCTAGTGGGGAGCAGTGGATGCACCATTTTTTTCTTGCGTGAGACACAGTAACATTTTGTCAAAGCTACGAGCTAAACAGAAGAACTGCTTTGCTGTTGGCTGGTCAGAGGTCCAACATGCTACTGCACTGGTGTCTTTATACTTTGTTTTCCAAATAGTTGTAAGTAAGTGTGTCATACAGTGGGGAAAATAAGTATTTAGTCAGTCACCAATTGTGCAAGTTCTCCCACTTAAAAAGATGAGAGAGGCCTGTAATTGACATCATAGGTAGACCTCAACTATGAGAGACAAAATGTGAAAAAAAATTGAGAAAATCATTTTGTCTGACTTTTAAAGAATTTATTTGCAAATATATTTGCAAACTGTATTTATTGTGTATGTAATGTGTAACAGTGTCCTGTGTCATAACTACATCTCTGCTGTTTGTAACAAACCAAACTGTGAAAATCGGGTAAAGATTCGCAGAGTTGTGATTATTATAGTTATATTATACTCAGGGCTCTCAAGTTTTGAATTCTTTTCAGAGTGTGAGAGTGGGTGGCGAACGTAAGTTGTTGAGCGGGGCGGGGGGGGGGGGGGGGGGGGTGGTGAACATTGTTGTTGTATTTCGCGATCGATCGCCAGTGGAGGGCGACATATATATATGGATCAGAGGTAAATAAACTAGATTTTTTTTTTCGCCGTGTGAAATCTGAAGTGTGGCGTGAGAGCGTGTGAAGACGGTAAGATGCGTATGTCACACGCTCAATGCGTGAGACTTGAGAACACTGTTATACTCCTTTTTCAGTACAAATATATGTACTTGGAGCGCAAGGGAGACCCATCCAATATGGCGGCCACCTGTTACGTCAGCGCCAATAGGCGGTGTCAGTCCGTGAAGCGTCTATGTATATTATGTCTATGGCACCATCCACCACTGGACATACAAGCACACACACATTCATGCACACACACTCACACAACTCTTTTTTTGAACATCAAGAGACACACACAGTCACACATGTACAAATGTATTGGCCTTCAAATGTACTTAAGTACTGAAAGTAAAAGTAAAGGCTCTAATATTTAGCACTATGAACTGCATGAAAAACGATGGTAAAACTAATCAGCTCTTAGGGCGCACTCACACGGGTCATTCACAGTAAAAAAAAAAGTGTCTCTTGGTCTCTGATGGGTTGGCCACCCCTTTTCATCATTTACCTCTTGCCCCTTGGCAATATATTTGGCTCATATAATATTGATTTACACTGCTACGCAGATGATACCAGCTCTACTTATCTGGTAAACCAGGCACCTGTTCCCACGCTCATCCCTTTCAAACTGTCTATCTGAAATAAAAACCTGTTTTGCATCTAATTTCCTAAAACTTATATAGTGATAAAACTGAAATGTTGCTCTGTGGTTCAAAATCTACAATATCTAAAGTTCACAGTTTCTCCATGCCAATTGAGTCTGGGTGTCATCCTAGATAGCACTTTATACTTTCACTCGCACATCAGTAATATAACCCAGTCTGCATATTTTCATCTGTGTAACATCAACCGTCTATGCCCCTCCCTCACCCCCCATACTGCATCTATACTTGTTCATAACCTTGTTACCTCCCGTATTGACTACTGCAATTCTCTCCTGTTTGGCCTTCTGTATAAGTCCCTCCATAAGATTCAGCTGGTTCAGAATACAGCTGCTCGTATTATTTCTAAAACTCCTTCATTCCAACACATTACAACAACTCCACTTCAACAACTCCACTGGCTTCCTGTTAAATATAGAATACATTTCAAAATCTGTCTCTTTACATTCAAGGCCATCCATAATCTTGTCCCCCCATATCTGTCAAATCTTCTCAATATTGCATCTTCCTCCCTCTCGCTCAGATCCTCCTCTTCCACTCATCTCTCTGTGCCTCCTGCTCGTATGAGTACCATGGGAAGCAGCTTTCAGTCGCTCTGCTCCCAAACCCTGGAACTCCCTCCCACCTGACATCCATAAAAATTGATTCTCTTCCTCTTTTTAAATCTAGACTCAAAACTCACCTGTTCAAAATAGCCTATTCCCTGTGATTTACTTTATTGTCTATTGAGTGTTGTGAAAGGCGCTTTTAAATAAAATGTATTATTATTATTATGATGTATACAATGCTAATATCGGAATTATTTTAATATACACAAAGAAGCGGTTTGCTGCGAGATATTGTTAGGTTTCTCATTAAATGGCTTCAATAATATCTAAATATAATCATGCTCTGGAGCTCTGTTCACTGAATTCCAAACACATGTTCCCATGAAGCTCAGCCAATCAGAATGAGCGCTCCAGGTCCTTCACTAACTCCGCCCCTCACTGTCTCTGCTCTTTGCAGGAGCTGGAGGAGAGCTTCCACATTAGCAGGATGGAGCAGATCGCCTTTGAATTCAATGTGCTGGTGTCTCTAGAGATGGTCCTCTACCTGCCCGAGAGCAGGTCACAACGCACTACCACCTGAGCCTTCCAGTCCCAGCCAGCCCAGCCAGAACTGACGCCCCCTTTGAGTGGGTGTGGTTTTGCAGACCGGCCTCAGGGAGGACTTCAGCACAACACTAAGTGCTTGTGGGTTAAATTGAACATTTGTTCTTGCTTTTTGTGTTTGTTTTTGGGTCTTATGCGAGGGTAATTAAATGACAGTAATATTAGCTAAAGCACTTAAATCAACTCCAAACACTCAAATAATAAGAGAGATTTCCTTAAACCTCTCTTTAAACATTATCTGTAGAACCAGCCTGCGCACCACGGACTTGTGCTAACGGGCCACCCAATGGAGGATGGGTTCCCTTTTGAGTCTTGGTCCTCCCAAGGTTTCTTCCTAATCCCCACCACCATAGGGAGTTTTTCCTTGCCACTGTCGCCTTGGCTTGCTCATTAGGGATCTGGACCCATACGATTGTAAAGCTGCTTTGTGACGTGTTGTGAAAGCTATATAAATAAATTTGACTTTGACTATACAACAAAAATAACTTCTATGTTTAATTTACAGTAGAACTATAATCCACACACTGAAACAGCATATATAATTTACTATAGCTATAAATTATTATACATCTAAGCATTCCTGCTTTTAACCTATTAATGGTGATTATGTGTATAATTTTATGCAATGTATGTTTTTTTTTTAATAGTTTGTCACTTGTACTACATCACTGTCCCACTAGTGGGCAGTATTTGACAGGGAGCTGTGTTGAGACCAGAGACCGTATGTATATATATATATATATATATACATATACTCTCAGAGGGCCTAAAAATATTCTTAAAACATAAATATATATAATATAATTTATCCAATTTTATTTAATCCACTTACAGTTTGACAATCGACATCTAAACAATTAGAAAAATATAAGCAAATACATTATTCACCCGTGTCAATCCAGAATTAGACAGATGATGTAATGTGAATTATGGTGATTTATTTATTTATTTTTTCTCTAACCTTAAAATGATCCCTTTAAGGTCACGGGTCGGCAACCCGCGGCTCCGGAGCCGCATGCAGCTCTTTATCCCTCTGATGCGGCTCAGCTTTTGAATAGAATTAATGAGTATTTAATTAACGTATATTATTTTTGAGACTTTAAAAAATGTTCGGGTGGAATTTCACAAATGTCCGGTATTTACTTTCGCTTTGCTTGAGTGACATGTCATCGTCACTGAAATAAATTTCCAATTATTTTGCTTTTGTGGCTCAGAGTCAAAAAGGTTGCCGACCCCTGCTTTAGGTCATGCTAGTCTGTAAATATTGGCTGCAATGTTAAGGTACAGTGCAATATGATTAATTGTATAAAATGCTTTCACTTTTATATGTAAAATTGACACAACACAATACAACATTATGTATTTCTTAACTTTTACTGTATTTGTAAAAAAAATTAATGAATACAATAGTAATACAATTGACAGAATAAATTGAAATTGTTTTAATTGTTCATGAGTTCATGTCTTCATTATGATTTTCTATTGCTTGGTCATAGAGAGGTATTTTGGCATGTAAGTGTTAAAGAAAAACATGTCACACCTCCTTTTCACCTCTTCTAATACACTGCTATCTCTCTAAACTCACTGCACAAAGATATCATCATGGGCACAGATAACTAAATCACACCACTGCATACCAGTAATCAATAACTGGAATTGGATTTGCCAATAATAACAATGGCTCTCCTTCAATTTGTGTAGGCCTTGTGCCACTTTGAGGAATTTGCAGTCTACATAGCTTTGTGCATTTGGGCACTTAATTTCAACAAGCCCAAATGATGGACGCTCAAGTGTGTCATATACAAGTCCATCAGGTGATGCACCCAGCCAAGATGCATCTGGATGAATCACTAGCCCACACTTGGTCAAGTTCAAGTTTTTCAGAACTGCATAGTCCTTTAAGGCCCGTTTCCATTTCAAGTCCTCTCTTCATGTGTGCTGTTTGTCGTGTCCCTCGGATTATCCTTTCTGCCAGGCTTTCTGCAGCACCTGGACCTCTAACGTGGCTCACCTCTCTGAAATGTGAGGCAGTCACTCTTTCTCTCCTAAGTGAATTCCACTCAGGTGTAGCACTTTGGGATCTTGTTGCCTCCTCAATAAGGTGTGACTGTGACAAGGTCACAGAAAGTGAGCTTAGGTGTAGCTGTTCTTGGTGTGTTGGCACAAATGAATATTCAGGTGGGCTTAGATGGTAACATTCTAGTGGCAGACTCGGGAATGGGGGTGCATCCTCATGTATGACAACACTGTCAGATGGAGGTGGTGGTTGTTGATAGGACAGTACACTGCCAACTTGTACCTTCCCAAAGATGGAGTCCACAAGTGGCTTGTCAGGCGAGATGTTCATTGTGCAGATGAGTGGAAGAGAATCTGCTTTCATTCCAGCGTAGACTGGTCCAGGATTGAGGGTGGCCGGGTGTGGGAGCTCACCGCTGTAGCCCTTGAAAAGTGTACTTCTGAAATAAAAGAAGAGTGAATAACATTTATTTTTACACATTGTAATCTGTTCACCAGCACAACTGATTGTGAATCACATATCACATGTCATCTGAAGTACAACGAGGCTAAATTAAATCTTGAAGAGAACAGGGTCTTATCAGATGATCAAAAGCATTCATTTTTTTTACCACACACTGTAATCTGCCTATTAAATTTGGTACTACATACCTAACTCCACTGGCTGTAGTAGCACCTGGTTTTGGCTTTAGGACAACCATGGCATCCACGGGTCCAGGCTTCACCCCCTATTAATTTAAAAGATGGTGTTAGTAAAGTGACTGTGATACATTAACTAACATTAAATAATGAAATAAGACAAACCATTGTTGGTGGTTTATGCCACTTCTGTTCTGTCTGTGTGCATGAAAGGACAGGAGGGATCGACAGACATGCCAGATTCAGAATAATGAGCAGTCTGGAAAAGCAATGCAACCAAGTGTTTGCAGATTCCGCAACTAGCAACACAAGAGCAGTTGCTCTTAATGAGCACAACTGGCATTGAATCACGTAATGTCATCTGAAATACACAAGAGGCAATATTTAATATCTTGAAAAGAAGACTTCAGCAATGTCAATAGGCGCAATATCTGTCCCATCATGTTGGTAGTGGTGAATGTCACTTGTCTATTGTCTCATGTAACATTTGTGCTGTTTTGCATCACTCTTAAAACACTTGGCTATACTGTCTTTCTATTCTACAGTGTTGTGCATGGTTCAATTTACTAGTTCACTGAGCAACTATAAACTAAATATATTTTAGATTTAAACTTCATTTTCACTCCAGATGAAATGCTTACACATAGGAGTGAAACAGGCCTACTTATATTTATATTATTTTGTTGTTTCCACCACCAACAACAGAACAGTGCAGGTTTTACTTCAACTGCTTCTTGAAGAGTGTTATCAGAATATGTTAATAGGTGTAAGTGTTGCAGCCATATGTTAATAAAGAAGTTAAGATGAAAGATTTGAAAGACAGATTGACAGATTTTAGAAAATGCAGTTTGAAGAATAGCTGAGGTGGACTATATTCTGCTTTTGAGTCATAGAGGTAGATAACAATAGCTCGAACTGTAAAATAAACTCCCATTTGTTTACTATAGGCAAAATAGACTGCTAATGATTCCCACTCAGCTACTCTGCATTTGGCTACCATTGTAAGCTTTGAAAACCAATGCCTATGGTTATCACAGCTTACGTGAAGTAAGAGCAAGGATAAAAGATTGAACTTGTGTTGAACTCACTTTTGAACTTGTTCAACAGAACTTTGAACGTGACACTGAACAGAACTCGTGTCATTTTAACCAGTCCTACTCTCAGCTGGTGTGGCGTATCTGTTTTCTTCATAGATCTGTAGCAGTGAGCCCTCACTGTTATCTCGTTAGCCTTACTTTTGCCTGATACTTCCATCAGAAATACAAACATGTTTTAAAAAGGCATTTCTAGTACTAGGACAGGTTGGTTCGTTACTAAAAACAACATCACTTCATTAGACTGCCACCTCAGGCTAGCTAGCTAACTAGCGTCGGCCACTTACCTTCAAAATTGCAGAGGTAGGATGAAACGTAGAACTTGAAACCCTTTTCAAGTTGACTCTGTGTCGTTGTACTTGATGCTCTGACAATACGACGCACATCGTTGACGGTAAATTTCGGGAACTCCAACAGGCACCTTGTGAATTTAGACTCGGCCATGACATCGACACTTCCGCATACCAACCGGAAATACGGTACCATCCTGACACCAACGAGGAAGTGGTACGTGCACCTAGGCCAATCAGGGCAAAACCAGTTTCAAATGACAGCAAAATTGACCAATCATATCTTCCCTCTTAGTGGGCGGGCTTAACTGTATGATAATTTCTGCCCGCTGTGGCGACGCTAGCTGTCGTTAGCGTTATTATTTATTTATTATTTACTTTTTTGAACATATGCTACTCAACTTGTTTAACTCTGATTCCTTGTATTACCACTTGTGCCTTGTTTTTGTTTGTAAGCGATTATTGTAAATAAAGGTAAAAAAACAAAAAGGTTATTGTAGCAGCCTGGCTGAGTTGGTGTTTTGGTTAGAATAACAGGAAATTGTGATATCACGTGATACTCAACTTTGGAACGTTTGGTTTAGAATGTTTGGTTGGGAAGGTGGAATGTTTGGATTCAGTTTTGATGCTGAAAAGCTCAAAACAAGTCGCACGACATTTTGCTGAGAATTACAAACCTAAATAATCTAACAAATCTTTCTATTTTTTCTAGATCTTTCTCTCTTTCTATTCTTTCTATTTTTCAGGTGGAGAATGAGTTTTTACCCCAGGACAACTGACCAGCCAAGGCCTGGACAGGAACAGAACCACTTCAAAGACACACCAGGTTTTACCACTCATGGTGAGAAAAATACATTTTCATATACTGTACATCATTTTATACTTCTATGTAAGACAGTATATTAATTCTTATGAGTATGGATTTCCATAGGCTTATTCATAATAATTAAAAGTTAAATATACCCATTTATATAGTAGGTTTCTAAGGTTCAGAAAAATAACATGTTTATTTATTCTAGTGATGACTGTCAAGCTCTTTATTTCATGTGTACAGGATAATGTAATTAATGGAGCATGGGTTATTTCTTTGATTTCTTTGACTCAGCACAATTTTCATAAATCCCACCATGTTACATATATGTATTAACATTGTCCATGTGGCCATGGAAAAAGCAAATAAAAATATTTTTTTTTAAAAAAGAAACAGATTTCTAACATGACATCACATTCTTAAGCATTCTCCCCACATTCTAATGGCATCACATGGCACCATAGCCCTTGTTATAATCACTTGTTCATTGGGAAACACTTACAAGGCATTTGAGCCTCACTGGGAGGCGTGCTGGGTTTCACTTTACCTGCTGTGGGATTTTCAGGTGTGCCCTACAACCCCCAAGCGACAGTGATCCACACGGATCCCTGTGGACCAGCACCCTTCCCTCACAGAAGGACGGCGGGACCCTCAGATGTCGGCCATGTTAACATCCCTGTAGAAGGACCACTCCACACTGGTACTGTGTAACACTGAAGATTACATGCGTATTCAACAAACCAAATAATCATGCATGATGAAGTAGAAAAAAACATTTATTACATTTGTTTGTAAGGACTGGCAGAGGTGCAGAACCATCAGCTTTCTGCACATGACCTGACCAGTAAAACATCAGTTTTATCAGAAAATATGACATCACATATTCTTCAACATTGTAATGAATTCACATGGCACTGTAGCCCTGTGATATGTTTGGTGTAGAGTAGAGCACTTTAGAGTGGGCACCTTGACGACCCACATACAGTGTGGGTGTACTGTGACACTCTTTATCTGCTAGGCGGTTGTGTTTAGTCTAAGGTGATAATGCTTCGAATCATTGTTATACCAGCATAGTATAATACTGATAATACATGTATATGGATTACAGATGTCATTTTTCACTATTTTAGTACACCCCCAAACAATCTAAACAAAACATTGTCATGCTGCTTTGCTGGTTTCTGATACCTCATCTGGACTGTCTAGCAGTGTCAAGCAGAGGCGAGATGTGCTAGCCATGAGCAGAGCTAGGAGGTACTGTAGTTTGGCTCTTCAGTATCTACCAGTATCAGAATTAAAATAATTCTGAATTGTGCCAAAATAATTAAATTAGTGCTGTCAATTCCAGGTGCCGCGATTAAAAGTCCTCACCAGGATTTTGCTCTGGCTTCCTGGATTGTGTTGATTCCACTAATTTTACCTGAATTGCTAATTAGAAAATCTAGCAAGCTTGAGCAAAATCCTGGTGAGGACTTTTAATCGCGGCACCTGGAATTAACAGCACTAAATTAAATTGAATCAAATTGTATTGAAATGTAAGATTTCATGATGCAATGAACTAAAAGAATCATAACTAAGCTAAACTAAAACTGGGTCACACATATACTGAAGCTCTGATAAATGTCTTCCTGCTTCTGGGCTCACGGATGCCCTGCTTTCAGTTATTCAGTACTACTTCATTGTGCTGCCATTACATGAATTGTAGCAAGATGCATATGAGAAGTTGCCGTTCTCGGTCCATCTTGCTTGAATCATATTTCAGTGGCACTTTCAGATAAAGAAACATATGCAACGTAGTACTAAGGCACTGAGAAATGTTATGGTGAGGTAATTTCTGCTAATGTCCTTATTCACCCATGCAGGTGAAGTTGGCTCCAGCAGGTTTTCCAAACTGCCTGTGCTCACTTCACGCACGAGAGTGACCAGGTCAGGACTGATGAGGCCTTCTCCGCCCACCATCACAATGTTGCCTCCACTCCCCAAACCTGCTGGCCGAGAGCCACTCCGTGCCTTCAGGCCTGCCAAAGGTGAGCTCACTCTTTTGCTCTCCTGGAAATGGCATCCAAACCATTTGTTGCAGCAACTACAACAAAAAAAGTAAAAAAAAAAAAAAAGTATTAAAAAAGCAAAAACTGCTTTGAAAGCCCTATAGGGGAGACCGGGTATGGTTGTAACATGGGGAGAGTTGTAACACCATCAGTTCCACTGATCACGGATAAGATAGGAGTCATATGATCATTTCAGTATTTACCCAATTCCTCCCTGATCCCACATGGTGAATATCAAGGCTGTAAACAGGCACATGCCGATTCCATCGAGAAAAAACTGAATGTATTTCATGTTCCATTCTTTACTTTAGCTGTGATATGTTTGGTGTAGAGTAGAGCACTTTAGAGTGGGCACCTTGACAGCCCACATACAGTGACACTCGTTATCTGCTAGGCGGTTGTGTTTAGTCTAAGGCAGGGGTCTCCAACCTTTTTGAGACTGGGAGCTACTTCTTGGATACAAATTATTGCGGAGGGTTACCAGATTAGAACGCATCAATCGAACGAAAAGTTGGTTGGGGGGGGGGGTGGTGAGGCGAACGAAAGTTGCGTGTAATAATAATAGTAGCAAAAACATGACGTGGCGACTCATGACGTGGGTGACCCCTGGTTTATTCAATATTGACGGCAGCCTAACTTTTTGATTGACAGCTAATTGAGCAATAGCAAACGAGAGAGAGTGTGTTATAGTGAATATATGTACATGCCGTTACTTGACAACGCGTTCGCGGAGTGATACAGAGAACGAGAATACCGTGCTGTTATCACACATATCTGCAGGGTTAGAACACTTCTCAACCAGTCGGATTGTGAACTAACTGTTGTATAATTGGCGAATAATCATTTAGTGTTAGAAGGGGAGGGACAACTGTGAATTTTGATTGGACATGAATTTAAGTAGATTTCTCGATGGGACCAATTAGGTTTACAAATTTATATGTAATTCATTGGCCCTTTGGCGAGCTATTCGGAAAGGGGTGGCGAGCTACTGGTAGCTCGCGAGCGACGTGTTGGAGACCCCTGGTCTAAGGTTATAATGCTTCGAATCATTGTTATACCAGCATAGTATAATACTGATAATACATGTATATGGATTACAGATGTCATTTATCACTATTTTAGTACACCCCCAAACAATATAAACAAAACATTGTCATGCTGCTTTGCTGGCTTCTGATACCTCATCTGGACTGCTGCCAAAGCATATATCTATTAATCTTTGTAATCTATGTAACATGGCTTCTTTAAGTATTGGGTATCACCTGGCCAGCGTTAAGCAGTGGTATGCAGCAGCAGTCTGTGTGATATAAGGAGTTTGTGCTTTGTACCTACTTCTGTTGGCAAGGACAATGTGAGCTTACAAGCAAGACTAGACTTGAATGTTTTATTGCAGTCAGTTGATTGTGCCAGCACCCTACTCCCCAGAATGCCAATCCCACATGCCAAAATATCCATTATCATAATCTATTATTATTTAAAATGCAGTATGATCTGCAGGTCTTAATTTCATATGCTGGTCTGAAGATTGAACGTGTCCTCTACAGTTCTGTCTGTGTTTCATGTCCAGGTTCAGTGGAGCCTCCCCAGCTCCACTCTCCAGGGTGGAGGAGAGAGAGAGTGGGGAGACTTCACCGGAGCAGCAGACATCTTCAACCCTTGCTCCCAGACATCTTCGAAGCAGCTAACCCCAGTGATGCTGGTAGAGGTGACTTATTGATGTTGGCTTTACTTTATATGTCATTGAAATACCTGTACAAAATGTAGAATTTATAATGTTGCATCATTTGTTTTGTGTTAAAATATTGCTAAATACGATATTTGGGAACAAGGAGATCAGTTAGTCAGAAACTTCACTCAGGTGTCAAGTGAGCGGAGCTAAACTCATGAGCATGGATGCCCTTTCCCACGCAGGTTTGCCCAAATCCAGCCGCTTGCTACCTGGGAACCCCCCCGGGTATTTCCTACTGCCCTCCTACCCTCTGGCCACTCTTCCGGGAGTGCAGCGAGATACAAGCCCTCGGCGCAGAGACCCGGGCCCGTGGAGGGACAGTACTGGTGAGTGCATGGCTACGTTGCTAAGAACGTGCTAGGCACACACAGTGAGGCATGGCTGGTTATTTGGGTGCCCGCTTAAGTTAAGTTGGTCTTGCACTAAGCTTGTCTTGCACTTGTTCCCACGTCAGTGGTAAATTGATGAGCAGATCTAATTTTGTGGTCATATATTCTATATGAATTTAATTTTAACCAACAAATGTGCATATACGTAGATCATTTATAGTCACCACTTGTCAAATGTACAAAATACTTAAATTCAAATTTGATGATCTTCATCTGACATGGTTTCACTCAGTAATGGAACAGTGTCTAGCAGAGGCGAGATGTGCTAGCCATTAGCAGAGCTAGGCTAATGTATCTACCAGTATCAGAATTAAAATAATTCTGAATTGTGCCAAAATAATTAAATTGAATCAAATTGTATTGAAATGTAAGATTTCATGATGCAATAAACTAAAAGAATCACAACTAAGCTAAACTAAAACTGGGTCACACATATACTGAAGCTCTGATAAATGTCTTCCTGCTTCTGGGCTCACGGATGCCCTGCTTTCAGTTATTCAGTAGCTACTACTTCATTGTGCTGCCATTACATGAATTGTAGCAAGATGCATATGAGAAGTTGCCGTTCTCGGTCCATCTTGCTTGAATCATATTTCAGTGGTACTTTCAGATAAAGAAACATATGCAACGTAGTACTAAGGCACTGAGAAATGTTATGGTGAGGTAATTTCTGCTAATGTCCTTATTCACCCATGCAGGTGAAGTTGGCTCCAGCAGGTGTTCTAAACTGCCTGTGCTCACTTCACGCACGAGAGGGACCTCGTCAGGACTGATGAGACCTTCTCCGCCCACCTCCCCAGTGGAAGCCCTGCAGGAGGAGAAGCCTGGCAGGAACCTCCACCTGGACCTCGCCCTCATACATGACCCAGATGAGGAGCCAGTGGACAAGGAGGAGGTCAGTAGGAACATATATCATGTTGTACATAGTTGGAGTATCTCAGTCTCAGATGCATTAGTTTAACTAGTAAGTAAGTAAGTTTATTTATAAAGCACATTTTTTATGACGGAGTCAACCAAAGTGCTGTATAGAGGCTAAAAAGTACAATATATGCCCAACTCATAAAAAAAACATGTAGAATTTTACATAGCATAAAACATTTAAAATACATACAAATACACCAACTGATTACACCAACTGATACAACATAACTGATAGATTTCTTTGGTTGCTGCCTGCAAATGTTACTCAAGTGTTGTACTTTCTGGATTTTAATGCATAAACACAGCATTGGTCCTAATATAAGCTGACAAACCTAACGTCTACATAATAAAGGCCCTGTAGCATCCCAGTATTAAATCTGACCATGCATGCGATATGCTTTGCTTAGGTGTCCAAATATGATGAGATGATGTTTCCTTCTGCTGATGCTACATTTGCGTTTATCTCAGTTGTTAAGGATATCAACATAGTCCTAGCACTATGAGAGGGAGCATTGTCTGGTTGAGAGTATCCATCTCCCTATGGGTATATGGTGGCTGTGAATTAATAAATTAACCTAGTTAAGATATGAAGAGTTTGGTTCCAAAATGCTATATCCATTTTGATCAATTTGAGTAAAAATGTGTTTTCTTTAAGTGGTAGGCTGAAAACCACAGTTTTTTGTTTCAAACTATCAAATACCATACTAAGGTTAAAAAAACACAAACGAATTAAATCAAGATTTTAATATTTAAAGATTTATTTTTAAAAAACAATTCATTTTTTCACAAAACGCAATAAATCCATGCCATGTTTTTTTCAAAATGTCTTATATATCCTTTGTCATTAATAGAAATTTTTTTTGACTGAAAATGTGCAAAATACAATAATAAATAACTGTAAATTATACATCTTAATATAATAGTTTGACCATTGGGCCTAAAAACACAAATTCATATAATATATAAATTTATATTATTATAATAACCCCGCTCCTAGCTTGGTTATGAACAACCCCCAGCAAACAGTGTTTGTACATGAGTCACAGAGCTAAATCTTTTCCACGTTTGATAATTTTGCGAGCTAAACGTGCGCACTTTAGCCAGTGCATTTCGCGGCGATGTAACGATTCTCGGTTAGGGGCTGGATAGTCTGCTGCTGATTGATATCCAGCCGACAGTGGGACTGGTCAGAATCTGGGCATTGATAAAATAAAATAAATATATCTCTTTTTCCAATAACTGCTATACGAACAGGCTCCTCTATATCATCAAAACCGTTCATTTTTGCGGACTTTGAGAGTGAAAAACGAGACATATTTTAACAAAGTAAGCTACAAGAAATGCCGGGCGGCTCAACCGGTCGCGTGCTATGATGTTTACATTCCGTATCTGGTGGTGCACTGTGATTGGATGAGTGGAGATGTGGCGTACTGCGGGAAATCAGGATTGGCGATTGTTGCATTTTGGAAGGAAAGAGAGAAAGCAGGGCAGTATTACACGGCGGATGTGGCGTTTTGATAAAAATTGAATATTGGCTTTTCAAGAGTGGTCACATACCATTCTGATTCTAACTCATTTTTTTTTTAAACTGCATTTATCGCGTTTCGGAACCAAACTCTTCATATATTCTGGCATCAAGGCATTGATATGTAGTTAATAATAATAGACCCAGTAAATGTCATTTACCTAACATACAGGGAGGATCCAGCTTTAAACTGGGCAAAATTTTTGTGTTTCTTTGGTCATTCAATACTTGTATAGTATTGTTGTATGTACTTGTACTTGACGGATATAGTGGGTATGGGCAGTTGCACTTGGGCTGACAGACTCTTTATTTTTCAGATGATGAACTCCCTGCGCCTCTTGCGTAAAAGAGTGGCTAAGAAGCGGGCTAAGGTGAATGCGAGTGGCAGAGAAGCAATGTTGCCTCCACTCACCAAACCTGCTGGCCGAGAGCCACTCCGTGCCTTCAGGCCTGCCAAAGGTGAGCTCACTCTTTTGCTCTCCTGGAAATGGCATCCAAACCATTTGTTGCAGCAACAACAACAAAAAAAGTAAAAGAAAAAAGTATTTAAAAAGTAAAAACTGCTTTGAAAGCCCTATACTACAAACAAAAAGCCCCTGCTGATCCTCTTGTACATTGCTATACCTGCACCCATGAACATTGTTTTTCTGCACCATGAAGAAACCACTATGAAACCAGAAGTTATATTTGAGATTTTTGATAGAGTATGTGTTAATATGTATTGTGCTTTTCAGGATCTCAAGTGCAAAGCACCAGGGCGTCCCCTGCTGACGACATGTCTGAAGGAGTAATTGGCAGAGGTTGGAATTGGTTTGCTGTTAACACTGCATTACACAACACAATGTTTTAAATCTAGTTCTCCATGTTGAATAATGTTTTGCTGTCTTCAGGCTGATTTGAACCAAAGTTGAGCTGATAGCCCTAAAAGTCCTAGTCAGTTTGTTTGGGTACTTCTGGTAAAGTGTGAGTGTCTTTTGTTTTATGGTGTCTGGTAGTTGAGTGCCTGTCATGCATTTATAGCAGTTAACACTTATTGGGACACTTGTAAAGCTGCTTTGTGACAACAACTGTTGTAAAAAGCGCTATATAAATACATTTTGATTGATTGGTATTCCTCTCTAGATGAACTCAAACCAGGAACTCCCCGGAAGGATCCCTACTCGCAGCAGACTTTACGGCCCTTCTCCAAACCAGACCTCGCTCTCGCTCAGAGCTTCAGTCTGCTTAGCTCTGATGACTGGTAAGTCACACCTGCAAAATTCTGAAGCATTTGGCTAGGGCAGGTTAAACAGCAAGTCATTTATGGTGTTCTGCATATATGGTAAGTATGCATGTATTTAGTGAAGTTTTTTCCTCTTTGTCCCTTTTCTTGTAGCATTTTTTCTTGCAGTAGCCGATGGTTACAGTGTGTGTCTATGTTCAATATCTTCATACAGGGAGAAGAAAATTGAAGGGTTGATGTTAATCCGTAGATTGGCTCAGCATCACTCTGATGTGCTTGGCAGCAGGCTTCATGAGGTCTGCATTGTTCTTATTCAAGAGGTAAGCCACTAGATTTGCTGACTGTGTATCGGTCTGAATTCTAAAATTGGCAGACACCATGAGCATGTACATATTACAGGTGATGTTGCTGACAAAGTCAAGTCAGAGTTAGCATAGCACTTTGAAATTCCTTTTTTATAAAAACATTTCTCATCTAATTGAAATTCAGATGGCATAGCTAACTGTAATTAGTGATTAAGGTATTTCCGCCTACATAACACATTGCAGTGGTGGATTATACTTATTACGATGGCGGTGGCAGTGTTGGATGTGGCTGAAACGAGCTGGAACGTCGTCTTTCCTGCAGGTGCTGCACCTGCGCTCTGCCGTGTCCCGCATGGCGGTGGTGTCCTTGAGGGAGTTGTACTCCAGCCTGCAGAAAGGGATGGACCAGGAAGTGGAGGCTACAGCTAAGGTCCTCCTCCACAAAGCAGCGGAGTCCAATGCCTTCATCAGGCAGGACGTGGACACAGCTCTGGACAGCATGGTGCAGAACTGCACCCCCATTCGGAGCATGAACGCCCTTCTCGCTGGAGGACTCTGGTCAGTTAGCCTGCAGTGAGCTTTAAACTGAGGCTTTCAGATAATTTTTACTTCTCCATTGTTCTTTCAAAATATTGCCCTGGCCTATATCAATCAGGGTGGCCGCGGGTCCTTAAAAAGTCTTAAATGGTATTAAGTTTAATTTTTGTCAAATAAGGCCTTGAAAAGTCTTATTTTGTCTTAAATTTTCAACCAAAATATCTTAAATTTGCGGAGCTAAATTTAGGGAGGAATAATTCCGTCAGCCATGTGTTGAAATTCGGGGGCGGATATCGGTAGATTCCAAATAAAATTAAATAAAATTCCAAATAAAATTAAAGCCAACTCGCAAGATCATACACGTTAAAATAAAGCACAAAAACTAATAATCAGTTAGTTTTTGTGCTTTATTTTAACGTGTATGTTCTTGCGAGTTGGTTTTAATTTTATTTGGAAAACAGTATTAAAAAGTCTTAAAATGTCTAAATTTTCACTTGGTCAAACCTGTAGACACCCTGTCAATATTTGTAGTTATTTATCCTCTTGTATATTCTTTTTATTGTGTTCCATCTCTGCTCTGCTGATCCAAACTGCCCTTCACACCACTTAAAGAATAGGCTAGTTAGCTAGCTCACAGAGGACATGCAAACATTTTCTGTTTAAAAATTACAGATGTACAATAACTGGTGCAAACTAAGCCATCAAATAGAATATGATCATTTGGTTGTGCACTTAGATCATACATAAGGGTATTAAGTTTCTTTTTAGAAGCTAAAAGTTGCACTGTATACATTGATTGGATGGATTAATAGTTATTACCTTCTTTTTTTTGAATGCCCTAATTGTTTTCCTTCTGTTTTCCTCAAAAGTCATCTGAATGCTGCAGTAAGAAAGTGTACTGCTCGGCACTTGGCTACTTTGGTAGAGAAGATTGGTGCAGAGCGAATTATTCCTGCAGTCTCCAAGTTGGCACAGGACTCTTCCCAAGAAACCAGGTTAGTACTGGGATCAGAACGAGGATTCTACAAGGCTTATTCAGTTTCCCAGATAGTAATAAATGGTCGGTGTGCTGTGAGTCACGGGTCTCTCACTCACGGTTCTCTCCTGTTTTGGGGTCTGTTCTTTGTCTCAGGCGCTTGGGCCGGCGTATGCTGCTGTTCCTGTCCTCCCACCATGACTTTGATAAGATGGTGGAAAAGTGCATCCCTGCCAAAGACCTGGCAACCATCAGGGACACTGTCCTCACTCTGAAATCCAAGGTAGCGATTCATGTTTGGATACATGATGAGGATTTTTTATCCCATTCAGCCACTATGCCCCATGTTTACTCACTAAACAAAGCTTATTCACAAAACTTTTAGGTGAAACAAACTCCAATAAAAAAACCATCTAAACTGTGATGGTAGACATATATTGTAAACAAATAATAAAGTACAGGGCAGTGTGTGGCACCACACATTGTATTTACAGTAAGGCATGCACAGTGTAGTCCCAGACCCAGTAGTTAAAGGACAGAGCATAGTTCAAAATGAACCGGCTTGAAACCTTTGGGATAGAATCAAAGTATGAAGCAATATGTGGACTTCAATATCATCACTCCATGTTTTGTGGTGATTTGTACGTGTGTATTCCCAGGAGAGGACAAAGTTGTCTAGGATTCCAAGATACAAGATGTGTCTCCCTCGTCTGGAGCAGCAAGAAGCTCCAGCCGCACAGGTGGAGCATCAGAACACGCAACGAATGAAGCGCAGCCTTAGACACACGGTGAGGGACGTGAGCCCAGACGACGCGGCACCTCTGAAAGGTAATGGCTGACTTCGGCGAACGCTCCCCTCCTGTTTCCTGAGAACCTTACATTACCGCTTACCCGTGAACCTCTTTCCCATCAGACCTGCAGCTGAACAGTAGTCTTCCAGCACAGACTAAGACCGGTGTCATCCTGGATGATTTGCCCTCAAGCTCCAGAAACGCACGCACCCCCAGAAGTCCCGTCAAAAGTTTGAGTCCTCCGCTTCATCCCAGCCCCCCCACGGCTGTCCCTACTAAAAATATGCTGCCACGACGCAGACGAGGTACCAGACTGATCAGAGCACGTCCGTCCCTTTCAAACAGTTCTGATGAGTGTTGCCTGCTCTTCAGCACTTCATGTGTGATCACTGCACTTGCATGTAAATTGCTTTGCTGTTAACACTGCATTACACAACAATGTTTTAAATCTAGTTCACCACATTGAATAATGTTTTGCTGTCAGCCTTCAAGCTGATTTGACCAAAGTTGAGCTGGTAGCCCTAAAAGTCCTAGTCAGTTTGTTTGGGTTCTGGTATTCTTCTCTAGATGAACTCAAACCAGGACCTCCCAGGAAGGATCCCCACGAGCAGCAGACTTTACGGACCTTCTCCAATCCAGACCTCGCTCTCGCTCAGAGCTTCAGTCTGCTTAGCTCTGATGACTGGTAAGTCCAGGGTACCCGCGGGTCCTTAAAAAGTCTTAAAATGTCTTAAATTTAGTTTTCCATATTCAAGGCCTAAAAATGTCTTAAAATGTCTGGAATATTATGAGGGGAGGCATTAAATTATTATAAGTGTGTGTTGTTCAGTTGTTCTGGCGCGATGTGAACTTTGCCGAATCTAGCGCTAGGACCATGCAGAAAATAACCGCTCCAGGGTCCTAGTGCTAGATTCCTAGCGTTGGAGTTCGCCACCCCCCCACCCCCGGTCAACAATTCTCGTTCCACCCCCCGTCAACGATGTGAAACACACCTGCATCCCCAGTAATAGTATTATTTTTTCTTGTGAGAGGTATTAAAAAGGTCTTAAAAGTCATTGAATTTGAGATTTAAAAATGTGCAGATAGCCTGTAAGTCACACCTGCAAAATTCTGAAGCATTTGGCTAGGGCAGGTTAAACAGCAAGTCATTTATGGTGTTCTGCATATATGGTAAGTATGCATGTATTTAGTGAAGTTTTTTCCTCTTTGTCCATTTTCTTGTAGCATTTTTTTCTTTCAGTAGCCGATGGTTACAGTGTGTGTCTATGTTCAATATCTTCATACAGGGAGAAGAAAATTGAAGGGTTGATGTTCATCCGTAGATTGGCTCAGCATCACTCTGATGTGCTTGGCAGCAGGCGTCATGATGTCTGCATTGTTCTTATTCAAGAGGTAAGCCACTAGATTTGCTGACTGTGTATCGGTCTGAATTCTAAAATTGGAGGACACCATCAGCATGTACATATTACAGGTGATGTTGCTGACAAAGTCAAGTCAGCGTTAGCAAAGTACTTTGAAATTCATTTTTTATAAAAACATTTCTCATCTAATTGAAATTCAGATGGCATAGCTAACTGTAATTAGTGATTAAGGTATTTCCGCCTACATAACACATTGCAGTGGTGGATTACACTTATTACGATGGCGGTGGCAGTGTTGGATGTGACTGAAACGAGCTGGAACGTCGTCTTTCCTGCAGGTGCAGAACCTGCGCTCTGCCGTGTCTCGCATGGCGGTGGTGTCCTTGAGGGAGTTGTACTCCAGCCTGCAGAAAGGGATGGACCAGGAAGTGGAGGCTACAGCTAAGGTCCTCCTTCACAAAGCAGCGGAGTCCAATGCCTTCATCAGGCAGGACGTGGACACAGCTCTGGACAGCATGGTGCAGAACTGCACCCCCATTCGGAGCATGAACGCCCTTCTCGCTGGAGGACTCTGGTCAGTTAGCCTGCAGTGAGCTTTAAACTGTGGCTTTCAGATAGCAACAACAGTCACAAGAAGCTAACAAAGCACTGATTTTGGCTGCTGTTTTTACTTTTCCATTGTTATTTCAAAATATTGCCCTGGCCTATATCAATATTTTTAGTGATTTATCCTGTTAAATATTATTTTTATTGCATTCCACCTCCTCTCTTCTGATCCAAACTGCCCTTCACACCGCTTAAAGAATAGGCTAGTTAGCTAGCTTACAGAGGACATGCAAACATTTTCTGTTTAAAAAATACAGATGTACACTAACTGGTGCAAACTAAGCCATCGAATAGAATATGATAATTTGATTGTGCACTTAGATCATACATATGGGTATTAAGTTTCTTTATAGAAGCTAAAAGTTGTAGGCCTACTGTATACATTGATTGGATGGATTAATAGTTATTACCTTCTTTTTTTGAATGCCCTAATTTTTTTCCTTCTGTTTTCCTCAAAAGTCATCTGAATGCTGCAGTAAGAAAGTGTACTGCTCTGCACTTGGCTACTTTGGTAGAGAAAATTGGCGCTGGCCGCTTATTGTCTGGGGCGAAAGACGTCATAGCGAGAATTATCCCTGCAGTCTCCAAGTTGGCACAGGACGCTTCCCAAGAAACCAGGTTAGTACTGGGATCAGAACGAGAATTCTACAAAGCTTATTCAGTTTCCCAGATACTAATCTTTTGCTGATTCTTTTAGTCTCCTAGTCTGATACGCTGAAGTCAGCAAATGCTGCTAAATTGTAGAGTAATAGAAGCACTATCGTGTTTTCTACACACAGATGGCCTTGTAAAATTGTGACCTGGTAAGATAAATGGTCGGTGTGCTGTGAGTTACGGGTCTCTCACTCACGGTTCTCTCCTGTTTTGGGGTCTGTTCTTCGTCTCAGGCGCTTGGGCCGGCGTATGCTGCTGTTCCTGTCCTCCCACCATGACTTTGATAAGATGGTGGAAAAGTGCATCCCTGCCAAAGACCTGGCAACCATCAGGAACACTGTCCTCACTCTGAAATCCAAGGTAGCGATTCATGTTTGGATACATGATGAGGATTTTTTTTTTATGCCATTCAGCCACTATGCCCCATGTTTACTCACTAAACAAAGCTTATTCACAAAACTTTTAGGTGAAACAGACTGCAATAAAAAAACCATCTAAACTGTGATGGTAGACATATATTGTAAACAAATAATAAAGTACAGGGCAGTGCGTGGCACCACACATTGTATTTACAGTAAGGCATGCACAGTGTAGTCCCAGACCCAGTAGTTAAAGGACAGAGCATGGTTCAAAATGAACCGGCTTGAAACCTTTGGGATAGAATCAAAGTATGAAGCAATATGTGGACTTCAATATCATCACTCCATGTTTTGTGGTGATTCGTACGTGTGTATTCCCAGGAGAGGACAAAGGTGTCTAGGAATGCGAAGATATAAGATGCGTCAGCCTCGTCTGGAGCAGCAAGAAGCTCCAGCCGCACAGGTGGAGCGTCAGAACACGCAACGAATGAAGCGCAGCCTTAGGCACACGGTGAGGGACGTGAGCCCAGACGACGCGGCACCTCTGAAAGGTAACGGCTGATTTCGGCGAACGCTCCCCTCTTGTATCTTGAGAACCTTACCTTACCGCTTACCCGTGAACTCTATCCCAGCTGTGGAGTCATGCGTACCTCCTCCTCAGTTTGCCAGCAGGTGAATATTTAAACAGTTAATCAAAACAACAACAACAAAAAAGTGCATCCTGATTGGAACTGCTTTGATGTTTGCAATTTTTGATGGTGTTGATGTTGATTTAATTTGATTGCAGCCTTGTTCATTTTCTGTTTGGACACTATAACCCAATCCTTGTGTTTTCTCTCTTGTGTGTGTTCAGCAAAGACAGCAGCAGAGCACACATCCACAGCATTGCAGACAAGACAGAGTACGTCAAGCAGCTCAAGGCCCTGCTGGGTTCAAAAGACTTCAGCGAGCCCATCAAGGGCATTGATCAGCTGGTGGCCCACTGCGAGGACAACCCATATATGGTCGTGGGCAACATGTTCCTGGTAACACATTTGAACTGAATTGATTTTTAATGTTTTCAGCAGCTTTCAGAAGTGATCTGTATGGGGGGTCATACGTTGGAGAACATTAAATGCTGGCACATCTGAAGAAATGTCAAAAGCTCAGATGCTTCAGAGTAGAAAATATTACAACAATCAGTTTTAACTATTACAGTGGAGGGCAGTCGTGTCCATTGTTAGTGTGAGCTTGTTTTACAATGTATGTGAAGATTTCACCCAAGCGTATCCTTGAAATTGCATTAAACCAAAGAATCCAAGTGAATGACTTATGAAAAAATCAGTCGGTTGAAATGAAAGGGCTTGAAATCAAATCAGCTCCAGGGCTTAACGGCACTGATATGGTGAGTGCCTGATGAATGCATGGGCGGCTTGCTCTATACCTCTCTTCCTCTGCTACAGGTATTTGATGCTTTCAAAGCACGACTGCAAGGTTAACCTCTATGCCTTGGAGGCCTTACAGAAGATAATCACACTGCTCAGAGACAACCTGGTCCAAGTGGTCTACATCTTAGTCCCAGCTATAGTGGACAATCACCTCAATTCCAAGAATAACGCCATCTACATGGCAACAATAGCTGCCATTCAAGCTCTCATCAATAACCTTGGTGGGTTCTTTTCTCTCTTTACAAAACATCTTGAAGGACACATGCCACTGGGCTTTAGAAAAACAACAACAACAATGATTGTGTTCTGTTTTACCTTTGTATCTTTTGATGAAAGGTTGCTAGGTTGGGGAAAAGGTTCACACAAATCAGTAAAAGAATGTTCTTGCTCTTTGGCTAGATGTTTGTGGTGCAGATCAAATGGAAATCTCCTTTCATATTAAGGCACAGTCCAATATAAAGAAAAAAATATTTCTGTAAGACTGACAGGAGATCTTGCATTATCTGACAGCAGATAGTTAAATAATGGAGTTTACAGTGGATGTGCTTAGGCTCTTTTGTTCAATATACAGTGTCTAATCTTTTGTGGTTGTGTATACAGAAATATTCTACAAATTCAAATACATTATCAAAAAACAATTCTTTCAGAAAGTAATTCCACTGATATGCTAAGAGATGCCAGAGATAAAAAAAGATAAAAGATATTTACCAGAAATACTATAATTCCTATATTAATAATTAATATAGGAATATATTAATTAATTAATAATATTTATAATATTGATAATAATCATTCCAGAGAGTTACCATAGTTACCAAATACTGTCACTTTAGTTGAATTAAATCTTTCTAGGTTAAAAAAATGCTTCTGTAATAACCCAGTGCTGTCCAGGGTTGATTTATTTATCTTTGTTCCTTTTAAATATTCTTTTTATAGAGCTGGTTAGGGAACTCTACCCCTGCAAGCCACAACTGGTTGAGCAGAAGGTGCTTCCTCTGCTCTGGTACCTCCTTGGGACCTCCAGCAACAGTGGTACGGTCCACGGGAGGGGTAGAAGCGTGAGAGGGGCCACTGTCCACCTATGCCAAGCCCTTCATGCCCACATGGGTCCGGCGCTGCTGGACTGCGCTGCTTCCCAACCTTCCAATATCCGCAAGAGCCTAAGAGAGTTTGTGAAGAACCTCCCGATCAACTGAGAGCTGCAAGCCAGACCTCCAGACCAAAATAAAGCCCAACATGGATTCTACTTGAAGATGGAGATGTTTGTGTATTTCTTACTGTGCCTGCACTTTAAATGAAAGAGAGAGGAAGAAAGTCAAACGTTTTTAACATTTTGAATTAGCAGAAAGCTAAATCCTTAAACTCAGAAGGCCTTTTAAATAAGGAGCACAGATTTTAGCGAATCACATCAGGTTTAACATGCCTAGGAGCTCTGCTCTTTTTGCACTTTGAAATACTAACACTTATCATGATAACTGTTGTCATGGTGACTATAGATATATATTGTTCTATGATTGTTATTTTCTGTTGACATATCCTGAGGTAACTGTGCAGAATGTAATTTATCACATGCACAAGGAACAAGGATCTATAGTCTTTTTGTTGTTTGGTATGTGTAATGTGACTTTTCAATGAGGAGTCTTAAAAAATGAAAAAGCTACGACTCACAAAATTACTTTTGTATTCTATAGCCAGGGCTTAATTTGAGCCGGATCCTGCCGGAACAGGATCCAGGAACTCTCATTTTGAAGGGTGTGTTCCGGGAACTGTCTGCCTCGATCCAGTAACTTTCAAGCCTACTAATTATAAGTTATGAAGAAATCTGTATGCACTTCTGCACTTAAACACTTATAAAACACATGTAAATAATTTAAAAGTAATTTATATATACAAATTGGCTTGTTATTTTAACATTTGTGTGCCTAAGCGTTTTGTGATCTGGTGACATTGTGATTTTGTTTTGCGATCCGGTGACATTGTTGGCCTCTGACCCCTTGTCTCATGCCGCTGTTTGCGTTCTGGCATCGTTTGATTTTCAAAGTAAGCACTGTGTATAGCTAATAAGTGTAATGGCACAGTATTAACTTAACTCATTCTGTCAATAAAAGCTTGTTACTCCTATGATTGCAATTATATTTTTGTATGTGATAAAAACAATTGACAAACACATATAAAAACCAGAGGGCAGCAGTTCATGTGAAAATATAATATTTGTGTAATTCTCAACTTTTGGCCATGACTGTAGACCAGGATAATGACACTACAGAATTTCTTCACAGAGCCTCAGCCATGGGAGTCAAGAGCACACCACCTGAAACAAAATTCAAGACAAAATGAGTCCCGCCTGTATATTTACAAAGTACGGTGATAAAGCTATTGAATCAGTTTCTTTAACATCCCCCCCCCCCATCAGACTCCACCATGTCAAGAGTAGAGGTGCACTTTTCTCGCCACAGACATTCAGAGCCCAGTGCAAAATCATCACAGGAGGAAACCTTCAGACTCCAGATTCAAGACTTAGTCAATCACGTACCTCATCCCCAGGATGCATGGACGATGTCCCCTGAAAGAGAAAACAATTGTCTTAGATTAACAGTCATGGCTTTTTATTCTGAATTGGTCTTATGCTTGTTTCCCGTGTTAGACATCTGTGACCACTGAATTCTGTAACCAGAGACCACCATGCATGTGTCGTCAAGAAATAAGGTAGGGTCAAATCCTGTTAACTGCACATGGGTACTCAATCGTTGATTGTAGTTTATAAGGAAATTAAAGCTCATTTCAAAATGAATTATTTATTTAGTGTGTATTTCTTGATTAAGATATGTGCTTGTATATATATTCTTAGATATTTGTTAATGACATATTTGGCATTCTTAGCGAGGAGCAAAGTAAAATTTTCATTGTATCTAAGGAAACCTGTTCCCTCTGTGCATGACAAACTCTGAATTTGAAAAGATTAGGTAGGCCTAAATGACGTTTTCACGCATGCAGACAATTATGTTTTACGTTGCATGAAAAAAATCTGTTGATTCTAAAGCTTTTGGTTAAACGTCAGCTTATTCATTTCCTATTTTCTACTAACAAATGCCTAGGGTGGTTCGTACGATTGATAACATTTCTTTTCTGACAAGAAGCAGCACTATCCAACTCCAATATTTATGAGTCTCTTGAACAGAAGTTGATGGTCACCGATACCGGTGCATCACCGGTTAAGGATGCCCTCGCCGGAATACCGAAAGGGTTCCCCCTGAAATATCAATAATCCCCTCAGTCTCTGCCATGTCATTAGTAGAGACGCACTTTTGTCACAATGTACTTTTGGAGCCCAGTGCAAAACATCACGAGAAACTTTATTGGTATATGCACAGTAAAGAAACGTGTTGCTCTGTACAACGAAATAGTAATCAAGGATAAAATAAGCATGCAACATTATGATAAGTATTCATAAATGGAAATGTAAACGAAACAGAAATATAAACTGCTAAGAAGTTTATGTACATACAGTCATTGTGCAGTAGCGAGCTACATTGCTTGTTGTCAGACTGGTATGAAAACCCAATAGACTCAGCACACTTACAAATTGTCTAAACACACTTGGCACTGCCACATAATCTCCTTTCTGCATTTGCCACATGTGAACCTTTTACAAAAACCACAACGCTTAGTGGCACGGTTACTCTTGCAGCCACACTTAACCTGGCACAATGCCCTTTTCCCTGTGTCAGGTGTGGGTTGTTGCTGCTGAAACTCTACCTTGGACACCTCCTTGGCTTCCATATGAGACTGTGCAAGTTCTGTTGCAAGCTTCACCAAGAACTCGGACCGTCTCTCTTTTACCCCAGTGCATGCTTGAAAAAGCACATGTGCATTCAGGCATGAAATGTCAATCATGTTATAAAACACAGCGACTGGCCAACGCCGTGTTCCTGAACGTACACTGTACTTTCGCACCATCTGGTCCATGACATCCACACCACATTTTAGGCTGTTGTAGTCTGTGATTGTGTTTGGCTTTTTTTTTCGGGTGTCTCCAATCTCCACCGTACTGTGCATGCTACTGAGGATGCAGACAGTCTTTTTCCGTCTGGGCGCGTAAACGGTCAGCGTGGCACCAGAGGTTGAAAACACCTGTGTACTAAATTCCTCACGGCCCAAATTCTTTTTGACAGAGTCTGGAAGCTCACGACGAATCTTGTTTACTGTGCCAAGGAGGGTGGTCTTCCGGCCCAGCAACTGCCTTGCTAGTGACAGTGAGGTGAAAAAATTGTCTGTGGTAACAGTTCTTCCTTGGTCCATAAATGGTTCCATAAGCTTCATCACCACATTTTCCGATAGTCTTTCCCCCACGGGACGACTGGAGTCTTTGCCAAGATATGGGATGATGTTGCATACATACTTGGATTTCAGGTCACATGCCACCCAGAACTTTATCCCAAACTTGTCGGGTTTTGTTGCAATGTACTGAAGAAAAGAGCAACGGGTCTTAGTTGGAAAAAGTTGCTCATCTATGGTGATATGCCTTCCTGGGTTGTAACAAGTGATGCAATTGGCAGCGAAAGACCCCCAAACATTAGAGATTGCAGCAAACCGGTCAGTTGCAGCTCGTTCACTGCGTGTGTACTTGTCGTCAAAGTGAAGGTGCTGCATGATGTCCTGGAAGCGGTTTCGCGACATAATCTTGGTGATTAAGGGCACTCCCAGTGTTGTAGACCATGAGTCATGCACCGCTGGAAGGCGCACAACACCTCGCAGGATGAGGATTGCAATGAACGCCTTTAGCTCAGCGAGGGACATGAACCAGTTTTCTTGCTGTGTCTGGCGTGCATGCTGGACAGTCCACCCCTGTATGATCCGAAGCATTTCAATAGAAACGAAACAGAGGAAATTCTGTAAGCGACTCGATTCTTTCCGTAGGGCAAACGCAGTTGGCTCTCCATTCGTGGTATTGCATTTACTTGGGCTTGGATGCACTCCATCATGTCTTCCGATCTGTTCTTCATGCCACACTGTGCCGTCTTTTGCAGTCTCTGTCAGCCGCCCGTGTGTCTCCACGCGACCCCTCTTTACTGGTGATGAAGTCTCCTCATCTACAGGACCATATGTTTGAGATTTGATTAGTGAAAGGTTGAAATAATGTGAAATTGACAAACATAATATTTGAAACGTAGCCGGCGATTGGCGGGTTCACACACAAATAGGTATTTTGGCCTTAAGGGGGGGGGGGGGGGGGGGGGGGGGGGGGTGTGCATAAATAAATTAATGTGCACAAAAAGATTCAATTGAGGCACTAAAGGCCCAAAACGATCAAAATGTGTATTGGGAAATTGAGTCAGATCAAAGAACTAAATCACATGCTGAGATCAGCAGAGTGTGTGTGTGTGTGTGTGTGTGGGGTCTTATGTATGTACTATTCAGTCAGTTCCAGTATTTGGCCAGTAAATGGAGCCCATGTAATACCATACTGATATTACAGTAATGAAATAAGACATTTTAGTGAAATAAAAGGTTCATTTCTGGTCAAGCAGTGCACCTTTTGTTATGAGATCTAATTGCAAAGTTATTTATCTCATTGATCGGACTCATACAAGACCCTTTATTTGTCTGTATTCTGCATAACCGGATTGCAGCATGAGTTTTTATGATTTCTTAAGTTTTTGGACAATGCAGCGACAGGCCAATTTGAACCAAACTTGGCATACCTGAAGGACCTGTCTATAAAAGGCTTTGAAATTGGGAGTTGATCAACATGTTTATATGAATTATAGCAATATAGGTCATATATGGCCTCAATGATATAATGGGAAAATGGACCCACCTGAAAATAAAAAAAATCCAACAATTTTTAAAAATAGTTTACCTACAGTGTCTACAGATTATGCCCATGCCACTCTTGCCATCATTGGATCAAATTCCTAGGACTAGTTCGAAAAGTGCTATTTTCAAACAATTGATGAATGTGACAAAACTACGCCTTTTTTAATAGGACTTGTAATTGCAAAGTTGTCAGGTGGACTGCAAGGAATCAAAAGAATCAAGTTTCATTTTCCTAAGCAAAGATTTGGAAAAGTTATGCATGATTCACAAATAGTGCCACCTAGTGGCCAAATGTTTCAAAACTGCACAGTGTGACAGTCCTGAGATGTGTGTGAACCCTAAATTGCAAAAATAGGTTTCCCCACACTACGTGTGTGAACCCTAATTATAATTCCAAAACATCTCAAGTATGCCACCTTGGAAGTAATGTAGGATTGTTTTCACACAGCAATACGTGGCGCATATGCATATATATATTTAAATAGTTTATCTTTTGAAAAAATGTCAATAGGTAAAGATATTTCTACATAAATTTATACAATAAACCCTCAACTACTTGAAATAGAATAATATTCGAGTAATTTTAACTTATCCAGATGGTACTTTTTGCAGTGTCTCTTCCAAAAACACAACACCCATAACTGACAAACAAAAATAGGAAATCTTACCAGAAGAGATTTCAGAGTCACTACTCGGATCAAGAGTTATTTCTCCTCCATCAGAGTCACAAGGGTCGACATGGTTGAGGACCACGTCCAAAGCCTGCTGTGTTCTGCAAACCTTTGCCATCTTTGCTTCTAAGTCGAGAGTAAGTGAAATATAGCAACATGGATTTTTATCCACATGTAGGTGGATACATACATAATAGTCATAATAGTTCACACTACCACCCATCACACCCATCCCTGTTCACTGTTACCTGGTACCGGCATATTTCGATCTAATGGCTGCAACAACATTAAAAAAAATATATAGAACCCATCTCAGTTACCTCCATTCTGTACATTTATAATATTGTAATATAGTACTAGAGTGAGAAACCTTTATTCTATTTTATTTCACTATTTCTTCTCCATCGGAGTCAATGGATCAACACAGTTCACACAATCACCCATCCCCCCCGTTTAGCATTACCTAGTAGTGGCTGCATGTACATAAAGGATGGCTTTTATTAGACCTTTATTCTATTTTATTTCACTTAGCATGTAGCCAGATATTTATTAAAGTCTATGCACTTTATTAACAAGTTTCATATGTCTGCAGTCATCTCTCTCCATTATTAAACTGACAACGACATTATTTGAACTATAATTCTAAAACATCTCAAGTCTGCCTCCTTTGTACTAATTTTGGATTGTTCTCACTGCAAAAGGAGACATGCTGATTGGTCAAAAATAGCTAAAGTTCTGATTTTTTCTTAAAGGGTTTTTTTCTTCTCCATCTGAGTCAATGCATCAACACAGTTCCCACAATCACCCATCCCCCCGTTTAGCATTACCAAGTAGTGGCTGCATGTACATAACAAAGGATGGCCTAAACATTTGGCCTGCGGGCCGGAGTTTGGACACCTCTGCATTAGGCCATCACGCCCATTAGTGCAGTTTTCATTAGCCTGCAGCAAATTCTGAAAATACTATTGAATATGGCCTGCAGCAAATTCTGAAAATACTATTGAATATGGCCTGCAGCAAATTCTGAAAATACTATTGAATATGGCCTGCATAAGGAGCATGAGCTCAACTCTGCCTGGCCTAATGGGATGCAAATGACCCCAGCACTGCCATTTGGCACTCTCTGCTAGAAGGAGTCGTATGAAAATGCTGGTAGTTGCAGTGTTAAAAGATTACAGTACCTTTAACAGTCACTACTACGACAAATTAACAGAATTGTTGTGCATTTGTCAACGTACCAGAGGTGTCACACGTCGAAAAGGCTCTGACAATACGGCTTTTAGCAACGGCAAACATCAACTACGGAATAGAATAGAAAAACCGGTAACGTCTAAACAAATGCTTACCAATTGCTGCAGCGCTTCAACAGCTACTTGCAAGGAGCACCTTTCCTGCTCAGAAGAAAGATTGAAATGTGGCCAAGACAGGCCAAGATGGTGGTTTTATATTGTGAGTTCTCGAGGACCCTTAGGTATCCTGATGAGGCGCCTATTCAAAACATCAACGAGTGTATCAAAATAAGAGTTCACTGTCACGTCAAACGTTTGTTTGTTTTTGTTTCTGTTGCATGTTTTGTGTGTTGTAGTGTGATCACTGTTTTCAGAGTGTTTGTCTGTATATCTTACCTTGTAGGGACTTCTGCAAGTAAGGGCCTGAATAAATGGCATGTAGACATTTGTAATTAAACATTACATGCATCATACAAGTGATTCAAATAAAATAAGTATATATTATATACATATAATATATACATATACAAATGATATATACTATATAATATATATTATATACATATATACAAGGCAAGGCAAAGTTTTTGCAGATGTTGGATGGGAGGACTTGGCAGTTTGGAAGGGTAAGTCCAGTGTGGATTAATACATATTTAGGTGTTCTTTAGGACTTTTAATTTTAACTTATTAAATTGTAACCTTGCTAATTGGGAAGATACATGGAGACATGTTCCAGAGAAGCTCCATGGAGTACTCATTGTGCAAGTTTCAGTGTGACAAAACTTCACATGCTTCACTCTGCTTGTACCCGAACATGACTGCCGTTTGTGCAGATGGCAACAGAAAACTCTATAGGTTTTGACAGTCAGCAGGGTAAAACTGCTTTATGCATAATAAATGTATGTAAAATGTATGCAACTGTAGGTATCGGGGGTGGACTGGCATACATTACTACCGGGGATTTCCCCGGTGGGCCAAGGGGAAGTATTGTTTCCATTCTAATGGGAGGTAAAAGTTAATATGTTTTACAAAACCCCTTAACCTGGGGGGTATTCCACGAAGCGAGCTAACTCAGTAAGCCGGGCTTTTTAAGACAAGCCTGGCTCATTTTGCTCAAATTCGGTTCCACGAAAGAGGCTAGACTTGAGCCTCGCTCAGTTACTACAGCAACATA
Organism: Brachyhypopomus gauderio; assembly: GCF_052324685.1. Taxonomy (NCBI): domain Eukaryota; kingdom Metazoa; phylum Chordata; class Actinopteri; order Gymnotiformes; family Hypopomidae; genus Brachyhypopomus; species Brachyhypopomus gauderio. The sequence goes on from NC_135219.1 coordinate 22,714,169, forward strand.
TACGTTTGAACTAACCTGCTCCGTACCAGGCTAGAGTTGAAGCTTAGCTTAGCGGGACCGCTTCTATTGGCTCAGCAGCGTGATGTCAGTCTCGCCATCCGGGAAACAAAATTGAGGAACAAGGTTCCGCTGCAATTCTATCCATTAAATTGCTGTGGATGTAGCATATCATATCATATTTTTATACATTTAATGGAGTACTGTAATTATTAGTTTGGAATGATTGCAGGTCATTATTATCAAAATTTAATAATTATATTTCCAAATGCAATTTATATTTCGATCTTCAGAGTACATATTCATTGTTAATCAGCGAGGTTTTTGCACATTTTAATGTATTGGTTTAATCTTAACAAATTCAGGTCAGTGTAAAATGGAATACAGTGTCTAATCGCAGTTTTGGTCAACAAACATACATTAGCATAAACACTATATCACAAAAATACAATTCTTTGTACCTGAGTATTAATAATAACTGAGTAATTTAGGTGAAGATACTTTTAGGTATATATTTATCCCCACACTTCCTCTTTTGTGTTCAAATTACAAGCAAATCATATCACTCCGCAATTCACATATGTTCAGTATAAATAATGTAAATGTGTGGTTAACTTAATGGTGCAAAAAGGAAATGGATACAGACAACTACCTTACCAAGATTTTCATACAGGTGATACAAATAATCCAAAATGTATGCTATAAAAGAACAGCTAACAGTGAAGGCTGAAGGCTGATTGACCATGGCATGCCCATTTGTAGAAAATCCAGTAGATGAGGGAGCGTGTATAGTGCACAGAGCATTCATGCTACCAGCTCCAAGGTCATTCCAGGACAGGACAGATCCACTGGGCTTTCCGGATGACTACTTATTTGAGCACTACAGGTTCAGAAGACACAGTATTATATATCTTTGTAAATTACTGGGGCCATATATTGAGAAGAACACTAGACGTAGTAGAGCTCTTACCAAACCCCAAACGGTCTGTATCGCTTTGCACTTCTTTGCCAGCGGCGCATTTCTGTACAGCGTTGGGTATGCAGAACATCTTAGTAAGGCGACGGTCTGCTGCGAAATTCGATAGGTTTGTCTTGCGCTTAAGCGTTTCCTTAATATATTCATTAAATTCCCTGGTCACAGAGGCATCCTTCCCATAAAAGAAGCTTTTTCAGAACAGCAGTAACTTGGAGTTAAATTTATATGACTTTAAAAGAGACTCTTATCCAGAGCACTTACCGAAGTGCTCTGTATTCATCTTGATCAACTATTTCATGCTAAAATTCATTCAATTCAAAACAAATTGAATTCTCCAGGATTTCCAAATGTCATTGGTGCTATAGACTGCACTCACATCAGGATAAAGGCTCCATCTGGACCCATGGAGGCAGACTATGTGAACTGAAAATCATTTCACAGCATCAATGTACAGGTACATGCAAGTTTTGCCCACCCAACAGAAATTGTAAAGCATGTCGCTCCATGGGTTTGAACAACTTTCACCCTTTGTCACTTTTGCCATTGTTCTAGATGGTTTGCACCAGCCAATTTCTGTTCTCCAACATTGAAGCAAAATGGCCCGGCTCGGTGCACAATATTTCGTGCCTCCTCACTGGCACAGAGGTTTGCCGAAGGTAAGAATACTCCAACCACACAAAATAGTGCAGATTTGGCCTCAGTGTTTAACTCTACTCCTTATAATCGTAGGTGCTTTTCCTGGCTTACTGCTTGGGGATAGGGGTTACCCCTGCCAACCTTTTCTCCTTACCCCATATGCAGACTCTACAACAGATGCCGAGAGGAGGTTCAATCGTGCACATTCAAAGACAAGGGCATGCATTGAGATGGCATTTGGACAGTTAAAGAGCAGATTTAACTGCTTGCGCCATCTCAGAGTGACCCCTGAGAGAGCCTGTGACATTAAAGCAGCCTGTGCAGTTTTGCACAAGGTGGCAATACTGCAAAAAGGAGTAATGCCAAGAGTGCAGTTGGACTCTCCTGTCTGACCCCTGGATACCTCCCGGACTCTGCCCTCGCCTCTCGACCCTGGACCGCACTGACCACCGCTCCCACGCTACTGCTCTGCACCTGCCATACGTCACTGTGCTCATCGTGTGGCTAGTTACACAGAGTTATCCTAATAAAGATCGTGTTATTCCGCATCAGGATCCCTCTCAGCGTGTTCTATACGTTACAGACAGAAGTGTTACCGCCCGGTCTAGGTCAGACGGTAACAGCGAATTAATGTTGGAGTGATTGAGGAGTGAAATATAAAGGGGAACCGACAACACGTTCAATAACATGTATTTGGACCACATGAAAATGCAGAAAATGCAAGATGTAACAAGCATTGGCTTAGCACCACTGACTTCAGGTAGTGCAACACAACACACATTCCACAGCACATCACGCTCCCTCGGGAGAACAGCACAATCACACAGCAACAACTCATCACGCTCCCGTAAGAGAATAGTACAATGTGTACAGTAATAACTCATCTCGCTCCTGCAAGAGAATAGTACATATCAGGGTACATATCAGGACCTAACAGAAGTATAGTCAAGATTGAGAAGTATTTATTCATGTTGAACTGCATAACTACTACTCACTTGTTCTCTTGTAGAGGTGTGAGCTCTGGACATGGAGGTCTGAGGGTCTTCTCTCTGTTCTTCCATTTCCTTTAAACACAACACAAATCATGAGATCACACAGCACATTAACAGACAGATACATAGACACACACGACTTACAGCTGGCCTTTCTGAACAGGCAGAAATTTCTTTCTGGTTGCTAAAATATTTTATACAGTTATTTAAAATGGTGTTTTACCTTTTCCTGCACATTGGACTAATCAACTGTACTTACCATTCTGGAGTATATTTTTATATTTCACCTTGACCTGCTGCCACGTTCTCTTAACCCCGCTCATGTTACTTCTAAATCAGGAAATTATTAATTAACATTATTAATTTACTATAACACTTTTAAAATGCCAATGAATGGATTAAATTATATGCTCACGCATTTAGTCTGTCTGCAATATTCTGCCAGGCAGCTTCTCTGACTTTATGAAAACAGGACGTGTTGCCATTCTTCGTAATAATGTATTTATATTCCTCATACAGACGTATAAGTAGCTCATGTTCAGCAGAAGAAGCAAAAAAGCTGCTCGTTCCTTCAGCTCTTTCGACATTTTCTTGCCTTTTCGAATATCGATTAGTGAGGCTGTGTAAATACTGTGTGCACGCGCATGATCGCCGATTTCAAAAGCCTGGCTTGAATTAGCGGGAACAGGTTGCGTCTGGATTTCGTTAGTGGAACGGAACTAGACGGAAGTGAACTGTTTGGCTAACTCAAGCGAGGCTCACTCTAATAAGCGCCGCTTTCATAAGCTCGCTTCGTGGAACAGCCCCCTGTTCTTTGACCATCATGTGTGTTTATTTTTTCTGGTGAGGGAATGTGGGATTTACTGTTGAGGTTCAAAGATACCTGACTGACCCAATAGTTCCACGGTTTATCTCCACCTCTATCAGCTTGCACTGGAATTTTTATGTACACCAGTCTCCTCAGTGCTGTGTGAGGCTTGAAAAATTGTGTCCCAGCACAGTGGAACAAATCCTCTTTTTGAATAAAAACTGAAAACAAAGATGCTAATGTCCACAATCACTAAAATCACTAATAAATCAAACTTGTTTTTCCACAAGCACTTTTGTTATTTTTACATCCATACATAAACATTCACGATATACGTATACATATTAAAAAATGTGATTAATTTTAAAAAGTGTAAAAATAAGAACCCAAACCAGCTAGATATATAAGAAACAACAAATCACAACAAACAGATTTCCTTTATTGACTTATTGACAAAACGTGAAAAACTTTAATGAAACAATATGGAGTTAAAGGCTAAAAATGAATAAATAAAAGACGCTGCTTTCACTGTCCACCAGATGGCGATAATGTCCACTGCTTCATGAAGTTAACCTTTTTCCGGTACAATGGCCTAGGTGCACGTACCACTTCCTCGTTGGTGTCAGGATGGTACCGTATTTCCGGTTGGTATGCGGAAGTGCCGATGTCATGGCCGAGTCTAAATTCACAAGGTGCCTGTTGGAGTTCCCGAAATTTACCGTCAACGATGTGCGTCGTATTGTCAGAGCATCAAGTACAACGACACAGAGTCAACTTGAAAAGGGTTTCAAGTTCTACGTTTCATCCTACCTCTGCAATTTTGAAGGTAAGTGGCTGACGCTAGTTAGCTAGCTAGCCTGAGGTGGCAGTTTAATGAAGTGATGTTGTTTTTAGTAACGAACCAACCTGTCCTAGTACTAGAAATGCCTTTTTAAAACATGTTTGTATTTCTGATGGAAGTATCAGGCAAAAGTAAGGCTAACGAGATAACAGTGAGGGCTCACTGCTACAGATCTATGAAGAAAACAGATACGCCACACCAGCTGAGAGTAGGACTGGTTAAAATGACACGAGTTCTGTTCAGTGTCACGTTCAAAGTTCTGTTGAACAAGATCAAAAGTGAGTTCAACACAAGTTCAATCTTTTATCCTTGCTCTTACTTCACGTAAGCTGTGATAACCATAGGCATTGGTTTTCAAAGCTTACAATGGTAGCCAAATGCAGAGTAGCTGAGTGGGAATCATTAGCAGTCTATATTGCCTATAGTAAACAAATGGGAGTTTATTTTACAGTTCGAGCTATTGTTATCTACCTCTATGACTCAAAAGCAGAATATAGTCCACCTCAGCTATTCTTCAAACTGCATTTTCTAAAATCTGTCAATCTGTCTTTCAAATCTTTCATCTTAACTTCTTTATTAACATATGGCTGCAACACTTACACCTATTAACATATTCTGATAACACTCTTCAAGAAGCAGTTGAAGTAAAACCTGCACTGTTCTGTTGTTGGTGGTGGAAACAACAAAATAATATAAATATAAGTAGGCCTGTTTCACTCCTATGTGTAAGCATTTCATCTGGAGTGAAAATGAAGTTTAAATCTGAACTAGTAGATTGAACCATGCACAACACTGTAGAATAGAAAGACAGTATAGCCAAGTGTTTTAAGAGTGATGCAAAACAGCACAAACGTTACATGAGACAATAGACAAGTGACATTCACCACTACCAACATGATGGGACAGATATTGCGCCTATTGACATTGCTGAAGTCTTCTTTTCAAGATATTAAATATTGCCTCTTGTGTATTTCAGATGACATTACGTGATTCAATGCCAGTTGTGCTCATTAACAGGGGAATCTGCAACCACTTGGTTGCATTGCTTTTCCAGACTGCTCATTATTCTGAATCTGGCATGTCTGTCGATCCCTCCTGTCCTTTCATGCACACAGACAGAACAGAAGTGGCATAAACCACCAACAATGGTTTGTCTTATTTCATTATTTAATGTTAGTTAATGTATCACAGTCACTTTACTAACACCATCTTTTAAATTAATAGGGGGTGAAGCCTGGACCCGTGGATGCCATGGTTGTCCTAAAGCCAAAACCAGGTGCTACTACAGCCAGTGGAGTTAGGTATGTAGTACCAAATTTAATAGGCAGATTACAGTGTGTGGTTAAAAAAATATATGCTTTTGATCATCTGATAAGACGATCTGATCTGTTCTCTTCAAAATTTAATTTAGCCTTGTTGTACTTCAGATTAGTGTTGTCAAAAAAATTGATATATCGATACGTATCGATACTGAACATTCTGAAACGGTACAATACTCGTTTCCCTTAAGTATCGAGTCTTTTTACATAAAATGCGCTTTCGTTTGACCCACCCAAGCTGCCGTAATGCACAGGACAGTTTGTAATGCTAATATGGCAGCTAAAGCAAACGCAGTGCTGTTGGATTCGAAGCAGATACAGATGGAAAACTGAAGGACTTGAACAAGCCCGTTTGCAAGCGGTGCTTTTGGAACATTTCAACGAAGGGCGCTAAAGCCTGGTTGAGTGACCATAGCGCTCGACTCCGCGCGCACCTCGTGCGAACCTCTGCGAGCGGTGGAGGCTTTATACTTTCCGCTTTGCAGTGTTGTCCGAAACTATATGTGGTAGTATAAAAGAAACACCCCTCAAAACAGGGGAATGAACACTTACCTGACGAATTTTAATGCTGCTTTGTGTTTCAGGTTTGAAAAGTGCTGCAATTTAGGCTAAAGTACTTGAAAATGTTGAAATTGTAACTACTTCATTTCACAACAAATATCTGTCTGACTGAACAGTTTTCATGTATTACATTAACAAATACGAGCCTCTTGTAATTCCAGGATGAAACATGAGAGAACGTGAAGACGTTAAGATTGGGCGTTTTGAAAATAAACAACCATTAAATAATGTGATTAAAAGCGCAATATTTCGAATCATTTCGAGTATATGTATAAATATTTAACTTAATTAAGTTTAACGTGCTGGGAAATATTGGTACAAGCGCTTGAATTGAACCCTGCAAACATGACTTTGTTCATTGCGCTGAGGCGCGGCGCGTGCGAAGTTACAAAATTCGAGAGGTGCACGACCTCGCGTGCGCCGCGCTTCAGCGCGATGAACAAAGTCATGTTTGCAGGGTTCATACACCTTGTGGAATTCAAACACTTGTATGTCACTTTCAAGGTCCATTTCAATATTTCCCAGCACGAGCAAAGACACTTTGTCAGATGTTCAAAAGACGTCCACTGAAAAGCCAGAATGAAAGTTTTAGCGACGTCTTTTTTAAACGTCTATTACTGCCGTTCAGTTGCAGTTTTTGCACGTCCTGACATCCAATAAAGGTCCTAGTCAAACGTTCAGATAGAAAACTCGTCATAGACGTTAAGGTTAAGTTAAAAGGTTAAGGTCCTAGTCACACTGTCAGATTTTGAACGTCCACCAGACATGCAAAAAAGGGTCTGGACTGACCGACGTGATACAGACTTGATTTTAACGTCTTTCTGACGTCGCATGTTTGTTGGGATAAGTTAAATATTTATACATGTACTCGAAATTATTCGCTTTATCATCACATTATTTAATGGTTGTTTATTTTCAAAACACCCAATCGTAACGTCTTCACGTTCTCTCATGTTTCATCCTGGAATTGCAAGATGCTCGTATTTGTTAACACAAAATAACTGTTCAGTCAGACAGATATTTGTTGTGAAATGAAGTTACAATTTCAAGCATTTTCCAACACCTTTTGTGGCCTTGTCACAGTCACACCTTATTGAAGAGGCACCAAGATCCAAAAGTGCTACACCTGAGTGGCATTCACTTAGGAGAGAAAGAGTGACTGCCTCACATTTCAGAGAGGTGAGCCACGTTAGAGGTCCAGGTGCTGCAGAAAGCCTGGCAGAAAGGATAATCCGAGGGACACGACAAACAGCACACGTGAAGAGGGGACTTGAAATGGAAACAGAGGCCTTAAAGGACTGTGCAGTTCTGAAAAACTTGAACTTGACCAAGTGTGGGCTAGTGATTCATCCAGATGCCTCTTGGCTGGGTGCATCACCTGATGGACTTGTATATGACCCACTTGAGCGTCCATCATTTGGGCTTGTTGAAATTAAGTGCCCAAATGCACAAAGCTATGTAGACTGCAAATTCCTCAAAGTGGCACAAGGCCTACACAAAATGAAGGAGAGCCATTGTTATTATTGGCAAATCCAGTTCCAGTTATTGATTACTGGTATGCAGTGGTGTGATTTAGTTATCTGTGCCCATGATGATATCTTTATGCAGCGAGTTTACAGAGATAGCAGTGTATTAGAAGAGGTGAAAAGGAGGTGTGACATGTTTTTCTTTAACACTTACATGCCAAAATACCTCTCTATGCCCAAGCAATAGAAAATCATAATGAAGACATGAACTCATGAACAATTAAAACAATTTCAATTTATTCTGTCAATTGTATTAGTTTCATTTTTTACAAATACAGTAAAAGTTAAGAAATACATAATGTTGTATTGTGTTGTCAATTTTACATATAAAAGTGAAAGCATTTTATACAATTAATCATATTGCACTGTACCTTAACATTGCAGCCAATATTTACAGACTAGCATGACCTAAAGCAGGGGTCGGCAACCTTTTTGACTCGGAGCCACAAAAGCAAAAATAATTGGAAATTTATTTCAGTGACGATGACATGTCACTCAAGCGAACCGAAACACCGGACATTTGTGAAATTCCACCCGAACATTTTTTTTAAGTCTCAAAAATAATATACGGTAATTAAATACTCATTAATTCTATTCAAAAGCTGAGCCGCATCAGAGGGATCAAAGAGCTGCATGCGGCTCCGGAGCCGCGGGTTGCCGACCCCTGACCTTAAAGGGATCATTTTAAGGTTAGAGAAAAAAATAAATAAATAAATCGCCGTAATTCACATTACATCATCTGTCTAATTCTGGATTGAGATTAGCCATTGTTTGCCCAGGCTTTTACCAAGGGGCCATTTTGATAATTCACCAAAAGACAGGCAACAGTAAAAATTTGGTTTATGCTCCCTGTGATTGAAAGGGGGATCACTGTGCTGAATATTTTATGTTCTTTGACTCTGCGAATCACACGCTCAACATGGACTCTCAGTCTTGCAATGGACTGTGACGTTCTGATCTCTGACCTAGACAGTTGAGCTCTCTTTGACAGAAACGTGGGTATGTGGACTTTGCATGGAACGCAGTCTTCAACAAGGAAACCCTTGTCCACCATGATGGCCATAGATGGGTCAAGGAGGGCCACAATGCCAGACTGCTTTAAGATCTCTTTATCACTGATAGCACCTTGATAAAGAGAAGACACAAAGGTCACTGCGCCATGAGGGGCTATCCCAAGCAACCATTTGAATGTACAGTGTGATTTATAAGTGGAAAACACTTCACTCTGAAGGAGAAGGGAATTTGGAGTTTGACATCTCAGTTCTGTGGAATCTAAAATTATTTGAGTGTCAGCGTAGTCCTGAAACACATCTGGGAGGTGAGTTTTCACAGTGTCCACATCTAACCAAACATAAACAGCTCCCAATACAGTATAAAGGAAGTTGGCCCAGGTGTTAATAATACGACTAACAGTTGACCGATGGATTCTAAATCTATGGGCCAAATCCTTTTGCATCAGTCCCAATGACGGGTAGTTCATGAAGAGAAAAATCTCATCAATTGGTTAAAGAACCTGGGGAAAAAAATACATTATCCTATTGTCATATTACATTATGACTATCAAAACTTCTTTTGATGTAAAGATTAATTTGAAAATGATGACATAACATGCTTTGTATGGACAACAGGAAAACATTTACCGTTGTACTGGCAGAGTGAGGGACCTGATCAGTCTTCTCAACAGTCCGTGCGCTTGTAACCCGTATGATGTTGTGGGTGGCTGGCTCTATTTGCTTCCAAAAGCCCATCAGGCGGGCATGGTTTGCAAATCTGTGGAATATAAAAGTTATATATAAAGTTATATAATCGCTATTTCATTCACAATGTATTTCAGACACCAGAGAAGGCCCATCCGTATACTGTGTCCTGCCATATTTTGTATTTACCTGGTAAAGAATCGTATGTCGTCATCAGAGGCAGAAAACCGCTCCAAACAGAACTTGCTGACAGTTAAGTCTTCGATTTGTTTTCGGAGCCTTGATATCTCCTCTTCATTTTCATTGAGGGAGAGATCAAGCGCAGCAGGCTCATTACTGACGCAGTAGTCATGTTCATGACACGGTAAGGGGTCATCATCATCATGGTCAGTCTGCATCTCTGTTAGATCAGTGTTGGGTGGACGCTCTGTTCTTTCCCATACTCCAGATCATGGAGTTGGAATAGTATAGTTATTCCATTGAAATAGCACAGGAAAAGCTCCAGGTCGCAGTCGTCGTCGTCCAGCAGGAGTGGGAGGTTCGAGCAGATCAGCAGCGATAAAATGTCGCAAACACACTCGGGAAGTACTCGTGACGATAAAATGATCTCTCCTGATCTTAACCATCCATTGTTTCTGCAGTTCTGAGTCCTTTGGAAAGGTGTGGAAGCTCAGGTAGGAATTACACCTTGTCGATGCTGTGCAGAATGGCACACAGCAGTGGTGGTTGGACCTGCTGTCTGTACGTTGTTGAAACGATACTTTTTTTTTTGTTTACCTGTCATGTTTAGGACACGTAAACGGACAGGAGATGAAGCAAACATAATCATCAAGGTTGGCAAGCTATCAAAACATACCAACTCAAAGGGTTAACATGATATCAGCCTCATGGGACAAAAATGATGGGAAACAAACACAAGTTGTAATATCCACAACATTAACATTTTCTTAATCCAAAATCGGCGCTCTGAACCAAACCTCGTCTTTATCAAGTCTAAACTAAACTTATAAAGGAGCAGCAGCAATAACTAAGCATTATATACCAGCCAAAGATAGAAGCTGTAGGTGGTTAGCGCCTAAGGCCAAGAAGCTACAGGGGCTAGCTAAGCAAACTAAAAGGCACAGGTGGTTAGAGAGCAAAGCTAAAGGTTGCACTCCAGTTATGTAGCTTAACTAAATCCCCAACCCATAAAACTCCGTATACAAGTGAAACATACCTGCTTTAACCCCGTCAAAACTACTAATGACTCAGTTCTGCTCCCACAATAGTACTGCACCAGGAGGCGCCTCGTCTGGGCCTCTCCCTCGATATAAGAGCAGGACTAAACACTTAGTACTGGACACTAGTCTCACATTTAAAAGCAGAATACATGAGTGAAAATGCACCGTACCTTACAACAGCGAACACTCCGTAAAGTCGAGCTCACGCTCCAACCCTGTCGTCCCGTTGTGCTGCTTAGCTTAGCCACGCTATTGCTGCAAGGACCCCATGGTGCCCTTATCACATGCCTGATTACAGGCACACTGCAGCCTGTAACTACCTCACTCCTCCCATACCAACAAATCTGTGGAGGGAGCTAAAGATCAGGGTGATGGCAAGGAGACCCTCCAACCTCAAAGAGTTGGAGCTCATCACTAAAGATGAATGGACAAAAATACCAGTGGAGACATGCAAAAAGCTGGTCAGCAATTACAGGAAGCGTTTGATTGCTGTAAATAAAGGCTTTTCTATTAATTATTGAGAAGGGTCTGAATAATTTTGGACATGCTACTTTTTGTTCAAATGTGAATAAAAGCTGAGAATTTTTTTTCCCCACAATGATGCCTCTTGTACATCATCGTATTATCTCCTGGGAGATTTCCAGTCAAAAATATAATTTCTGGTTAAATAAAAGTAAATTTAAGTCAAAATTTGACAGGGGTATGACTGTATATATATATATATATATATATATATATATATATATATATATATATACACACACACACACGCGCGCTCGCGCACACACACACACACACATCATGAAAGCACGTATTTGTAATGTACTTAGATGTATATATGATACATATGTGAAACAAAAGTTAATATCATACTTTGCTAAAAGGTAAAAACATGTTTTTACTTTTTGTTCTTTCTGCATGTTTAGGGGTTAGTGATGTATTTTGTATTACAATACAATGTAGTATACTAATTCAAATGTTTTATGGAAGTTGTTTTAAGTTTCTTATATTTTAGCCTGTAGCAACAAGGAACACAAAAAATTCCAAGTCCAGCATTATGTCTGCACATACCGCTTCAGTCAGGATCACTTGGAACTTTTGTTCCATTCTGTCAGGGCATCAGGTAGAAATTTCACATTATAATTAGTCTTTTCAGTCCGTGAGCCAGAGCGGATATTGGTACCATCTGGGTGGGCATTCTAGTAGAGAATATACATCACTTGTTTACAATATTATAGACCTCTTCAGACACCTATGCATTTGTTTTTATAGCCTACCTGTGGAAGAAACATGGTTATACAGTTATTACCATACTTACATTTCATAGCCTGTGAGGAAACATGGTTATACAGTTTCCACACTTACCCTTAGAAGATGTGTCTTTGATGACTATGACTGTCCTCATTAAATATCTCTGTCATCTAAGTGTGCAAATGTTTTAGATTTTTTTAGGAGGCTGGAATAACAGTCCCACTGCAGGGCAGTTCCAGGGCGTTTTCCATCGTCTGATGGTGCGCTGTGGTGTCTCACCAAGTACGTCGGGCAACGTGGCAGCACAAGATGAGACTGTATCACTATCGGCTGCAGACATGCACTCTGCTTTAATGGTAGAAGAAGAGCTCCCGTCCCCATCTGCAAACATTTCTGCAGTCATATGTGACCACAGTTACCTGCCCACCTGCTTTGGTGGTCTTGTGGACAATGCCCTGGTCTACATTTCAGGGTTTGTTGTCTGAAAAATTCTGAAAAAACTGTCCTGTGAGGTGTGCCGTGCAAGCCTTGTCAAAGGTGCTGTACCCTCATCCTTTGACCAGAGCTACCACCTGCTTCAACTTAAAAACAATGGTGGTCTGATGATCCCCTCAGATGGAACAGTGAAGGTGGTCAGAGCAGCAGAGCGTGTGATACGCCAAAAATCAACAGGTGTCAGTGTGTCCTTTGTCAACCAGTTCGTTCGGGCTGAGATTGGTTCTGAAGATGTGTTTTTACTCGGGGAGCACTTTGCCGAAACCCAATTCGAAATCGAGAACCATAATTTCATGCTCCTGTCATTTGTTGTCTCTGTATTTCACAATTTAAGGCTGCACTACATCGCAAAATTAACTACCCTGGAGATACAGAGTGTCAGCACACGCAAGAAATTGTGCAAAAACAGTTATTTTTTCAAATAATGTATCATGAATGGAATGTTCTTGGGGAGGGGCTTATAGAATATAATGGGGTGTAACTAGGCAGAGGGGGGACGAGCCTGGGAGAGCAGGCTCGTAATGTATGTGATGACGGGATCTATGTGACTTTGCAGTCACCGATCTTTAAACTCTGATTAAGAGGACTCAATTTAATACTGTTTTATTTCTTTCCATGAACGCGTGTTGTAAATATGTATATAGCTGTAGGTGTCTCAAATAAATGTGCAAAGGAAAATTGCACAGTAGGGGGCGAGAACGAGTCCAGAGATAGTTTGTGAGGTAGAAATCAGCTCAGCTGTTCCAGAGTCTGATGCACAGTCTATCAGAGCTACAATCCCGGCAGCAGACTCATCTGGATTCTCCATGAAATCAAACATTTTGATGGTGATCCCACATTCTGGACTGAAATATTGAACAGCGAGGGGAAACATCTTCCTGTTGCTTTTATTTGATGCATCTGTGTGTAATGAGAATGGTCAGGATTTATCTGATGTTAGGGCCTTCACAACGTCACCCACTGCCTTTGGAGCAAGGACATCTTTAACCACTGCCTCTGCCTTTGTTCTCCCTAAATTTTTAATCTGAAAGAATATTTTGAAAGAATATTTTGATGCAGTTTATGTGCACAGTCAGCACTGTTGTAACTGAGGTTGTGACTGTGTGGTGCTGCGGTAACCTGGAGAGAATGAGTGAGATGACAAATTCTTAATTAAATTGAATCAGATCATTCAAACAGTTAAACAGAGGTTTAGATTTAATCTATTGACATGATTTGTTCTTTCAATAGTAGTTTCAATAGGAAACTGAATCAGTAATAACAATGATCTGTACCATATCAGTGTCAATATTTTACAAACCTTTCAATTTGCCTTAAATTCATCTTAATTTGCCTTAAATGATGCTATTCAGTCATCAATGTGCCTCTTCCCACTCACATTTGCATCTCTACATAAGCTTTCGTTTCTGGGGACGTGGTGGAGTGTGTAGCAGAAGACATTTTTTTGTGGGACGGGTGTGTGGCGTGACGTCTGTTGCTAGGAAACGGTGATGGCACCACCACCACGGAGGATCCACCACCATTTTGCTGGCCTTAGTATTTCCTGTTTTTTTATTTCATGCTGAATTGTTACATTTATTGGTGATGTGTGTGTGACAGAGATGAGTATTGGACACTTGAAAATACTCTTTTGGGCCGACGCCAGTCACCATGCCAATGACAACAATTTACACAGAAGAACAATTTAGACCTGTAAGGGATAATGTCCATTTTGGTGTAGGCATATCTGGTTAGGCAGGAGGTGGCTGGCCCAGGATGGATCTCTGGAAAAGGCTTGTCTCTCCTCATCTGTGTTCCTCGAGAAAATAAAACAGGGAAAATTAGCTCTGTATAAGGACATACACAGGACAGATTAGATTATAAACATTTCTGGAGTGTGGCAGCAACTCCGGCATTAAGTCAGGTATTCATCAGTGGCCCTGTGCCTGCAGGGGGCTGCAATATGTTCTCAAGGCTACTGGCATTAAATGTTTGGCTGCAGAAAACCTGCAGGTCAAATGAACTGAACTTCATTGACAACTTCAATCTGTTTTTTGGGAAGAGAGAATTCTTCAATCGAGATGGACTGCAAACTAACAAGAGGGGTGTCAATCTCCTGTCAGAAAACTTTATTTTCTCTCTGTGTAACTTCTCTGTTTCAACTGGTGAAGAAATGTCAGCGTTAACACCCAAGGACACCGTCGCCACTACAGAGACACAACATCCTCCCCCCACAGAGGATGCGGAGTAATTAGATGGGAGCCATGTGCTGTATCAGCTGCCAGAAACACCACAACCGAATAGACAATCTACACCATCCTCCATCTCATCATCACCTCACCTGAACTTCCCAGAAACCATGGAGAAGCTTGTATCTGTAGGGACAAGACTGACACTTTCACTGTCAGCGAGTCCTCAGGTACAGCGGCAAATCACTTCAACTTCTCCCCCACAGTCCTTAATAAACAAATCTCCCCCACAACCTCAAAGTAAAAAACAAGCTCATAATCCACCAAATAGACAGCTCCGCTCGCGAGCTCATCACCAGCAGGAGCTCCACCCACCTTCCACCACCGTAAAGGAAAATTTACATCTTTTGGGTCCGTGCTGCTACAGTGTTGATATCAGCGGTACATATTTTCAAAACAAGCATGGACCCTGTGTCCCAATTATCTCTCCCATTCCAGTTCTGATCAGAAGCAGAAAGAACAAGGAGTTTAGGTCAGATACTGTGAATACATCCAACCTACAGTATGTTGGAAGTATCTCAGTCTCTGAACCAAAATGTACAGGTTATTAAGTTAGCTCTACTAAATATCAGATCTATTACAAACAAGTCTTATCTAATTAATGATTTAACTACATCTTATGGGCTTGATTTCATGCTTTTAACAGAGACATGGTTAAATTCATATAGTGCTGATATTGTGCTAACTGAGTCGGCTCCACCAAACTTTAACTTTTTAAATGTTTCTCACAATGGCAAGAAAGGGGGAGGTGTAGCAATGCTGTTTAATGATACTTTCCAATGCAAACAGTTACCACTTGGCGATTTCACATCTTTTGAATATTTGAGTGCAATTTTAAAAGGGGTACAAAGAATATTACTAGTAACTGTCTACAGGCCTCCTGGGTACAATGCGAATTTTATTGATGATTTCACAGATATGTTATCTTTTATTTCTACTGAATTTGATCATTTTGTTATTGCTGGTGATTTTAACATTCATATTGATAATCACCATTGATAGTTATGCCAAAGAATTCTATGATGTACTTGAATCTTTTGAACTTTCTCAGCATGTGTCTGGAAGCACGCACTGCCATGGTCACACTTTGGATGTGGTTATCTCAAATGGTCTTAACATTTCAGCCTGTATTAAGGATGTTGCATTGTCTGATCACTACTGTGTATTTTTTGAAATGTGGATTTCAATCCATAGCAATGCCAGGCAGGTTAGGTTAAAGAAAAGACAGATAAATGAAAGGACAGCTGCACTTTTTGTTACCAAAGTGTGCTCTGCACCTTGCCAACTATCAGGCTCTGTTGATACTCTGCTGGATAGTTTCAACTCAAAAACTGCCAGTATTTTGGATCAGATTGCACCAGTTAGAGTTAAAACCATGCAATGTAAGCAGAAAGCTCCATGGAGAAATGATCCTGCAGTTCAGCACCAAAAAAGAGAATGCAGAAAGGCTGAGCTCAGATGGCGTAAAACCAACCTTCACGTACAAAGATTTTCAAAGATAGGCTGCGTGATTACAATAAAATAATGTGCAAAGCTCGACAATCCTTCTTCTCTAGCATTATTAACAATAGCAAAGTGCTTTTCACTATGGTTGACAGACTAACAAACCCACCTACATATATGACCCCTGAGCTAGTTTCAATTGAGAGATGTAATGAGTTTGCAAAATTCTTTAATACTAAAATCCATAATATCAGACAAGCCATCTGTACGCCTACATCCACCAATGAGCCAATTTTCTATCCAAAACCGGAGTTGTATAATCCAGGTTCAGAAAGTAAAAGTCCTCACCAGGATTTTGCTCAGGCTTCCTGGATTGTGTTGATTCCACTAATTTTACATGGATTGCACTAATTAAAAAAATCTATCAAGCTTGAGCAAAATCCTGGTGAGGATTTTTACTTTCTGAACCTGGATTATACAACTCTGTCCAAAACCACGCAAAATGTTCAACATGTCCCAGTTTAGTACTATTAACGAAGAAGGTTTAATTGATACAGTGAGTCATCTCAAATCATCCACTTGCAGCCTTGATAATGGTAATGACCAACCAAGTTTTTAAAGAATGTCTTTTCCGCAATATCAATGAACATTCTTCAAATAGTGTGACAGAAATGATTGATTATTGACTAATCATCATTGATTAGATCATGTTTAGTTATTATAAGAGATCATTATGAACTTTATGATTTAGGACATGTCCATTCTGACTAAGCAGAAGGACTACAATAATGAAGTAGTGTGTTTCAGTGTAATCATGTACTTATGTTCAGTTCATATTATGCATGTGTGCTATACTGTGACCCAGGTCAGGGAGAGTGCTGAGCGTAAGAGCACTCTGTTAACTGGTAGTCACTAGGCTACTAGTCTTGGGTCATTTAGCTTTCTCTGTGTTCAACTGATACATCAGTTGCTTCCGCTAACTCTAGGGAAGTCCATATTAGGAGATACACACATGTGAGACAAAGTAGCCTGCTGGCCGCTTATGTTTTGGAACATGCTTCGCTAAAGATAACCTGCTGTTAGAACTGCTGAATTGTGTTTAAGATTGTATATAAGCAGGGGGACTGCCCCCCTGCCTTCAGAGTTGTCATGCTTGAATGAGACTCTCGTGTCTGTGTCTGTCTTTGTCCTATTTATATATATTTATATTTTTGTAATAAATTAATCATTTAACCACGTCTGAGTCCTCATCCATTTCCAGAAAATTTCTACGACAATAGTAAATTCTTCACTCATGTCAGGTGTATTTCCGAGTGCATTAAAAACTGCAGTTGTGAAGCCTATCTTGAAAAAGAAAACTCTAGATGCAAACTTGTTGAATAATTATAGACCAATTTTTAATCTACCCTTCAAGGTAATTATGCACTTTCTGTCCACAAATAGCTGTCTAGACCAATTTCAGTCTGGCTTCCGACCTAATCATAGTACTGAGACTGCACTCATTAGGGTTATCAATGACATTCGGGTAAATACAGACTCAGGAAACATGTCTGTTCTACTACTGCTCGATCTCAGCGCTGCCTTTGACACCATTGACCACAAAATTCTCATAGATAGACTTGAGAACTGGGTTGGACTCTCAGGAACTGTCCTAAAATGGTTCATACCTTATGGGGTAGTCTGCGAGATTAAGCACTAGATCTGGAATTTTCTGTCTTGAGGCCTTAGGGCCCAGGAGGAGAACTTCTGTCTTGTTCTCATTAAGTTGGAGGAAGTTTAGAGACATCCAGCTTTTAATATCTCTTACACAGGCCTCAATTTTTCCTAAATTGAGCTTGTCGTCATGTGGGAGTAGCGTTTCAGGGCCGGGAGGGGCGGAGAAAGGCCTTGGCCACGAAGCTTCAGCCTCTCGATCTTGGGTCGCCGTAACTGGATCTTCTGCTCGGTCTTGTCCTCCGAGGTCAGCTGCGTAACTGCCCTCTCTGCCATTGCTGTGGTCACAGGGTGACAACGAATCAAAAAGTAAGATACTGGAAGGGGGGAGTTTTTATATAAGCAGCCTTTGACTGTTACGCTGCTAATAATACAGCCATATAAATAGCACCTTCCAGTGTTGAAAAGACATCCTTGAATTATGCCGCTAATACAAAGTATGAGAAAGTCTTAGTATGTGTAGGATGAGAGAAATGTTAGTTGTAAGAACTACATTGGTCATAACAAAGCAGCTGTCTGCCCCCATTTTTTTCCACTTACTCTTGCGTATAGAAGGTGAAGTCACTCCTGGAGTTACTGATTCCTGGTCTTTAGGCCCATGCGGTTCATGAAGCCCATTAAAGACCAGTCATCTCTGGTAGGGGAGGTGTTGTGCTGCAGGCTCTTAAGGGGGACCCCGTTGGCTTCATTCTGCTGCAATGTGGTCAACCTCGTGGTCTCTGTCTCCTCCACCTTCTGCTGCAGTGTGGTGGACTTTGTGGTGTCTTTCTCTTCTCCCTGATTGGGAACAACAATGATGGAGCAGTCAGTGGCTGAAGTGGTCTTGCTGTGTGACTTTGGAAAGGGCCGCGTCCTGATGCGTCGGACCAACTGATTCTGGAGATTTTTTCTCAGTCTGTTCTTCAATTTTCTTGTGAAGGCCACGATCTTGGAAATATTTGGCCTACCCCGAACAGCTCGGTTTGAGAGATGCAGTTGCTTCGAGCATATTGGAAGCTCTCCTGCCGGAGAGGGTGTAGCTCTCTCCTGTGCTGTGTTTTTTTGAGTGCTCTCCTCATGCATGCCTCCCAGTCCAGGTGAGTCCTTTACCGCACAAGTTCTCCATGATGTTGGTGTCTGCAGGTTCTTGCCTTTTTTGTCACCTGAGTCACCTTTACTTGGTTTGGGTCCAAGCTCATGGAAAACCTGGATGGACTGCGCCAATTGTTGAACAAGTTTCTTTCTACTTGTCTGGCTCACCTCAGTGGACCCAGCGTTTGTGGCAGCGGATGTTCCTGAGGTGACCTGTTTCCTGTTTTTTCCCTTTCCCTGGATGGTCCTGGCAACAGCCTGTTCAGCATCTGCCCTCTTTTTTTTACTCTCATTCTTATTATTGGCACCTTTCTCTTTCTTTCTCTTACTAATCTGCCTCTTCCCTGCATCTTTCCTCTCATGTTCTACTGGACTCTTACTCTCACATCTCAAATCTTCTCTGTTGTTCTCTTGGCTGCTGGCCTTCCTCTTCCTCTTGCTGTGTGCATGTGATGATTCAGGGTCTCCCACCATCACTGACGTCTTAGGGACTCCGAGTTCTGTGACGTCCTTTCCTGTGGTCCAGTCATTGTCTTTATGACCTAATCTCTTATGTTGAGGTGAATTGCAGGACCCTTCTTCCTCTATCATCTTTCTGAGTCTGGCTTCAAAGTTCCCAGGATCATACACATCAAAACTTATTTTACGCTTTGCCTGGTCTGTCCTGCTCTCCTCCTGTTTCCTGAGTGGGACAAAAGTGCTCTGTGGGCTGGGCATGGTCTGGAGCTGCTGACTCTGGCCAAAGGCTGAGTGGGGGAGTCCTCCTAGAACCATCAGGTTTGGTTGTGGGTAATTCCCATAATACGTCCACGGAGACACCAGTGGGGGAACCACACCTCCAAATGTTGGGATGTGTCCTATCCAACAGAAATACTGGCATTGTAATATTGTGTTTTCACAAATTTAAGGTGGATGCATTGTTGAATACAAACGTATATACTTTAAAACATTTACATTGAAAGTTAGCATCTTAGGATATGTGTTTCTTAGTCAGTTTTGATTTTTGTAATGTTATTATTAAGGCTTTGTAAGAAATGTTAACCTACCAGCAGCTCTGACAGGATGGACTGGAATGTTCTGGACAGGGTTACCCATGAATAGTCCATTTCCTGTTCACAAATTATATTGATTCTTAAATTATATCCAGTCATCTTACAACAGTTCTCAGGACACTTATTTTTTTTAATAGATAAGAATTACTATTTGCAGGGTTGCCAACTCTCACGCATTGAGCGTGAGACACACGCATTTAACCGTCTTCACACGCTCTCACGCCACACATCCGATTTCTCACGCTGAAAAAAAATCTAGTTTATTTACCTCTGAACAGTCCTGCACGGATCCGTTTTTTGAGACCCGCACCCACCCATATCCGCAGAGTACAGCACCCACCCACCCGCGAACCCGTGGTTCAAAGTTAAATCTGTACCCGCCCGGACCCGTTAATATTTTACCCATTACCCACCCGTACCCGTGAAAAATCACACAAATCGAAAGTATTGCTATAGAGCACTTTATTTTACAATGCGCCTCTGAAAAAACGTCAGTACAACACAAAATAAAATCTAATGTTGCGGTGCAGGAACAGTAGGCTATTCCTATCTAAAAGTAGCAACTGGTAAAACGCAAGAAAATGTATGTAGCCAACCGGTGCCATAACACAATGCAAAACGAGAGGGAACAAATGCCAGTATAACAACTAAATAAAATCGCATAGGTTCACGGTGGTAGTAGTTTCCTATCTGCTGTGGTGGGAGCAGCACGCTAAGTTCTCTCTCCTCATTTTTCTTTGTTCTAGCACGGCCACCCATTTAGCTTTGAAACCACCAAGCAAGCTACAATAAATGCCCGGTACTGCGTTATAACCAGCCTCTGCTCATGTTTCCGCTGGAAAAGAACCGAAGTTTGGGTATTACCCCAGAACGGGTGAAGAGTAAAGTTCAGCCCGCTCTGGCCAACGGAGCTACGGTATAAGTAAGCTCCCCTGAGCTTCGCCACCACCATCGGGAGGCGCTAATCAGGCAAAAGGTAACACTATGTTCATTACGTAGCAAATAAAAGCCTACTAAAAATGACCACATATTCATGTGCTACCCACCCGTATTTAACTTACCCGCCCGCATACCCACCCGTAAAATTGCGGTATGTGTAAAACCCACCCGTTTCAGCATATTACCCGACCCGGTGCAGGACTCTACCTCTGATCCATATGATTCAATGAGTTACTAGTTCGCTCTGGCGCCAACCACTGGCGATCGATCGATCGCGATATAATACTTAATTTGTATCCGTTTTACACCCCGCCCGGTGACAATTTAACCCGCCACCCGTCAACAACTTACGTTCGCAACCCCGTCAATAATTTACACTCGACCCCCCCTCCAAGTTCAAATCTCACTCCAAGTGAAGTTCAGAAGTTGGCAACCCTGTATTTGTCATTTTACAAAAGAAGAATACGTGAAATGGAGTCTCACTATACCTGTGTACAAAAGGTGGTTGTCATCAAAACTCATATCGAAAACACAATCTTAATCAAAAGTACAAACTTTTGAGGTGAGAAAGTTCTGTTTGTAGATATACACGTGTGAATAACATTTATATGGCGCGTTTTTGACGCAACAATTGATTTCGAACTAAATGTAGGCTTACTGTTGTCATAGTAATTTATCAACAGAACAGTGCTCAAGTGTTCTATTGATTAATTACCATGGCAACAGTAAGCCTACATTTAGTTCGAAATCATTTTTTTTTACAAAATAAATGAAGAAAATTCAAGACATTCATAATGAATATGCTTTAATACGGATTGTGTCTTCCGCCAAAAAGTAGTTCCACAACAAGTGAACTGAACAGTTCCCTGGCCTACCTAAAAAATAAAATAATGATTAACTACAAGACAGCTGCTGATACTGTAAAGCTCACCCTTTGTAGTGCAGATAGAGCCATATAACTGCCTAAGTATTAAGTTTAGCTCAGCCTTTTCAAATGTTCCCAAATTGACCTTAAAGTCGTTTTGTAAGAGCCAGTCCATGAAACACTTTGTAGCCCACTTTGTCAAATTCTATTTTGTTCATTTCGAGCCAGTTCCAGTGCGTTCAGTTGTTCTCACAAACGCTAGAACACTTAGAACACTTCTAAACCAATCAGATTGTGAGGTCGGAACTAATTTGTATAAAATCCCTATAGCGCACGGCCTCGAGTGGATTATTCTTTTTATAAAATACAAAATACAATATAACAAAATGCTCCAATGTTTAATGATATGAAGTTGATTTGTGTGTGCAGTAAATAATTCTTATAGTTCTTCTGTGAAGTAGTTAGGGTAGTTTGGTTATGGTTTCCATCTCACGACATTTAAAGAGTAAACAATTAACATTTCTACTGCGCGTGATTTAGAGACTCTGGTGCTCAACCGGTGTGACGCTCTTCTTTGCTGGTACGCCAGTGGTGCTTGACACTGGGAACCTTATTCTGAGGGGGCGTTTCACTGGCCAATTCCCTATTAAACGAACTAAATAAATTATTCTATAAGAGGAACAGTGAGTAAGTGCACGAGTGAATTGTAAATAGTTTAATATTTGCCCATGTAGCTGGTGATTTTAGTAGACATGGCTGTGTCATTTCTGTTAGCTTGTAGCATCAATATTTTGATAGCTAGCTAACTAGCAAAAATAATTTCAAAGTTACCAACATTGTCAGCTCAAACTGAAAAATGTTTGTAAATTGTTCTTAGACAATATATTAAAACATTGCTTAGCATAATACAATTTTTTTAGCACCCCGTTTAACAAAAATATCCCCTCAATTGTATTTTCATGTTTCACTATGCTTTCGACAACGACTTACAACCAGAAATTGCAATGCTTTGTTTCAGTGTGTTAGTGTATTAGACTGGAGAGACTACCATTAACTTCTGTTGTGACTTCATCATTCCATCTGTAACTAGGAGTTACGTTTATTCTGGCAGCACTTCACGCCACATGTCCCTGCTGTCCATGGTGCTGAAACCTCAACCTCCACAAACAATCTGGCTCTAGTCAGTCATCTTACATCTTACAGTCATCACCACACATTGCACTTCTCCCTGAGATTCTTCTCTCAATACAGCTTGCTTTTGTCCATATCACAGTATGACAATAACACAATCCCTCTCAGGACTTCTCACATCCTCAGGTGTTCTTGAGTCTTTGCATTCTGCCTTTAATGCCCAAGGCTCACAGACATTGGAAAACTACATTTTACATCACATCACAGATGTAATTAACAGCATTTCCATGATCACCTTTAGGTTGACTCTCTGTTGAGGGCCTATATACCAACAAATTTTTATCTTCGAGAGGGACCTCAGCAGTTAGTCTTACTGATCAATGTTGTCAAAACATCACAAAATGTAGCAATTGCTGAATGTACAATGTGTAGAATCATTTTATTCTTGTTATATGAACACGTAGGCTAAACGATTGCATCAGATAAAAGACATACATACCCAGAGATCTTGTCATGATCAACCTCTTCTCCAAATTATGAATATAAAAACATTTATGTTTTAAGTTGAATCAGTCAGCTGATCTAAGGCTGGCTTAATTGGGTAGTGTATGGGGCCTAGGATGTGGTTGTTATGAAAATATTTTTTTCTTCATTATAGCTCTGAACTCTGGAATATTGGTGTGCTGCAGGAAGTAATTCAAGGCTGGTGTCCCTTGTTTTGGAATGTGGTTTTCCTTCTGCATGTGGTTCGTCATCTGTTCAGGAATTCATGCAGCAAACTGTGGTTGTAGTGGACTGATGCATGTGTGCATTTTCCTGGTGCTTGAAAACAGAACAAATCACACCACCACCACTCCAGACCCAATCAGGGAGGGGTTCAACTCATATATGGGTTTAGCTCATTCAACAGATGTTAACATGACAACACTCTGACAACAATATTAGAGAATTAGAGACATACATAAAAGAAGAAGTGATGTGAATGATAAATAATTCTAATCTTATTCTTAAGAGCCCTACACTTCTTGATGGTCAATAATAGTAGTCCAGGACTGTGGAAATACAGCCATAGCAGGGGGGAATTCGGGGTGGTGAGAGGAGCCAGGGCAGTGGGTTGATCCTTCCTCATAACTGGGTAGGCAGGAGGTGGCTGGCTTAGGGGGGATAGCAGGAAAGGCTTGTCTCTCCGCGTCTCAATATTTCTCGGGTAGGAGGGCAGCCAATTGGAAAAGAAACAGGGGCGATTCGCTGTGCATGGGACTATATGTGGGACAGAGGACATTTAAACATTTCTGGAGTGTGACAGCAACTCCAGCATTAAATTATTACAGCCCAGCTAAAAGGGCAGAACCAGAAATTAACACAGACGTGGGAGCATCCTGAGACATTGGCATCCATCCACTACACTGTCAACCAACTGCTAAACTAAATAAGTAAATGTTAAACCTAGACTTAAAGATTGAGACTGTGTCACAGTCCAGTTAGTTGGGGGATCTTATTAGAAAAGGCTCTTCTACTTGCTGTTACCTTATTAATTATTGGAACTAATAAGAAGCCAGCATGTGATCATAGTAGATGTGGGGGTTCATAGTCCAGTAGGATGCCAAGATTTTGGGCTACTGAGCCAGGTGTAATGGGGTAGTCTGCCAGATTTAGCATTAGATCTGGTATTTTCTGTCTTGCGGCCTTTGGGCTCAGAAGGAGAACCTCAGTTTTGTCACTATTAAGTTGGAGGAAGTTTAGCGACATCCAGCAGTTAACATCTCTTACGCAGGCCTCAATTTTTCCTAATGTGGATTTGTCCTCATGTTTGGCTGAAATGCAAAGTTGGGTGTCATCTGCATAGCAGTGAAAATTGACACCATGTTTGCTTATAACTATGCCCAATGGTAGCATATATAATGTAAATAATAGTGGATAATAGAGATGTGAGTTGCCAGGTTATTTTTTTTACTTGAGTTGAAGGTTGCTTTTTTTCTAATTTTTTCAGAGTGAGGTTATGCTTTTGCAATTAATAAAATAATAATTTAAAGGCTTTTAACATAATTTTACCCAGGGGTGCCAATATTTCTGGAGGGCGATGTATCAAATATGGGATATTGTCACAATTTGTGACAAAATCATCCTTCAAAAGTTATTCATGTAGATTATTTTCAAAAACCTTTGCTTATGCACATTACATGACTGACTGGTTGGCCCATGAATAATTGTTTACAAGGAAAATAGTGAATCCCTCAAATTATATACTGGATACATTCAACCTAAGACATGTTAACCTGTAACTCACTAATAATGGTTACATGAGTAACACTGAAAGTAAACCAGAAGACAATATGACTCCCTTGCAATTAAAAAACAAAACGATGTTCCTGATTCACTTCTTGTTAAGGCTCCTTATTCTGTCCAGCTGTCTGTGGTCTCTACTCCAGGGAGAAGCACTGGAGACCTACATGATGGAGAGTAAGAAAGAGGCAGAAAAGCAAAATAAAGACCAAACACGGTTCAGTGTTTTTCTGAGAAATGAGTGATGTGTTAGGGTTACACAAATCTCAAAAGATGACACATCAGATGACCTGAAAACGCCATCCGTATTGATGGAAATACCCTTAAACTCTCTGCTTACCCCTGTTTGCTGCAAAACACACACCGAGTAAAAATAAGTAAAAATGCCTTTAGATTTAATTTTACAAAAAACTCACGAATAAGTCTAAATGCAATCAGGCAGGAGGAAGCACTAATATATAATAATAAGCACTAATATAATAATAAGAGGAAGCAAAAATGTTCTGTACTGATGACGCTGTGCTGAATTACCAGAGGACATGATGATGAGTCTGATTAATGAGACAAGCTAGTTAAAACCATTTATAGTGCAGACTCTTAGTTACCTTGATGGCATTTGATATAGAAGAGATGATGTTGCACCACGTGACCAGCGTGAATGGTCCATGTAAGGTTCTCTTTATGTCAAGGAACTTGAAGGTGCAGATCTTCTCTACTGAGAACCCCACAGGTTCATCAGGTCCCTCGTCACACAGCAATATTTCCCTGAGGCATATTAAGTAGCAGTTCTTCATCTTACATCTCATGAGACCTGCCTCATCATTTTATGAAGTTTGTTGTCTAAAGAGGTACATTCACAAGCACTACATTGGCTAGTGGGGAGCAGTGGATGCACCATTTTTTTCTTGCGTGAGACACAGTAACATTTTGTCAAAGCTACGAGCTAAACAGAAGAACTGCTTTGCTGTTGGCTGGTCAGAGGTCCAACATGCTACTGCACTGGTGTCTTTATACTTTGTTTTCCAAATAGTTGTAAGTAAGTGTGTCATACAGTGGGGAAAATAAGTATTTAGTCAGTCACCAATTGTGCAAGTTCTCCCACTTAAAAAGATGAGAGAGGCCTGTAATTGACATCATAGGTAGACCTCAACTATGAGAGACAAAATGTGAAAAAAAATTGAGAAAATCATTTTGTCTGACTTTTAAAGAATTTATTTGCAAATATATTTGCAAACTGTATTTATTGTGTATGTAATGAGTAACAGTGTCCTGTGTCATAACTACATCTCTGCTGTTTGTAACAAACCAAACTGTGAAAATCGGGTAAAGATTCGCAGAGTTGTGATTATTATAGTTATATTATACTCAGGGCTCTCAAGTTTTGAATTCATTTCAGAGTGTGAGAGTGGGTGGCGAACGTAAGTTGTTGAGCGGGGCGGGGGGGGTGGTGAACATTGTTGTTGTATTTCGCGATCGATCGCCAGTGGAGGGCGACATATATATATGGATCAGAGGTAAATAAACTAGATTTTTTTTTTCGCCGTGTGAAATCTGAAGTGTGGCGTGAGAACGTGTGAAGACGGTAAGATGCGTATGTCACACGCTCAATGCGTGAGACTTGAGAACACTGTTATACTCCTTTTTCAGTACAAATATATGTACTTGGAGCGCAAGGGAGACCCATCCAATATGGCGGCCACCTGTTACGTCAGCGCCAATAGGCGGTGTCAGTCCGTGAAGCGTCTATGTATATTATGTCTATGGCACCATCCACCACTGGACATACAAGCACACACACATTCATGCACACACACTCACACAACTGTTTTTTTGAACATCAAGAGACACACACAGTCACACATGTACAAATGTATTGGCCTTCAAATGTACTTAAGTACTGAAAGTAAAAGTAAAGGCTCTAATATTTAGCACTATGAACTGCATGAAAAACGATGGTAAAACTAATCAGCTCTTAGGGCGCACTCACACGGGTCATTCACAGTAAAAAAAAAAGTGTCTCTTGGTCTCTGATGGGTTGGCCACCCCTTTTCATCATTTACCTCTTGCCCCTTGGCAATATATTTGGCTCATATAATATTGATTTACACTGCTACGCAGATGATACCAGCTCTACTTATCTGGTAAACCAGGCACCTGTTCCCACGCTCATCCCTTTCAAACTGTCTATCTGAAATAAAAACCTGTTTTGCATCTAATTTCCTAAAACTTAATAGTGATAAAACTGAAATGTTGCTCTGTGGTTCAAAATCTACAATATCTAAAGTTCACAGTGCCTCCATGCCAATTGAGTCTGGGTGTCATCCTAGATAGCACTTTATACTTTCACTCGCACATCAGTAATATAACCCAGTCTGCATATTTTCATCTGTGTAACATCAACCGTCTATGCCCCTCCCTCACCCCCCATACTGCATCTATACTTGTTCATAACCTTGTTACCTCCCGTATTGACTACTGCAATTCTCTCCTGTTTGGCCTTCTGTATAAGTCCCTCCATAAGCTTCAGCTGGTTCAGAATACAGCTGCTCGTATTATTTCTAAAACTCCTTCATTCCAACACATTACAACAACTCCACTTCAACAACTCCACTGGCTTCCTGTTAAATATAGAATACATTTCAAAATCTGT
This sequence comes from Brachyhypopomus gauderio, assembly GCF_052324685.1. NCBI lineage: Eukaryota > Metazoa > Chordata > Actinopteri > Gymnotiformes > Hypopomidae > Brachyhypopomus > Brachyhypopomus gauderio. Next base: position 22,741,863 of record NC_135219.1, read on the forward strand.
CTCTTTACATTCAAGGCCATCCATAATCTTGTCCCCCCATATCTGTCAAATCTTCTCAATATTGCATCTTCCTCCCTCTCGCTCAGATCCTCCTCTTCCACTCATCTCTCTGTGCCTCCTGCTCGTATGAGTACCATGGGAAGCAGCTTTCAGTCGCTCTGCTCCCAAACCCTGGAACTCCCTCCCACCTGACATCCATAAAAATTGATTCTCTTCCTCTTTTTAAATCTAGACTCAAAACTCACCTGTTCAAAATAGCCTATTCCCTGTGATTTACTTTATTGTCTATTGTATGTTTTATGTCCTTTGGTGCGTATTGTGTTCTCTCTATAATTTGTTTTATTTATTTCTTGTAAAGTGTCCTTGAGTGTTGTGAAAGGCGCTTTTAAATAAAATGTATTATTATTATTATGATGTATACAATGCTAATATCGGAATTATTTTAATATACACAAAGAAGCGGTTTGCTGCGAGATATTGTTAGGTTTCTCATTAAATGGCTTCAATAATATCTAAGTATAATCATGCTCTGGAGCTCTGTTCACTGAATTCCAAACACATGTTCCCATGAAGCTCAGCCAATCAGAATGAGCGCTCCAGGTCCTTCACTAACTCCGCCCCTCACTGTCTCTGCTCTTTGCAGGAGCTGGAGGAGAGCTTCCACATTAGCAGGATGGAGCAGATCGCCTTTGAATTCAATGTGCTGGTGTCTCTAGAGATGGTCCTCTACCTGCCCGAGAGCAGATCACAACGCACTACCACCTGAGCCTTCCAGTCCCAGCCAGCCCAGCCAGAACTGACGCCCCCTTTGAGTGGGTGTGGTTTTGCAGACCGGCCTCAGGGAGGACTTCAGCACAACACTAAGTGCTTGTGGGTTAAATTGAACATTTGTTCTTGCTTTTTGTGTTTGTTTTTGGGTCTTATGCGAGGGTAATTAAATGACAGTAATATTAGCTAAAGCACTTAAATCAACTCCAAACACTCAAATAATAAGAGAGATTTCCTTAAACCTCTCTTTAAACATTATCTGTAGAACCAGCCTGCGCACCACGGACTTGTGCTAACGGGCCACCCAATGGAGGATGGGTTCCCTTTTGAGTCTTGGTCCTCCCAAGGTTTCTTCCTAATCCCCACCACCATAGGGAGTTTTTCCTTGCCACTGTCGCCTTGGCTTGCTCATTAGGGATCTGGACCCATACGATTGTAAAGCTGCTTTGTGACGTGTTGTGAAAGCTATATAAATAAATTTGACTTTGACTATACAACAAAAATAACTTCTATGTTTAATTTACAGTAGAACTATAATCCACACACTTCTTTGATTGGTGTATTTTTAGGCACACTGAAACAGCATATATAATTTACTATAGCTATAAATTATTATACATCTAAGCATTCCTGCTTTTAACCTATTAATGGTGATTATGTGTATAATTTTATGCAATGTATGTTTTTTTTTTTATAGTTTGTCACTTGTACTACATCACTGTCCCACTAGTGGGCAGTATTTGACAGGGAGCTGTGTTGAGACCAGAGACCGTATGTATATATATATATACATATACTCTCAGAGGGCCTAAAAATATTCTTAAAACATAAATATATATAATATAATTTATCCAATTTTATTTAATCCACTTACAGTTTGACAATCGACATCTAAACAATTAGAAAAATATAAGCAAATACATTATTCACCCGTGTCAATCCAGAATTAGACAGATGATGTAATGTGAATTATGGTGATTTATTTATTTCTTTTTTCTCTAATCTTAAAATGATCCCTTTACGGTCACGGGTCGGCAACCCGCGGCTCCGGAGCCGCATGCAGCTCTTTATCCCTCTGATGCAGCTCAGCTTTTGAATAGAATTAATGAGTATTTAATTAACGTATATTATTTTTGAGACTTTAAAAAATGTTCGGGTGGAATTTTACAAATGTCCGGTATTTACTTTCGCTTTGCTTGAGTGACATGTCATCGTCACTGAAATAAATTTCCAATTATTTTGCTTTTGTGGCTCCGAGTCAAAAAGGTTGCCGACCCCTGCTTTAGGTCATGCTAGTCTGTAAATATTGGCTGCAATGTTAAGGTACAGTGCAATATGATTAATTGTATAAAATGCTTTCACTTTTATATGTAAAATTGACACAACACAATACATTATGTATTTCTTAACTTTTACTGTATTTGTAAAAAAATTTAATGAATACAATAGTAATACAATTGACAGAATAAATTGAAATTGTTTTAATTGTTCATGAGTTCATGTCTTCATTATGATTTTCCATTGCTTGGTCATAGAGAGGTATTTTGGCATGTAAGTGTTAAAGAAAAACATGTCACACCTCCTTTTCACCTCTTCTAATACACTGCTATCTGCATACCAGTAATCAATAACTGGAACTGGATTTGCCAATAATAACAATGGCTCTCCTTCAATTTGTGTAGGCCTTGTGCCACTTTGAGGAATTTGCAGTCTACATAGCTTTGTGCATTTGGGCACTTAATTTCAACAAGCCCAAATGATGGACGCTCAAGTGTGTCATATACAAGTCCATCAGGTGATGCACCCAGCCAAGATGCATCTGGATGAATCACTAGCCCACACTTGGTCAAGTTCAAGTTTTTCAGAACTGCATAGTCCTTTAAGGCCCCTGTTTCCATTTCAAGTCCTCTCTTCATGTGTGCTGTTTGTCGTGTCCCTCGGATTATCCTTTCTGCCAGGCTTTCTGCAGCACCTGGACCTCTAACGTGGCTCACCTCTCTGAAATGTGAGGCAGTCACTCTTTCTCTCCTAAGTGAATGCCACTCAGGTGTAGCACTTTGGGATCTTGTTGCCTCCTCAATAAGGTGTGATTGTGACAAGGTCACAGAAAGTGAGCTTAGGTGTAGCTGTTCTTGGTGTGTTGGCACAAATGAATATTCAGGTGGGCTTAGATGGTAACATTCTAGTGGCAGACTCGGGAATGGGGGTGCATCCTCATGTATGACAACACTGTCAGATGGAGGTGGTGGTTGTTGATAGGACAGTACACTGCCAACTTGTACCTTCCCAAAGATGGAGTCCACAAGTGGCTTGTCAGGCGAGATGTTCATTGTGCAGATGCTTTGATTCCAGCGTAGACTGGTCCATGATTGAGGGTGGCCGGGTGTGGGAGCTCACCGCTGTAGCCCTTGAAAAGTGTACTTCTGAAATAAAAGAAGAGTGAATAACATTTATTTTTACACATTGTAATCTGTTCACCAGCACAACTGATTGTGAATCACATATCACATGTCATCTGAAGTACAACGAGGCTAAATTAAATCTTGAAGAGAACAGGGTCTTATCAGATGATCAAAAGCATTCATTTTTTTTACCACACACTGTAATCTGCCTATTAAATTTGGTACTACATACCTAACTCCACTGGCTGTAGTAGCACCTGGTTTTGGCTTTAGGACAACCATGGCATCCACGGGTCCAGGCTTCACCCCCTATTAATTTAAAAGATGGTGTTAGTAAAGTGACTGTGATACATTAACTAACATTAAATAATGAAATAAGACAAACCATTGTTGGTGGTTTATGCCACTTCTGTTCTGTCTGTGTGCATGAAAGGACAGGAGGGATCGACAGACATGCCAGATTCAGAATAATGAGCAGTCTGGAAAAGCAATGCAACCAAGTGTTTGCAGATTCCGCAACTAGCAACACAAGAGCAGTTGCTCTTAATGAGCACAACTGGCATTGAATCACGTAATGTCATCTGAAATACACAAGAGGCAATATTTAATATCTTGAAAAGAAGACTTCAGCAATGTCAATAGGCGCAATATCTGTCCCATCATGTTGGTAGTGGTGAATGTCACTTGTCTATTGTCTCATGTAACGTTTGTGCTGTTTTGCATCACTCTTAAAACACTTGGCTATACTGTCTTTCTATTCTACAGTGTTGTGCATGGTTCAATCTACTAGTTCACTGAGCAACTATAAACTAAATATATTTTAGATTTAAACTTCATTTTCACTCCAGATGAAATGCTTACACATAGGAGTGAAACAGGCCTACTTATATTTATATTATTTTGTTGTTTCCACCACCAACAACAGAACAGTGCAGGTTTTACTTCAACTGCTTCTTGAAGAGTGTTATCAGAATATGTTAATAGGTGTAAGTGTTGCAGCCATATGTTAATAAAGAAGTTAAGATGAAAGATTTGAAAGACAGATTGACAGATTTTAGAAAATGCAGTTTGAAGAATAGCTGAGGTGGACTATATTCTGCTTTTGAGTCATAGAGGTAGATAACAATAGCTCGAACTGTAAAATAAACTCCCATTTGTTTACTATAGGCAAAATAGACTGCTAATGATTCCCACTCAGCTACTCTGCATTTGGCTACCATTGTAAGCTTTGAAAACCAATGCCTATGGTTATCACAGCTTACGTGAAGTAAGAGCAAGGATAAAAGATTGAACTTGTGTTGAACTCACTTTTGAACTTGTTCAACAGAACTTTGAACGTGACACTGAACAGAACTCGTGTCATTTTAACCAGTCCTACTCTCAGCTGGTGTGGCGTATCTGTTTTCTTCATAGATCTGTAGCAGTGAGCCCTCACTGTTATCTCGTTAGCCTTACTTTTGCCTGATACTTCCATCAGAAATACAAACATGTTTTTAAAAGGCATTTCTAGTACTAGGACAGGTTGGTTCGTTACTAAAAACAACATCACTTCATTAGACTGCCACCTCAGGCTAGCTAGCTAACTAGCGTCAGCCACTTACCTTCAAAATTGCAGAGGTAGGATGAAACGTAGAACTTGAAACCCTTTTCAAGTTGACTCTGTGTCGTTGTACTTGATGCTCTGACAATACGACGCACATCGTTGACGGTAAATTTCGGGAACTCCAACAGGCACCTTGTGAATTTAGACTCGGCCATGACATCGACACTTCCGCATACCAACCGGAAATACGGTACCATCCTGACACCAACGAGGAAGTGGTGCGTGCACCTAGGCCAATCAGGGCAAAACCAGTTTCAAATGACAGCAAAATTGACCAATCATATCTTCCCTCTTAGTGGGCGGGCTTAACTGTATGATAATTTCTGCCCGCTGTGGCGACGCTAGCTGTCGTTAGCGTTATTATTTATTTATTATTTACTTTTTTGTACATATGCTACTCAACTTGTTTAACTCTGATTCCTTGTATTACCACTTGTGCCTTGTTTTTGTTTGTAAGCGATTATTGTAAATAAAGGCAAAAAAAAAGGGTTATTGTAGCAGCCTGGCTGAGTTGGTGTTTTGGTTAGAAAAACAGGAAATTGTGATATCACGTGATACTCAACTTTGGAACGTTTGGTTTAGAATGGTTGGGAAGGTGGAATGTTTGGATTCAGTTTTGATGCTGAAAAGCTCAAAACAAGTCGCACGACATTTTGCTGAGAATTACAAACCTAAATAATCTAACAAATCTTTCTATTTTTTCTAGATCTTTCTCTCTTTCTATTCTTTCTATTTTTCAGGTGGAGAATGAGTTTTTACCCCAGGACAACTGACCAGCCAAGGCCTGGACAGGAACAGAACCACTTCAAAGACACACCAGGTTTTACCACTCATGGTGAGAAAAATACATTTTCATATACTGTACATCATTTTATACTTCTATGTAAGACAGTATATTAATTCTTATGAGTATGGATTTCCATAGGCTTATTCATAATAATAAAAAGTTAAATATACCCATTTATATAGTAGGTTTCTAAGGTTCAGAAAAATAACATGTATATTTATTCTACTGATGACTGTCAAGCTCTTTATTTCATGTGTACAGGATAATATAATTAATGGAGCATGGGTTATTTCTTTGATTTCTTTGACTCAGCACAATTTTCATAAATCCCACCATGTTACATATATGTATTAAAATTGTCCATGTGGCTATGGAAAAAGCAAATAAAAATATTTTTTTTTAAAAAGAAACAGATTTCTAACATGACATCACATTCTTAAGCATTCTCCCCACATTCTAATGACATCACATGGCACCATAGCCCTTGTTATAATCACTTGTTCATTGGGAAACACTTACAAGGCATTTGAGCCTCACTGGGAGGTGTGCTGGGTTTCACTTTACCTGCTGTGGGATTTTCAGGTGTGCCCTACAACCCCCAAGCGACAGTGATCCACACGGATCCCTGTGGACCAGCACCCTTCCCTCACAGAAGGACGGCGGGACCCTCAGATGTCGGCCATGTTAACATCCCTGTAGAAGGACCACTCCACACTGGTACTGTGTAACACTGAAGATTACATGCGTATTCAACAAACCAAATAATCGTGCATGATGAAGTAGAAAAAAACATTTATTACATTTGTTTGTAAGGACTGGCAGAGGTGCAGAACCATCAGCTTTCTGCACATGACCTGACCAGTAAAACATCAGTTTTATCAGAAAATATGACATCACATATTCTTCAACATTGTAATGAATTCACATGGCACTGTAGCCCTGTGATATGTTTGGTGTAGAGTAGAGCACTTTAGAGTGGGCACCTTGACCACCCACATACAGTGTGGGTGTACTGTGACACTCTTTATCTGCTAGGCGGTTGTGTTTAGTCTAAGGTGATAATGCTTCGAATCATTGTTATACCAGCATAGTATAATACTGATAATACATGTATATGGATTACAGATGTCATTTTTCACTATTTTAGTACACCCCCAAACAATATAAACAAAACATTGTCATGCTGCTTTGCTGGCTTCTGATACCTCATCTGGACTGCTGCCAAAGCATATATCTATTAATCTTTGTAATCTATGTAACATGGCTTCTTTAAGTATTGTGTATCACCTGGCCAGCATTAAGCAGTGGCATGCAGCAGCAATCTTTGTGATATAAGGAGTTTGTGCTTTGTACCTACTTCTGTTGGCAAGGACAATGTGAGCTTACAAGCAAGACTAGACTTGAATGTTTTATTGCAGTCAGTTGATTGTGCCAGCACCCCACTCCCCAGAATGCCAATCCCACATGCCAAAATATCGATTATCATAATCTATTATTATTTAAAATGCAGTATGATCTGCAGGTCTTAATTTCATATGCAAAACATTGTCATGCTGCTTTGCTGGTTTCTGATACCTCATCTGGACTGTCTAGCAGTGTCTAGCAGAGGCGAGATGTGCTAGCCATGAGCAGAGCTAGGAGGTACTGTAGTTTGGCTCTTCAGTATCTACCAGTATCAGAATAAAAATAATTCTGAATTGTGCCAAAATAATTAAATTGAATCAAATTGTATTGAAATGTAAGATTTCATGATGCAATAAACTAAAAGAATCATAACTAAGCTAAACTAAAACTGGGTCACACATATACTGAAGCTCTGATAAATGTCTTCCTGCTTCTGGGCTCACGGATGCCCTGCTATCAGTTATTCAGTATTACTTCATTGTGCTGCCATTACATGAATTGTAGCAAGATGCATATGAGAAGTTGCCGTTCTCGGTCCATCTTGCTTGAATCATATTTCAGTGGCACTTTCAGATAAAGAAACATGCAACGTAGTACTAAGGCACTGAGAAATGTTATGGTGAGGTAATTTCTGCTAATGTCCTTATTCGCCCATGCAGGTGAAGTTGGCTCCAGCAGGTTTTCCAAACTGCCTGTGCTCACTTCACGCACGAGAGTGACCAGGTCAGGACTGATGAGGCCTTCTCCGCCCACCATCACAATGTTGCCTCCACTCACCAAACCTGCTGGCCGAGAGCCACTCCGTGCCTTCAGGCCTGCCAAAGGTGAGCTCACTCTTTTGCTCTCCTGGAAATGGCATCCAAACCATTTGTTGCAGCAACTACAACAAAAAAAGAAAAAAAAAAAAAGTATTAAAAAAGCAAAAACTGCTTTGAAAGCCCTATAGGGGAGACCGGGTATGGTTGTAACATGGGGAGAGTTGTAACACCATCAGTTCCACTGATCACGGATAAGATAGGAGTCATATGATCATTTCAGTATTTACCCAATTCCTCCCTGATCCCACATGGTGAATATCAAGGCTGTAAACAGGCACATGCCGATTCCATCGAGAAAAAACTGAATGTATTTCATGTTCCATTCTTTACTTTAGCTGTGATATGTTTGGTGTAGAGTAGAGCACTTTAGAGTGGGCACCTTGACAGCCCACATACAGTGTGGGTGTACTGTGACACTCGTTATCTGCTAGGCGGTTGTGTTTAGTCTAAGGCAGGGATGGGCAACTGGCGGGCCGCGGGCCGCACAAGGCCCTCGTCCTCACTCAGTGCGGCCTGCAAATAGATCAATAATAATTTATTAATTAAAAGAAAAAAACCGATAGAGCAGGACTTTTTTGTTCTTGTCACGTAGGGCTACGCCCCCCTCTCCCGTGTCGGTGTTGTTCCTTGCCCGGTTATCCCACCCTGCGTGTCTGTTGCACTGGTTTCCCTCTGTCTGCCACGCACGTCATTGTGTTCAGTTGTGTCTAGTTTTGTCCTGTGTACTTGTATCTCTGTGTTTCCCCCGTTGTCGGTTATTTGTGGTTTGTTCGGTTTTGTGGATTATCTCTGTCATCGCTGTTCTGGTATTTTCCATCTCCGTTGTGTTTCTGTTACGGTTCCTGCCTGTCCTGTTGACCTCTTGGACGGCTCTCCCGTTTTGACCTGTGCCTGTACAAACGACTTCGCCTATGGAATTCCCCTTATTAAATCTCGCTCTTCTCAGCGTTTGTGTTCGCCTCCTAGCTCCGCAGCGCGCTACGCGTTACACTTCTTTGATATGAAGTTCAAATTCAGTTCAAATTCCTTTTTGCACTTTTTTATTAAGCAAATGTTTTGTCTTTGTTGCTTATTAAGGACATGTTAATGCATATATATGCAGAAAATAGATGTATGTTGGTGCAATAAACATACAGATCTGAATTCATTTAAAATGTGTTCTTATTGACAATAATTTGTAGTGTCTTTCATATCCAATTATTTGAAGTGCGTGGTCATGTGGCCCTCCAATAATAGTGCTGAAAAAATTTTGGCCCTCTTTGTCATGGAAGTTGCCCATCCCTGGTCTAAGGTTATAATGCTTCGAATCATTGTTATACCAGCATAGTATAATACTGATAATACATGTATATGGATTACAGATGTCATTTATCACTATTTTAGTACACCCCCAAACAATCTAAACAAAACATTGTCATGCTGCTTTGCTGGCTTCTGATACCTCATCTGGACTGCTGCCAAAGCATATATCTATTAATCTTTGTAATCTATGTAACATGGCTTCTTTAAGTATTGGGTATCACCTGGCCAGCGTTAAGCAGTGGCATGCAGCAGCAATCTTTGTGATATAAGGAGTTTGTGCTTTGTACCTACTTCTGTTGGCAAGAACAATGTGAGCTTACAAGCAAGACTAGACTTGAATGTTTTATTGCAGTCAGTTGATTGTGCCAGCACCCCACTCCCCAGAATGCCAATCCCACATGCCAAAATATCCATTATCATAATCTATTATTATTTAAAATGCAGTATGATCTGCAGGTCTTAATTTCATATGCTGGTCTGAAGATTGAACGTGTCCTCTACAGTTCTGTCTGTGTTTCATGTCCAGGTTCAGTGGAGCCTCCCCAGCTCCACTCTCCAGGGTGGAGGAGAGAGAGAGTGGGGAGACTTCACCGGAGCGGCAGACATCTTCAACCCTTGCTCCCAGACATCTTCGAAGCAGCTAACCCCAGTGATGCTGGTAGAGGTGACTTATTGATGTTGGCTTTACTTTATATGTCATTGAAATACCTGTACAAAATGTAGAATTTATAATGTTGCATCATTTGTTTTGTGTTAAAATATTGCTAAATACGATATTTGGGAACAAGGAGATCAGTTAGTCAGAAACTTCACTCAGGTGTCAAGTGAGCGGAGCTAAACTCATGAGCATGGATGCCCTTTCCCACGCAGGTTTGCCCAAATCCAGCCGCTTGCTGCCTGGGAACCCCCCCGGGTATTTCCTACTGCCCTCCTACCCTCTGGCCACTCTTCCGGGAGTGCAGCGAGACACAAGCCCTCGGCGCAGAGACCCGGGCCCGTGGAGGGACAGTACTGGTGAGTGCATGGCTACGTTGCTAAGAACGTGCTAGGCACACACAGTGAGGCATGGCTGGTTATTTGGGTGCCCGCTTAAGTTAAGTTGGTCTTGCACTAAGCTTGTCTTGCACTTGTTCCCACGTCAGTGGTAAATTGATGAGCAGATCTAATTTTGTGGTCATATATTCTATATGAATTTAATTTTAACCAACAAATGTGCATATACGTAGATCATTTATAGTCACCACTTGTCAAATGTACAAAATACTTAAATTCAAATTTGATGATCTTCATCTGACATGGTTTCACTCAGTAATGGAACAGTGTCTAGCAGAGGCGAGATGTGCTAGCCATTAGCAGAGCTAGGCTAATGTATCTACCAGTATCAGAATTAAAATAATTCTGAATTGTGCCAAAATAATTAAATTGAATCAAATTGTATTGAAATGTAAGATTTCATGATGCAGTAAACTAAAAGAATCACAACTAAGCTAAACTAAAACTGGGTCACACATATACTGAAGCTCTGATAAATGTTTTCCTGCTTCTGGGCTCACGGATGCCCTGCTTTCAGATATTCAGTACTACTTCATTGTGCTGCCATTACATGAATTGTAGCAAGATGCATATGAGAAGTTGCCGTTCTCGGTCCATCTTGCTTGAATCATATTTCAGTGGCACTTTCAGATAAAGAAACATATGCAACGTAGTACTAAGGCACTGAGAAATGTTATGGTGAGGTAATTTCTGCTAATGTCCTTATTCACCCATGCAGGTGAAGTTGGCTCCAGCAGGTGTTCCAAACTGCCTGTGCTCACTTCACGCACGAGAGGGACCTCGTCAGGACTGATGAGACCTTCTCCGCCCACCTCCCCAGTGGAAGCCCTGCAGGAGGAGAAGCCTGGCAGGAACCTCCACCTGGACCTCGCCCTCATACATGACCCAGATGAGGAGCCAGTGGACAAGGAGGAGGTCAGTAGGAACATATATCATGTTGTACATAGTTGGAGTATCTCAGTCTCAGATGCATTAGTTTAACTAGTAAGTAAGTAAGTAAGTAAGTTTATTTATAAAGCACATTTTATATGACGGAGTCAACCAGAGTGCTGTATAAAGGCTAAAAAGTACAATATATGCCCAACTCATAAAAAAAACATGTAGAATTTTACATAGCATAAAACATTTAAAATACATACAAATACACCAACTGATTACACCAACTGATACAACATAACTGATAGATTTCTTTGGTTGCTGCCTGCAAATGTTACTCAAGTGTTGTACTTTCTGGATTTTAATGCATAAACACAGCATTGGTCCTAATATAAGCTGACAAACCTAACGTCTGTGTCTACATAATAAAGGCCCTGTAGCATCCCAGTATTAAATCTGACCATGCATGCGATATGCTTTGCTTAGGTGTCCAAATATGATGAGATGATGTTTCCTTCTGCTGATGCTACATTTGCGTTTATCTCAGTTGTTAAGGATATCAAGATAGTCCTAGCACTATGAGAGGGAGCATTGTCTGGTTGAGAGTATCCATCTCCCTATGGGTATATGGTGGCTGTGAATTAATAAATTAACCTAGTTAAGATATGAAGAGTTTGGTTCCAAAATGCTATATCCATTTTGATCAATTTGAGTAAAAATGTGTTTTCTTTAAGTGGTAGGCTGAAAACCACAGTTTTTTGTTTCAAACTATCAAATACCATACTAAGGTTAAAAAAACACAAACGAATTAAATCAAGATTTTAATATTTAAAGATTTATTTTAAAAAAAAATTCATTTTTTCACAAAACGCAATAAATCCATGCCATGTTTTTTTCAAAATGTCTTATATATCCTTTGTCATTAATAGAAATTTTTTTTGACTGAAAATGTGCAAAATACAATAATAAATAACTGTAAATTATACATCTTAATATAATAGTTTGACCATTGGGCCTAAAAACACAAATTCATATAATATATAAATTTATATTATTATAATAACCCCGCTCCTAGCTTGGTTATGAACAACCCCCAGCAAACAGTGTTTGTACATGAGTCACAGAGCTAAATCTTTTCCACGTTTGATAATTTTGCGAGCTAAACGTGCGCACTTTAGCCAGTGCATTTCGCGGCGATGTAACGATTCTCGGTTAGGGGCTGGATAGTCTGCTGCTGATTGATATCCAGCCGACAGTGGGACTGGTCAGAATCTGGGCATTGATAAAATAAAATAAATATATCTCTTTTTCCAATAACTGCTATACGAACAGGCTCCTCTATATCATCAAAACCGTTCATTTTTGCGGACTTTGAGAGTGAAAAACGAGACATATTTTAACAAAGTAAGCTACAAGAAATGCCGGGCGGCTCAACAGGTCGCGTGCTATGATGTTTACATTCCGTATCTGGTGGTGCACTGTGATTGGATGAGTGGAGATGTGGCGTACTGCGGGAAATCAGGATTGGCGATTGTTGCATTTTGGAAGGAAAGAGAGAAAGCAGGGCAGTATTACACGGCGGATGTGGCGTTTTGATAAAAATTGAATATTGGCTTTTCAAGAGTGGTCACATACCATTCTGATTCTAACTCATTTTTTTTTTAAACTGCATTTATCGCGTTTTGGAACCAAACTCTTCATATATTCTGGCATCAAGGCATTGATATGTAGTTAATAATAATAGACCCAGTAAATGTCATTTACCTAACATACAGGGAGGATCCAGCTTTAAACTGGGCAAAATTTTTGTGTTTCTTTGGTCATTCAATACTTGTATAGTATTGTTGTATGTACTTGTACTTGACGGATATAGTGGGTATGGGCAGTTGCACTTGGGCTGACAGACTCTTTATTTTTCAGATGATGAACTCCCTGCGCCTCTTGCGTAAAAGAGTGGCTAAGAAGCGGGCTAAGGTGAATGCGAGTGGCAGAGAAGCAATGTTGCCTCCACTCACCAAACCTGCTGGCCGAGAGCCACTCCGTGCCTTCAGGCCTGCCAAAGGTGAGCTCACTCTTTTGCTCTCCTGGAAATGGCATCCAAACCATTTGTTGCAGCAACAACAACAAAAAAAGTAAAAGAAAAAAGTATTTAAAAAGTAAAAACTGCTTTGAAAGCCCTATACTACAAACAAAAAGCCCCTGCTGATCCTCTTGTACATTGCTATACCTGCACCCATGAACATTGTTTTTCTGCACCATGAAGAAACCACTATGAAACCAGAAGTTATATTTGAGATTTTTGATAGAGTATGTGTTAATATGTATTGTGCTTTTCAGGATCTCAAGTGCAAAGCACCAGGGCGTCCCCTGCTGACGACATGTCTGAAGGAGTAATTGGCAGAGGTTGGAATTGGTTTGCTGTTAACACTGCATTACACAACACAATGTTTTAAATCTAGTTCTCCATGTTGAATAATGTTTTGCTGTCTTCAGGCTGATTTGAACCAAAGTTGAGCTGATAGCCCTAAAAGTCCTAGTCAGTTTGTTTGGGTACTTCTGGTAAAGTGTGAGTGTCTTTTGTTTTATGGTGTCTGGTAGTTGAGTGCCTGTCATGCATTTATAGCAGTTAACACTTATTGGGACACTTGTAAAGCTGCTTTGTGACAACAACTGTTGTAAAAAGCGCTATATAAATACATTTTGATTGATTGGTATTCCTCTCTAGATGAACTCAAACCAGGAACTCCCCGGAAGGATCCCTACTCGCAGCAGACTTTACGGCCCTTCTCCAAACCAGACCTCGCTCTCGCTCAGAGCTTCAGTCTGCTTAGCTCTGATGACTGGTAAGTCACACCTGCAAAATTCTGAAGCATTTGGCTAGGGCAGGTTAAACAGCAAGTCATTTATGGTGTTCTGCATATATGGTAAGTATGCATGTATTTAGTGAAGTTTTTTCCTCTTTGTCCCTTTTCTTGTAGCATTTTTTCTTGCAGTAGCCGATGGTTACAGTGTGTGTCTATGTTCAATATCTTCATACAGGGAGAAGAAAATTGAAGGGTTGATGTTAATCCGTAGATTGGCTCAGCATCACTCTGATGTGCTTGGCAGCAGGCTTCATGAGGTCTGCATTGTTCTTATTCAAGAGGTAAGCCACTAGATTTGCTGACTGTGTATCGGTCTGAATTCTAAAATTGGCAGACACCATGAGCATGTACATATTACAGGTGATGTTGCTGACAAAGTCAAGTCAGAGTTAGCATAGCACTTTGAAATTCCTTTTTTATAAAAACATTTCTCATCTAATTGAAATTCAGATGGCATAGCTAACTGTAATTAGTGATTAAGGTATTTCCGCCTACATAACACATTGCAGTGGTGGATTATACTTATTACGATGGCGGTGGCAGTGTTGGATGTGGCTGAAACGAGCTGGAACGTCGTCTTTCCTGCAGGTGCTGCACCTGCGCTCTGCCGTGTCCCGCATGGCGGTGGTGTCCTTGAGGGAGTTGTACTCCAGCCTGCAGAAAGGGATGGACCAGGAAGTGGAGGCTACAGCTAAGGTCCTCCTCCACAAAGCAGCGGAGTCCAATGCCTTCATCAGGCAGGACGTGGACACAGCTCTGGACAGCATGGTGCAGAACTGCACCCCCATTCGGAGCATGAACGCCCTTCTCGCTGGAGGACTCTGGTCAGTTAGCCTGCAGTGAGCTTTAAACTGAGGCTTTCAGATAATTTTTACTTCTCCATTGTTCTTTCAAAATATTGCCCTGGCCTATATCAATCAGGGTGGCCGCGGGTCCTTAAAAAGTCTTAAATGGTATTAAGTTTAATTTTTGTCAAATAAGGCCTTGAAAAGTCTTATTTTGTCTTAAATTTTCAACCAAAATATCTTAAATTTGCGGAGCTAAATTTAGGGAGGAATAATTCCGTCAGCCATGTGTTGAAATTCGGGGGCGGATATCGGTAGATTCCAAATAAAATTAAATAAAATTCCAAATAAAATTAAAGCCAACTCGCAAGATCATACACGTTAAAATAAAGCACAAAAACTAATAATCAGTTAGTTTTTGTGCTTTATTTTAACGTGTATGTTCTTGCGAGTTGGTTTTAATTTTATTTGGAAAACAGTATTAAAAAGTCTTAAAATGTCTAAATTTTCACTTGGTCAAACCTGTAGACACCCTGTCAATATTTGTAGTTATTTATCCTCTTGTATATTCTTTTTATTGTGTTCCATCTCTGCTCTGCTGATCCAAACTGCCCTTCACACCACTTAAAGAATAGGCTAGTTAGCTAGCTCACAGAGGACATGCAAACATTTTCTGTTTAAAAATTACAGATGTACAATAACTGGTGCAAACTAAGCCATCAAATAGAATATGATCATTTGGTTGTGCACTTAGATCATACATAAGGGTATTAAGTTTCTTTTTAGAAGCTAAAAGTTGCACTGTATACATTGATTGGATGGATTAATAGTTATTACCTTCTTTTTTTTGAATGCCCTAATTGTTTTCCTTCTGTTTTCCTCAAAAGTCATCTGAATGCTGCAGTAAGAAAGTGTACTGCTCGGCACTTGGCTACTTTGGTAGAGAAGATTGGTGCAGAGCGAATTATTCCTGCAGTCTCCAAGTTGGCACAGGACTCTTCCCAAGAAACCAGGTTAGTACTGGGATCAGAACGAGGATTCTACAAGGCTTATTCAGTTTCCCAGATAGTAATAAATGGTCGGTGTGCTGTGAGTCACGGGTCTCTCACTCACGGTTCTCTCCTGTTTTGGGGTCTGTTCTTCGTCTCAGGCGCTTGGGCCGGCGTATGCTGCTGTTCCTGTCCTCCCACCATGACTTTGATAAGATGGTGGAAAAGTGCATCCCTGCCAAAGACCTGGCAACCATCAGGAACACTGTCCTCACTCTGAAATCCAAGGTAGCGATTCATGTTTGGATACATGATGAGGATTTTTTATCCCATTCAGCCACTATGCCCCATGTTTACTCACTAAACAAAGCTTATTCACAAAACTTTTAGGTGAAACAAACTCCAATAAAAAAACCATCTAAACTGTGATGGTAGACATATATTGTAAACAAATAATAAAGTACAGGGCAGTGTGTGGCACCACACATTGTATTTACAGTAAGGCATGCACAGTGTAGTCCCAGGACCCAGTAGTTAAAGGACAGAGCATAGTTCAAAATGAACCGGCTTGAAACCTTTGGGATAGAATCAAAGTATGAAGCAATATGTGGACTTCAATATCATCACTCCATGTTTTGTGGTGATTTGTACGTGTGTATTCCCAGGAGAGGACAAAGGTGTCTAGGATTCCAAGATACAAGATGTGTCTCCCTCGTCTGGAGCAGCAAGAAGCTCCAGCCGCACAGGTGGAGCATCAGAACACGCAGCGAATGAAGCGCAGCCTTAGACACACGGTGAGGGACGTGAGCCCAGACGACGCGGCACCTCTGAAAGGTAATGGCTGACTTCGGCGAACGCTCCCCTCCTGTTTCCTGAGAACCTTACATTACCGCTTACCCGTGAACCTCTTTCCCATCAGACCTGCAGCTGAACAGTAGTCTTCCAGCACAGACTAAGACCGGTGTCATCCTGGATGATTTGCCCTCAAGCTCCAGAAACGCACGCACCCCCAGAAGTCCCGTCAAAAGTTTGAGTCCTCCGCTTCATCCCAGCCCCCCCACGGCTGTCCCTACTAAAAACATGCTGCCACGACGCAGACGAGGTACCAGACTGATCAGAGCACGTCCGTCCCTTTCAAACAGTTCTGATGAGTGTTGCCTGCTCTTCAGCACTTCATGTGTGATCACTGCACTTGCATGTAAATTGCTTTGCTGTTAACACTGCATTACACAACAATGTTTTAAATCTAGTTCACCACATTGAATAATGTTTTGCTGTCAGCCTTCAAGCTAATTTGACCAAAGTTGAGCTGGTAGCCCTAAAAGTCCTAGTCAGTTTGTTTGGGTTCTGGTATTCCTCTCTAGATGAACTCAAACCAGGACCTCCCAGGAAGGATCCCCACGAGCAGCAGACTTTACGGACCTTCTCCAATCCAGACCTCGCTCTCGCTCAGAGCTTCAGTCTGCTTAGCTCTGATGACTGGTAAGTCACGCCTGCAAAATTCTGAAGCATTTGGCTAGGGCAGGTTAAACAGCAAGTCATTTATGGTGTTCTGCATATATGGTAAGTATGCATGTATTTAGTGAAGTTTTTTCCTCTTTGTCCATTTTCTTGTAGCATTTTTTTCTTTCAGTAGCCGATGGTTACAGTGTGTGTCTATGTTCAATATCTTCATACAGGGAGAAGAAAATTGAAGGGTTGATGTTCATCCGTAGATTGGCTCAGCATCACTCTGATGTGCTTGGCAGCAGGCGTCATGATGTCTGCATTGTTCTTATTCAAGAGGTAAGCCACTAGATTTGCTGACTGTGTATCGGTCTGAATTCTAAAATTGGCAGACACCATGAGCATGTACATATTACAGGTGATGTTGCTGACAAAGTCAAGTCAGCGATAGCAAAGTACTTTGAAATTCCTTTTTTATAAAAACATTTCTCATCTAATTGAAATTCAGATGGCATAGCTAACTGTAATTAGTGATTAAGGTATTTCCGCCTACATAACACATTGCAGTGGAGGATTATACTTATTACGATGGCGGTGGCAGTGTTGGATGTGACTGAAACGAGCTGGAACGTCGTCTTTCCTGCAGGTGCAGAACCTGCGCTCTGCCGTGTCTCGCATGGCGGTGGTGTCCTTGAGGGAGTTGTACTCCAGCCTGCAGAAAGGGATGGACCAGGAAGTGGAGGCTACAGCTAAGGTCCTCCTTCACAAAGCAGCGGAGTCCAATGCCTTCATCAGGCAGGACGTGGACACAGCTCTGGACAGCATGGTGCAGAACTGCACCCCCATTCGGAGCATGAACGCCCTTCTCGCTGGAGGACTCTGGTCAGTTAGCCTGCAGTGAGCTTTAAACTGTGGCTTTCAGATAGCAACAACAGTCACAAGAAGCTAACAAAGCACTGATTTGGGCTGCTGTTTTTACTTTTCCATTGTTATTTCAAAATAGTGCCCTGGCCTATATCAATATTTTTAGTTATTTATCCTGTTAAATATTATTTTTATTGCGTTCCACCTCCTCTCTGCTGATCCAAACTGCCCTTCACACCGCTTAAAGAATAGGCTAGTTAGCTAGCTTACAGAGGACATGCAAACATTTTCTGTTTAAAAAATACAGATGTACACTAACTGGTGCAAACTAAGCCATCGAATAGAATATGATAATTTGATTGTGCACTTAGATCATACATATGGGTATTAAGTTTCTTTATAGAAGCTAAAAGTTGTACTGTATACATTGATTGGATGGATTAATAGTTATTACCTTCTTTTTTTGAATGCCCTAATTTTTTTCCTTCTGTTTTCCTCAAAAGTCATCTGAATGCTGCAGTAAGAAAGTGTACTGCTCTGCACTTGGCTACTTTGGTAGAGAAGATTGGCGCTGGCCGCTTATTGTCTGGGGCAAAAGACGTCATAGCGAGAATTATCCCTGCAGTCTCCAAGTTGGCACAGGACGCTTCCCAAGAAACCAGGTTAGTACTGGGATCAGAACGAGGATTCTACAAAGCTTATTCAGTTTCCCAGATAGTAATCTTTTGCTGATTCTTTTAGTCTCCTAGTCTGATACTCTGAAGTCAGCAAATGCTGTTAAATTGTAGAGTAATAGAAGCACTATCGTGTTTTCTACACACAGACGGCCTTGTAAAATTGTACCCTGGTAAATAAATGGTCGGTGTGCTGTGAATTACGGGTCCCTCACTCACGGTTCTCTCCTGTTTTGGGGTCTGTTCTTCGTCTCAGGCGCTTGGGCCGGCGTATGCTGCTGTTCCTGTCCTCCCACCATGACTTTGATAAGATGGTGGAAAAGTGCATCCCTGCCAAAGACCTGGCAACCATCAGGAACACTGTCCTCACTCTGAAATCCAAGGTAGTGATTCATGTTTGGATACATGATGAGGATTTTTTATCCCATTCAGCCACTATGCCCCATGTTTACTCACTAAACAAAGCTTATTCACAAAACTTTTAGGTGAAACAGACTGCAATAAAAAACCATCTAAACTGTGATGGTAGACATATATTGTAAACAAATAATAAAGTACAGGGCAGTGCGTGGCACCACACATTGTATTTACAGTAAGGCATGCACAGTGTAGTCCCAGACCCAGTAGTTAAAGGACAGAGCATGGTTCAAAATGAACCGGCTTGAAACCTTTGGGATAGAATCAAAGTATGAAGCAATATGTGGACTTCAATATCATCACTCCATGTTTTGTGGTGATTCGTACGTGTGTATTCCCAGGAGAGGACAAAGGTGTCTAGGAATGCGAAGATATAAGATGCGTCAGCCTCGTCTGGAGCAGCAAGAAGCTCCAGCCGCACAGGTGGAGCGTCAGAACACGCAACGAATGAAGCGTAGCCTTAGGCACACGGTGAGGGACGTGAGCCCAGACGACGCGGCACCTCTGAAAGGTAACGGCTGATTTCGGCGAACGCTCCCCTCCTGTATCTTGAGAACCTTACCTTACCGCTTACCCGTGAACTCTATCCCAGCTGTGGAGTCATGCGTACCTCCTCCTCAGTTTGCCAGCAGGTGAATATTTAAACAGTTAATCAAAACAAACAAACAACAAAAAAGTGCATCCTGATTGGAACTGCTTTGATGTTTGCAATTTTTGATGGTGTTGATGTTGGTTTAATTTGATTGCAGCCTTGTTCATTTTCTGTTTGGACACTATAACCCAATCCTTGTGTTTTCTCTCTTGTGTATGTTCAGCAAAGACAGCAGCAGAGCACACATCCACAGCATTGCAGACAAGACAGAGTACGTCAAGCAGCTCAAGGCCCTGCTGGGTTCAAAAGACTTCAGCGAGCCCATCAAGGGCATTGATCAGCTGGTGGCCCACTGCGAGGACAACCCATATATGGTCGTGGGCAACATGTTCCTGGTAACACATTTGAACTGAATTGATTTTTAATGTTTTCAGCAGCTTTCAGAAGTGATCTGTATGGGGGGTCATACGTTGGAGAACATTAAATGCTGGCACATCTGAAGAAATGTCAAAAGCTCAGATGCTTCAGAGTAGAAAATATTACAACAATCAGTTTTAACTATTACAGTGGAGGGCAGTCGTGTCCATTGTTAGTGTGAGCTTGTTTTACAATGTATGTGAAGATTTCACCCAAGCGTATCCTTGAAATTGCATTAAACCAAAGAATCCAAGTGAATGACTTGGAAAAAATCAGTCGGTTGAAATGAAAGGGCTTGAAATCAAATCAGCTCCAGGGCTTAACGGCACTGATATGGTGAGTGCCTGATGAATGCATGGGCGGCTTGCTCTATACCTCTCTTCCTCTGCTACAGGTATTTGATGCTTTCAAAGCACGACTGCAAGGTTAACCTCTATGCCTTGGAGGCCTTACAGAAGATAATCACACTGCTCAGAGACAACCTGGTCCAAGTGGTCTACATCTTAGTCCCAGCTATAGTGGACAATCACCTCAACTCCAAGAATAACGCCATCTACATGGCGACAATAGGTGCCATTCAAGCTCTCATCAATAACCTTGGTGGGTTCTTTTCTCTCTTTACAAAACATCTTGAAGGACACATGCCACTGGGCTTTAGAAAAACAACAACATGTAACGGTCTGCGCTGGGCAGAACAGGGAGGCGGACACAAACGCTGAGGAGAGCGAGATTTATTCAAGGAAATTCCAAAAGCAGTGTTAAACGGACAGGCGTGGGTCAAACCGGGAGGGCAGCCAGAACAAGAAAGGACAACAGGCATATTCAGACAAGAAACTAACGACGAGGGGGAAAACACGGAACAGGCAGAAGTAGACGGATAACAAAACGCAAAGCTCAAACTTACAACAGCAGGTGACGGGATTAAACAAAAAGACCGATACGGACATGGGAGACACAGGGACTTTTATACACAGAACCAAACTAGGGACAGGTGATGACAATGACACAGGGGCGTGGTAACAAACGAGGAATCATCAAAATAAACGAGCAGGGCGGGACAAACAGGCAGGGAACACGGACATGAGGGAACCCAGAGTGACAGCTACGAGAGGGGGCGTTGCCCTACGTGACACAACAACAATGATTGTGTTCTGTTTTATCTTTGTATCTTTTGATGAAAGGTTGCTAGGTTGGGGAAAAGGTTCACACAAATCAGTAAAAGAATGTTCTTGCTCTTTGGCTAGATGTTTGTGGTGCAGATCAAATGGAAATCTCCTTTCATATTAAGGCACAGTCCAATATAAAGAAAAAAATATTTATGTAAGACTGACAGGAGATCTTGCATTATCTGACAGCAGATAGTTAAATAATGGAGTTTACAGTGGATGTCCTTAGGCTCTTTTGTTCAATATACAGTGTCTAATCTTTTGTGGTTGTGTATACAGAAATATTCTACAAATTCAAATACATTATCAAAAAACAATTCTTTCAGAAAGTCATTCCACTGATATGCTAAGAGATGCCAGAGATAAAAAAAAAAGATAAAAGATTTACCAGAAATACTATAATTCCTATATTAATTAATAATATTTATAATATTGATAATAATCATTCCAGAGAGTTACCAAATACTGTCACTTTAGTTTAATTAAATCTTTCTAGGTTAAAAAAATGCTTCTGTAATAACCCAGTGCTGTCCAGGGTTGATTTATTTATCTTTGTTCCTTTTAAATGTTCTTTTTATAGAGCTGGTTAGGGAACTCTACCCCTGCAAGCCACAACTGGTTGAGCAGAAGGTGCTCCCTCTGCTCTGGTACCTCCTGGGGACCTCCAGCAACAGTGGTACGGTCCACGGGAGGGGTGGAAGCGTGAGAGGGGCCACTGTCCACCTATGCCAAGCCCTTCATGCCCACATGGGTCCGGCGCTGCTGGACTGCGCTGCTTCCCAACCTTCCAATATCCGCAAGAGCCTAAGAGAGTTTGTGAAGAACCTCCCGATCAACTGAGAGCTGCAAGCCAGACCTCCAGACCAAAATAAAGCCCAACATGGATTCTACTTGAAGATGGAGATGTTTGTGTATTTCTTACTGTGCCTGCACTTTAAATGAAAGAGAGAGGAAGAAAGTCAAACGTTTTTAACATTTTGAATTAGCAGAAAGCTAAATCCTTAAACTCAGAAGGCCTTTTAAATAAGGAGCACAGATTTTAGCGAATCACATCAGGTTTAACATGCCTAGGAGCTCTGCTCTTTTTGCACTTTGAAATACTAACACTTATCATGATAACTGTTGTCATAGTGACTATAGATATATATTGTTCTATGATTGTTATTTTCTGTTGACATGTCCTGAGGTAACTGTGCAGAATGTAATTTATCACATGCACAAGGAACAAGGATCTATAGTCTTTTTGTTGTTTGGTATGTGTAATGTGACTTTTCAATGAGGAGTCTTAAAAAATGAAAAAGCTACGACTCACAAAATTACTTTTGTATTCTATAGCCAGGGCTTAATTTGAGCCGGATCCTGCCGGAACAGGATCCAGGAACTCTCATTTTGAAGGGTGTGTTCCGGGAACTGTCTGCCTCGATCCAGTAACTTTCAAGCCTACTAATTATAAGTTATGAAGAAATCTGTATGCACTTCTGCACTTAAACACTTATAAAACACATGTAAATAATTTAAAAGTAATTTATATATACAAATTGGCTTGTTATTTTAACATTTGTGTGCCTAAGCGTTTTGTGATCCGGTGACATTGTGATTTTGTTTTGCGATCCGGTGACATTGTTGGCCTCTGACCCCTTGTCTCATGCCGCTGTTTGCGTTCTGGCATCGTTTGATTTTCAAAGTAAGCACTGTGTATAGCTAATACAGTTGTGATCAAATTTATTCAACCCCCAATGCTGCGAAGGGTTTTATGGAATTCAGTGCACATTTGTAATTGTGTTCATAATGAAATCTTACAAGGACTTGTTAAAGAACTAAATGCAACTAAGATAGCATCAATTTTTTTTGTCATAAAGTATTAAATGGCCTTTTTGTGATTTCTTCATTGACACAATTATTCAACCCCTTTACGACTACCACTCCTAAGAACAGAGGTTCATTCCAGTGTTTTCCATCAGGTATTGAAAACATCTGTGGATGTCAACGAGCAGCAATCAAGCATGATAAGCACCAATTAGGCAGATTTAAAAGGACTGTGATACTCCGCTCCTTCTAGACATCTACTGGTGTGTTTCCAAGCATGGTGAAGGCAAGAGAATGGTCCCAGAAGACAAGAGAAGAGGTTATTGCTCTTCACAAGAATGGCAATGGATATAAAAAGATTGCGAAGTTGTTAAATATTCCAAGAGACACTATCGGAAGTATCATTCGCAAGTTCAAGTTAAAGGGCACAGTGGAAACGTTACCTGGTCGTGGCAGAAAGAAGATCCTGACCGCGACTGCTGTGCGCTACCTGAAGCGTAATGTGGAGAAAAATCCCCGCGTGACTGCTAAGGAACTGAAAAAAGACCTGTCAGATGTGGGCACTGAAGTTTCAGCTCAGACAATAAGGCGCGTACTGCATAACGAAGACCTCCATGCCAGAACGCCCAGACGCACCCCCTTGCTGACTCCAAAGAACAAGAAAAGTCGACTGCAGTATGCCAAAAGTCATGTGGACAAGCCACAAAGGTTTTGGAACAGTGTACTGTGGTCAGATGAAACTAAATTAGAACTGTTTGGGACAATGGACCAGCGCTATGTTTGGAGAAGGAAGAACCAGGCTTATGAACAAAAGAACACCTTGCCTACTGTGAAGCATGGCTGGGGGGTCAATTATGCTTTGGGGCTGTTTTGCTTCTAATGGTACAGGAAAGCTTCAACGTGTGCAGGGTACCATGAATTCCCTTCAGTACCAGGAGATCTTGGAGGAAAATGTGATGGAGTCAGTCACAAACCTGCGGCTTGGGAGACGTTGGACCTTCCAACAGGACAATGATCCGAAGCACACATCCAAGTCCACTAGAGCATGGTTGAACATGAAAGGCTGGAACATTCTAGAGTGGCCATCGCAATCACCAGACTTAAATCCAATTGAGAACCTCTGGTGGGACCTAAAGAAGGCAGTTGCAGTGCGCAAGCCTAAGAATGTGACTGAACTGGAGGCTTTTGCCCATGAAGAATGGGCTAAGATACCCATAGGTCGCTGCAAGACACTTGTGTCAAGCTATGCTTCACGCTTGAGAGCTGTCATAACTGGAAAAGGATGTTGTACTAAAAAATAATGTCACTAGGGGGTTGAATAAAACTGATAATGATGTGAGCACAGTAAAGACATTTGTGGTTATTCCATCATAAATATTATGTTATGTTTGTCTAATTTATAAGTGCCTCTTTGATATAATTGTAAATAAGATGACTGAAATGATCAAAATCAATGTCAAACTGGCCAAAACACTTTATTTCAGTGGGGGTTGAATAAATTTGATCACAACTGTAAGTGTAATGGCACAGTATTAACTTAACTCATTCTAACTGTCAATAAAAGCTTGTTACTCATATGATTGCAATTATATTTCTGTATGTGCTAAAAACAATTGACAAACACATATAAAAACCAGAGGGCAGCAGATCATGTGAAAATATAATATTTGTGTCATGCTCAAAAGTTTTGGCCATGAGTGTAGACCAGGATAATGACACTACAGAATTTCTTCACAGAGCCTCAGCCATGGGAGTCAAGAGCACACCACCTGAAACAAAATTCAAGACAAAATTAGTCCCACCTGTATATTTACAAAGTACGGTGATAAAGCTATTGAATCAGTTTCTTTAACACCCCCCCCCCCCCCCATCAGACTCCACCATGTCAAGAGTAGAGGTGCATTTTTCTCGCCACAGACATTCAGAGCCCAGTGCAAAATCATCACAGGAGGAAACCTTCAGACTCCAGATTCAAGACTTAGTCAATCACGTACCTCATCCCCAGGATGCATGGACGATGTCCCCTGAAAGAGAAAACAATTGTCTTAGATTAACAGTCATGGCCTTTTATTCTGAATTCGTCTTATGCTTGTTTCCCGTGTTAGACATCTGTGACCACTGAATTCTGTAACCAGAGACCACCATGCATGTGTCGTCAAGAAATAAGGTAGGGTCAAATCCTGTTAACTGCACATGGGTACTCAATCGTTGATTGTAGTTTATAAGGAAATTAAAGCTCATTTCAAAATGAATTATTTATTTAGTGTGTATTTCTTGATTAAGATATGTGCTTGTATATACTTAGATATTTGTTAATGACATATTTGGCATTCTTAGCGAGGAGCAAAGTAAAATTTTCATTGTATCTAAGGAAACCTGTTCCCTCTGTGCATATGACAAACTCTGAATTTGAAAAGATTAGGTAGGCCTAAATGACGTTTTCACACATGCAGACAATTATGTTTTACGTTGCATGAAAAAAATCTGTTGATTCTAAAGCTTTTGGTTAAACGTCAGCTTATTCATTTCTTATTTTCTACTAACAAATGCCTAGGGTGGTTCGTACGATTGATAAACATTTCTTTTCTGACGAGAAGCAGCACTATCCAGAACACTTGAACAGAAGTTGATGGTCACCAATACCGGTGCATCACCGGTTAAGGATGCCCTCGCCGGAATACCGAAAGGGTTCGCCCTGAAATACCCTCTGACGCATAGTGGTCACTACAGTGGACAGCTATTTAAACGTCATTTTCTCCTAAATATAAAGGTTTCTATGGTGAAACTGCGTATCAGCATGTAGAATGCTCTCTGCTGCCACCCTCCATTTAGGTGTATTCAGTGGTTAGTTGTTGTAACTACAAGTAAATCTCCTCTGAATCCAAGATGGCCGACAGACAGCCACACGTGTTCAACACTGCTGGAATATCCTGTCAATCCTTCTATTCTAGGAGACCCATAGAGGTAAAAAAAATATGGTGACATACAGGAGTATCTAAGTAACAATATTATTCTTTTAGTTTTGAAAAAAATATTTTAAATAAGTAGGAAATTGTGATTAACCATGTGTCCACTGAAGTGGACGTCATGCATTACTAGGTATATTTCCAACATAAGTCATGTAGATGATTCATCTTTCAATTATGACTATTTTGGTTGCAATTCAGTTTATTTTGGGTATACCTACAAGTTAGTTTTTAAAAATATAAATTTTTGTCAAGATTAGTTTGTTAGTGAAATTATAATTTTGTCATTTTTAGACCACAAGTGCAGAAAAAAATAGGGAAACCTATAGAATAGTGCAGGAAATTCCCTCCGACTCCAGTGATGAGTGTAGTGACAACAGCGATGATGAGTGGCTGCCAGAGAACACCAGAGATGAGGATGAGGGACAAGATGATGAGGGACAGGATGCAGAGAGACAGGATGATGAGGGACAGGATGCAGAGAGACAGGATGATGAGGGACAGGATGATGAGGGACAGGATGCAGAGGGACAGGATGCAGAGAGACAGGATGCAGAGAGACAGGATGATGAGGGACAGGATGATGAGGGACAGGATGATGAGGGACAGGATGCAGAGGGACAGGATGCAGAGAGACAGGATGATGAGGGACAGGATGATGAGGGACAGGATGCAGAGGGACAGGATGCAGAGGGACAGGATGCAGAGAGACAGGATGCAGAGAGACAGGATGATGATGGAGGTCAGCGTGATGAGGGAGCTGTGGGAAATGTCCAGAGAAATCTTCGCAAAGTACCTGCCGGCACTCAAACCCGCAAATATGTCTGGAAACTCAAAGACATCGACTATGATAGAGATGTGCTCCCTTTTCAAGGAGTATGGAGAGTGAATGTTGAGGGAAGAGAACACGGAAAACGAAATACATCTGCATGCAGTGTGATGTGGCACTGTGCCCTGGATGCTTTGCCAATTTTCATGTAGCTTAGGACAGTTGCCTATAATAATAGTTTTAGAGACATTTTGAAACATTCATTTATGTTACATGTAGCTTTATAGTGTTTTTTCTTATTTAGCTCTAAACAGTAAGGCTATAGAATGTTAAAGAATGTTAACAATGCTCATGAATTTATGATCAAATTAAATTTTATTCATTTTTCCATTACGTTTTTACAGTTGTATGTTGAGTGCTTAAGTGCATGTAGTCCACTGTAGTGGACATTTCTGTAACTTCCTGAAAAAATGAAATTTTTGGAAAAACTTTTATATTTGATTTTTTCATGCCCTATAAAGTATAAAAACACATTTAAAAAAAATCTTGACTCAGTATTTCATAATGCATGCATCAGAGTCTCTGCCATGTCATTAGTACAGGGTGTCTACAGGTTTGACCAAGGGAAAATTAAGACATTTTAAGACTTTTTAATACCGTTTTCCAAATAAAATTAAGACCAACTCGCAAGATCATACACGTTAAAATAAAGCACAAAAACCAACTGATTATTTACATTAATTAATCTAGCTGCTTGAAAACTTCAAATGTTAATGCACAAGACGGACAATACAAGACACAAACGTTACATTTTTTTTCACTGTACAGTATACACAATGAAACTTTATACAAAACAAAATTCAAACACTGACAACAGCATCATACCATACACACACACACACACACACAAGGCCATTTTCCTGTTTTTCTGATCCACACTCCAGCTCATGCTCAACCCCTTTCAGTTCTGCTACTTTTTCTCTGAAACTCTTTCTAAGGATGTTTGATTTTGTGATCACTTTGGCCATCAGGGTTCCTGCTTTCCCTTCGGCTTGTTCAGCAAGTAAATTATTATTATAACTGGTTTATACTTAACCTTGAAAGTGACGTACAAATGATTTAATTCCATCTTGTTAAGGTGTATGAACCCTGCAAACATGACTTGGTTAATTGCGCTGAAGCGCGGCGCGCGCGAAGTTTTTACAAATTTCGAGAGGTGTACGACAGCGCGCGAGCCGCTCGTCAGCCGCTGCGTCGAAAATGACGTAATCGCGGTGGTTTCGCCCATGCGCGAGCGGCTTGCAATTAACCAAGTCATGTTTGCAGGGTTCATACACCGTAACAAGATGGAATTAAATAATTTGTACGTCACTTTCATGGTCCATTTCTATATATCCCAGCACATTAAACTTAAATAAGTAAAATATTTATACATATACTCGAAATAATTCGCTTTTTTATCACATTATTTAATGGTTGTTTATTTTCAAAACGCCCAATCTTAACGTATTCACGTTCTCTCATGTTTCGTCCTGGAATTACAAGAGGCGTAAAGAGAACTGTTCAGTCAGACAGATATTTGTTGTGAAATGAAGCAGTTACAATTTCAAGCATTTTTAAGTACTTTAGCCTAAATTTCAGCACTTGTCAAACTTGGAACACAAAGTAACATTAAATTGGTCAGGTAAATGTTCCTTCCCCTGTTTTGAGGAGTGTTTCTTTATACTAACACATATATCGTTTCGGACAACACTGCAACGGTCCCGCCGTTCGCGGAGGTTCACGCGCTACGGTCACTCGCGAAAGTATAAACCAGACTTGAAGGCGGCATCAGGGAACATGGTTTTAAACAATGAGTCAATTCCTTCGTTGGATCTGTATGACTGGTGACTCTTAACTGTTTTTAGCGCCCATATTACCTAAGCCTTCAAAGTATTGGTAGAGCCGCATAGCCTACAGCGTGAATGCGACGTTGAGCAGAGCTCGACTGAATGGTTCTCTTGTTGGGCAAAACGTAGATATTGCAGGCTGCTGCTGATGAGCCTCGCTGGTATCTGTGACAGCTCTGAGCCACCAAGAATATGTCGGGTCTTCCAACCATTTCTGGCTAAGTTTGCATTTCCCCATCTCTCCGAACAGACGTTAACGTACATACAGCCCGCATGAAATTATGATCCCGCCAGTCCAACAACTACCGGTGCTCGTTAAGCCCGAAATACTTGCGAGCAATATTTAAGTTCAACACACCGCTAACGGAATTATTCATCCCTAAATTTAGCTCCGCAAATTTAAGACATTGTGGTTGAAAATTTAAGACAAAATAAGACTTTTCAAGGCCTTATTTGACAAAAATGAAATTTAATACCATTTAAGACTTTTTAAGGACCCGCGGCCACCCTGTAGTAGAGACGCACTTTTGTCACAATGTACTTTTGGAGCCCAGTGCAAAACATCACGAGAAACTTTATTGGTATATGCACAGTAAAGAAACGTGTTGCTCTGTACAACGAAATAGTAATCAAGGATAAAATAAGCATGCAACATTATGATAAGTATTCATAAATGGAAATGTAAACGAAACAGAAATATAAACTGCTAAGAAGTTTATGTACATACAGTCATTGTGCAGTAGCGAGCTACATTGCTTGTTGTCAGACTGGTATGAAAACCCAATAGACTCAGCACACTTACAAATTGTCTAAACACACTTGGCACTGCCACATAATCTCCTTTCTGCATTTGCCACATGTGAACCTTTTACAAAAACCACAACGCTTAGTGGCACGGTTACTCTTGCAGCCACACTTAACCTGGCACAATGCCCTTTTCCCTGTGTCAGGTGTGGGTTGTTGCTGCTGAAACTCTACCTTGGACACCTCCTTGGCTTCCATATGAGACTGTGCAAGTTCTGTTGCAAGCTTCACCAAGAACTCGGACCGTCTCTCTTTTACCCCAGTGCATGCTTGAAAAAGCACATGTGCATTCAGGCATGAAATGTCAATCATGTTATAAAACACAGCGACTGGCCAACGCCGTGTTCCTGAACGTACACTGTACTTTCGCACCATCTGGTCCATGACATCCACACCACATTTTAGGCTGTTGTAGTCTGTGATTGTGTTTGGCTTTTTTTTTCGGGTGTCTCCAATCTCCACCGTACTGTGCATGCTACTGAGGATGCAGACAGTCTTTTTCCGTCTGGGCGCGTAAACGGTCAGCGTGGCACCAGAGGTTGAAAACACCTGTGTACTAAATTCCTCACGGCCCAAATTCTTTTTGACAGAGTCTGGAAGCTCACGACGAATCTTGTTTACTGTGCCAAGGAGGGTGGTCTTCCGGCCCAGCAACTGCCTTGCTAGTGACAGTGAGGTGAAAAAATTGTCTGTGGTAACAGTTCTTCCTTGGTCCATAAATGGTTCCATAAGCTTCATCACCACATTTTCCGATAGTCTTTCCCCCACGGGACGACTGGAGTCTTTGCCAAGATATGGGATGATGTTGCATACATACTTGGATTTCAGGTCACATGCCACCCAGAACTTTATCCCAAACTTGTCGGGTTTTGTTGCAATGTACTGAAGAAAAGAGCAACGGGTCTTAGTTGGAAAAAGTTGCTCATCTATGGTGATATGCCTTCCTGGGTTGTAACAAGTGATGCAATTGGCAGCGAAAGACCCCCAAACATTAGAGATTGCAGCAAACCGGTCAGTTGCAGCTCGTTCACTGCGTGTGTACTTGTCGTCAAAGTGAAGGTGCTGCATGATGTTCTGGAAGCGGTTTCGCGACATAATCTTGGTGATTAAGGGCACTCCCAGTGTTGTAGACCATGAGTCATGCACCGCTGGAAGGCGCACAACACCTCGCAGGATGAGGATTGCAATGAACGCCTTTAGCTCAGCGAGGGACATGAACCAGTTTTCTTGCTGTGTCTGGCGTGCATGCTGGACAGTCCACCCCTGTATGATCCGAAGCATTTCAATAGAAATGAAACAGAGGAAACTCTCTAAGCGACTTGATACTTTCCGTAGGGCAAAAGCAGTTGGCTCTCCATTCGTGGTATTGCATTTACTTGGGCTTGGATGCACTCCGTCATGTCTTCCGATCTGTTCTTCATGCCACACTGTGCCGTCTTTTGCAGTCTCTGTCAGCCGCCCGTGTGTCTCCACGCGACCCCTCTTTACTGGTGATGAAGTCTCCTCATCTACAGAACCATATGTTTGAGATTTGATTAGTGAAAGGTTGAAATAATGTGAAATTGACAAACATAATATTTGAAATATAGCCAGCGATTGGCGGGTTCACACACAAATAGGCATTTTGGCCTTAATGGGGGGGTGTGCATAAATAAATTAATGTGCACAAAAAGATTCAATTGAGGCACTAAAGGCCCAAAACGATCAAAATGTGTATTGGGAAATTGAGTCAGATCAAAGAACTAAATCACATGCCGAGATCAGCAGTGTGTGTGTGGGGTCTTATGTATGTACTATTCAGTCAGTTCCAGTATTTGGCCAGTAAATGGAGCCCATGTAATACCATACTGATATTACAGTAATGAAATAAGACATTTTAGTGAAATAAAAGGTTCATTTCTGGTCAAGCAGTGCACCTTTTGTTATGAGATCTAATTGCAGTTATTTATCTCATTGATCTGACTCATACAAGACCCTTTATTTGTCTGTATTCTGCATAACAGGATTGCAGCATGAGTTTTTATGATTTCTTAGGTTTTTGGACAATGTAGCGACAGGCCAATTTGAACCAAACTTGGCATACCTGAAGGACCTCAGTCTATAAAAGGCTTTGAAATTGGGAGTTGATCAACATGTTTATATGAATTATAGCAATATAGGTCATATATGGCCTCAATGATATAATGGGAAAATGGACCCACCTGAAAATAAAAAAAAAAATCCAACAATTTTTAAAAATAGTTTACCTACAGTGTCTACAGATTATGCCCATGCCACTCTTGCCTTCATTGGATCAAATTCCTAGGACTAGTTCGAAAAGTGCTATTTTCAAACAATTGATGAATGTGAC
This sequence comes from Brachyhypopomus gauderio, assembly GCF_052324685.1. Classification (NCBI taxonomy): domain Eukaryota; kingdom Metazoa; phylum Chordata; class Actinopteri; order Gymnotiformes; family Hypopomidae; genus Brachyhypopomus; species Brachyhypopomus gauderio. The sequence goes on from NC_135219.1 coordinate 22,773,674, forward strand.
AAAACTACGCCTTTTTTAATAGGACTTGTAATTGCAAAGTTGTCAGGTGGACTGCAAGGAATCAAAAGAATCAAGTTTCATTTTCCTAAGCAAAGATTTGGAAAAGTTATGCATGATTCACAAATAGTGCCACCTAGTGGCCAAATGTTTCAAAACTGCACAGTGTGACAGTCCTGAGATGTGTGTGAACCCTAAATTGCAAAAATAGGTTTCCCCACACTACGTGTGTGAACCCTAATTATAATTCCAAAACATCTCAAGTATGCCACCTTGGAAGTAATGTAGGATTGTTTTCACACAGCAATACGTGGCGCATATATATATATATATATTTAAATAGTTTATCTTTTGAAAAAATGTCAATAGGTAAAGATATTTCTACATAAATTTATACAATAAACCCTCAACTACTTGAAATAGAATAATATTCGAGTAATTTTAACTTATCCAGATGGTACTTTTTGCAGTGTCTCTTCCAAAAACACAACACCCATAACTGACAAACAAAAATAGGACATCTTACCAGAAGAGATTTCAGAGTCACTACTCGGATCAAGAGTTATTTCTCCTCCATCAGAGTCACAAGGGTCGACATGGTTGAGGACCACGTCCAAAGCCTGCTGTGTTCTGCAAACCTTTGCCATCTTTGCTTCTAAGTCGAGAGTAAGTGAAATATAGCAACATGGATTTTTATCCACATGTAGGTGGATACATACATAATAGTCATAATAGTTCACACTACCACCCATCACACCCATACCTGTTCACTGTTACCTGGTACCGGCATATTTCGATCTAATGGCTGCAACAACATTAAAAAAAATATATAGAACCCATCTCAGTTACCTCCATTGTGTATATTTATAATATTGTAATATAGTACTAGAGTGAGAAACCTTTATTCTATTTTATTTCACTATTTCTTCTCCATCAGAGTCAATGGATCAACACAGTTCACACAATCACCCATCCCCCCCGTTTAGCATTACCAAGTAGTGGCTGCATGTACATAAAGGATGGCTTTTATTAGACCTTTATTCTATTTTATTTCACTTAGCATGTAGCCAGATAGGCCATTTACTTTGGTGCAGTTTATTAAAGTCTATGCACTTTATTAACAAGTTTCCTATGTCTGCAATCATCTCTCTCCATTATTAAACTGACAACGACATTATTTGAACTATAATTCTAAAACATCTCAAGTCTGCCTCCTTTGTACTAATTTTGGATTGTTCTCACTGCAAAAGGAGACATGCTGATTGGTCAAAAATAGCTAAAGTTCTGATTTTTTCTTAAAGGGTTTTTTTCTTCTCCATCTGAGTCAATGTATCAACATAGTTCCCACAATCACCCATCCCCCCGTTTAGCATTACCAAGTAGTGGCTGCATGTACATAACAAAGGATGGCCTAAACATTTGGCCTGCGGGCCGGAGTTTGGACACCTCTGCATTAGGCCATCATGTCCATTAGTGCAGTTTTCATTAGCCTGCAGCAAATTCTGAAAATACTATTGAATATGGCCTGCATAAGGAGCATGAGCTCAACTCTGCCTGGCCTAATGGGATGCAAATGACCCCAGCACTGCCATTTGGCACTCTCTGCTAGAAGGAGTCGTATGAAAATGCTGGTAGTTGCAGTGTTAAAAGATTACAGTACCTTTAACAGTCACTACTACGACAAATTAACAGAATTGTTGTGCATTTGTCAACGTACCAGAGGCGTCACACGTCGAAAAGGCTCTGACAATACGGCTTTTAGCAACGGCAAACATCAACTACGGAATAGAATAGAAAAACCGGTAACGTCTAAACAAATGCTTACCAATTGCTGCAGCGCTTCAACAGCTACTTGCAAGGAGCACCGTTCCTGCTCAGAAGAAAGATTGAAATGTGGCCAAGACAGGCCAAGATGGTGGTTTTATATTGTGAGTTCTCGAGGACCCTTAGGTATCCTGATGAGGCGCCTATTCAAAACATCAACGAGTGTATCAAAATAAGAGTTCACTGTCACGTCAAACGTTTGTTTGTTTTTGTTTCTGTTGCATGTTTTGTGTGTTGTAGTGTGATCACTGTTTTCAGAGTGTTTGTCTGTATATCTTACCTTGTAGGGACTTCTGCAAGTAAGGGCCTGAATAAATGGCATGTAGACATTTGTAATTAAACATTACATGCATCATACAAGTGATTCAAATAAAATAAGTATATATTATATACATATAATATATACATATACAAATGATATATACTATATAATATATATTATATACATATATACAAGGCAAGGCAAAGTTTTTGCAGATGTTGGATGGGAGGACTTGGCAGTTTGGAAGGGTAAGTCCAGTGTGGATTAATACATATTTAGGTGTTCTTTAGGACTTTTAATTTTAACTTATTAAATTGTAACCTTGCTAATTGGGAAGATACATGGAGACATGTTCCAGAGAAGCTCCATGGAGTACTCATTGTGCAAGTTTCAGTGTGACAAAACTTCACATGCTTCACTCTGCTTGTACCCCGAACATGACTGCCGTTTGTGCAGATGGCAACAGAAAACTCTATAGGTTTTGACAGTCAGCAGGGTAAAACTGCTTTATGCATAATAAATGTATGTAAAATGTATGCAACTGTAGGTATCGGGGGTGGACTGGCATACATTACTACCGGGGATTTCCCCGGTGGGCCAAGGGGAAGTATTGTTTCCATTCTAATGGGAGGTAAAAGTTAATATGTTTTACAAAACCCCTTAACCTGGGGGGTATTCCACGAAGCGAGCTAACTCAGTAAGCCGGGCTTTTTAAGACAAGCCTGGCTCATTTTGCTCAAATTCGGTTCCACGAAAGAGGCTAGACTTGAGCCTCGCTCAGTTACTACAGCAACATATACGTTTGAACTAACCTGCTCCGTACCAGGCTAGAGTTGAAGCTTAGCTTAGCGGGACCGCTTCTATTGGCTCAGCAGCGTGATGTCAGTCTCGCCATCCGGGAAACAAAATTGAGGAACAAGGTTCCGCTGCAATTCTATCCATTAAATTGCTGTGGATGTAGCATATCATATCATATTTTTATACATTTAATGGAGTACTGTAATTATTAGTTTGGAATGATTGCAGGTCATTATTATCAAAATTTAATAATTATATTTCCAAATGCAATTTATATTTCGATCTTCAGAGTACATATTCATTGTTAATCAGCGAGGTTTTTGCACATTTTAATGTATTGGTTTAATCTTAACAAATTCAGGTCAGTGTAAAATGGAATACAGTGTCTAATCGCAGTTATGGTCAACAAACATACATTAGCATAAACACTATATCACAAAAATACAATTCTTTGTACCTGAGTATTAATAATAACTGAGTAATTTAGGTGAAGATACTTTTAGGTATATATTTATCCCCACACTTCCTCTTTTGTGTTCAAATTACAAGCAAATCATATCACTCCGCAATTCACATATGTTCAGTATAAATAATGTAAATGTGTGGTTAACTTAATGGTGCAAAAAGGAAATGGATACAGACAACTACCTTACCAAGATTTTCATACAGGTGATACAAATAATCCAAAATGTATGCTATAAAAGAACAGCTAACAGTGAAGGCTGAAGGCTGATTGACCATGGCATGCCCATTTGTAGAAAATCCAGTAGATGAGGGAGCGTGTATAGTGCGCAGAGCATTCATGCTACCAGCTCCAAGGTCATTCCAGGACAGGACAGATCCACTGGGCTTTCCAGATGACTACTTATTTGAGCACTACAGGTTCAGAAGACACAGTATTATATATCTTTGTAAATTACTGGGGCCATATATTGAGAAGAACACTAGACGTAGTAGAGCTCTTACCAAACCCCAAACGGTCTGTATCGCTTTGCACTTCTTTGCCAGCGGGGGATGCAGAACATCTTAGTAAGGCGACGGTCTGCCGCGAAATTCGATAGGTTTGTCTTGCGCTTAAGCGTTTCCTTAATATATTCATTAAATTCCCTGGTCACAGAGGCATCCTTCCCATAAAAGAAGCTTTTTCAGAACAGCAGTAACTTGGAGTTAAATTTATATGACTTTAAAAGAGACTCTTATCCAGAGCACTTACCGAAGTGCTCTGTATTCATCTTGATCAACTATTTCATGCTAAAATTCATTCAATTCAAAACAAATTGAATTCTCCAGGATTTCCAAATGTCATTGGTGCTATAGACTGCACTCACATCAGGATAAAGGCTCCATCTGGACCCATGGAGGCAGACTATGTGAACTGAAAATCATTTCACAGCATCAATGTACAGGTACATGCAAGTTTTGCCCACCCAACAGAAATTGTAAAGCATGTCGCTCCATGGGTTTGAACAACTTTCACCCTTTGTCACTTTTGCCATTGTTCTAGATGGTTTGCACCAGCCAATTTCTATTCTCCAACATTGAAGCAAAATGGCCCGGCTCGGTGCACAATATTTCGTGCCTCCTCACTGGCACAGAGGTTTGCCGAAGGTAAGAATACTCCAACCACACAAAATAGTGCAGATTTGGCCTCAGTGTTTAACTCTTCTCCTTATAATCGTAGGTGCTTTTCCTGGCTTACTGCTTGGGGATAGGGGTTACCCCTGCCAACCTTTTCTCCTTACCCCATATGCAGACTCTACAACAGATGCAGAGAGGAGGTTCAATCGTGCACATTCAAAGACAAGGGCATGCATTGAGATGGCATTTGGACAGTTAAAGAGCAGATTTAACTGCTTGCGCCATCTCAGAGTGACCCCTGAGAGAGCCTGTGACATTATAGCAGCCTGTGCAGTTTTGCACAATGTGGCAATACTGCAAAAAGGAGTAATGCCAAGAGTGCAGTTGGAGCAATGGGAAGACGACATTTTAATTGCAGACCACATGGATGGTAGAGCTGTGAGGGACATGTATGCAAACACTTACTTTAGTTAAGGGAATATTTTGTTTGCATTTGTTCATTAACACAAAACAAGACACCTTTTTTTTGGAAAGAGAAATTTATTGATTGTCTTGCTGAGCCTGTGGACAGAAGAAACTTTGATTTACTTGGCTTGCAAAAACAAGCATATTAAAGTGAGACATTTTTGCAAATACATCTTTTTAAGTACCTTTTGTAGATCTCACTAATCTCAGATTCCTTCAAGACAGAAGTATAGTCAAGATTGAGAAGTATTTATTCATGTTGAACTGCATAACTACTACTCACTTGTTCTCTTGTAGAGGTGTGAGCTCTGGACATGGAGGTCTGAGGGTCTTCTCTCTGTTCTTCCATTTCCTTTAAACACAACACAAATCATGAGATCACACAGCACATTAACAGACAGATACATAGACACACACGACTTACAGCTGGCCTTTCTGAACAGGCAGAACTTTCTTTCTGGTTGCTAAAATATTTTATACAGTTATTTAAAATGGTGTTTTACCTTTTCCTGCACATTGGACTAATCAACTGTACTTACCATTCTGGAGTATATTTTTATATTTCACCTTGACCTGCTGCCACGTTCTCTTAACCCCGCTCATGTTACTTCTAAATCAGGAAATTATTAAATAACATTATTAATTTACTATAACACTTTTAAAATGCCAATGAATGGATTAAATTATATGCTCACGCATTTAGTCTGTCTGCAATATTTTGCCAGACAGCTTCTCTGACTTTATGAAAACAGGACGTGTTGCCATTCTTCGTAATAATGTATTTATATTCCTCATACAGACGTATAAGTAGCTCATGTTCAGCAGAAGAAGCAAAAAAGCTGCTCGTTCCTTCAGCTCTTTCGACATTTTCTTGCCTTTTCGAATATCGATTAGTGAGGCTGTGTAAATACTGTGTGCACGCGCATGATCGCCGATTACAAAAGCCTGGCTTGAATTAGCGGGAACAGGTTGCGTCTGGATTTCGTTAGTGGAACGGAACTAGACGGAAGTGAACTGTTTGGCTAACTCAAGCGAGGCTCACTCTAATAAGCGCCGCTTTCATAAGCTCGCTTCGTGGAACAGCCCCCTGTTCATTGACCATCATGTGTGTTTATTTTTTCAGGTGAGGGAATGTGGGATTTACTGTTGAGGTTCAAAGATACCTGACTGACCCAATAGTTCCACGGTTTATCTCCACCTCTATCAGCTTGCACTGGAATTTTTATGTACACCAGTCTCCTCAGTGCTGTGTGAGGCTTGAAAAATTGTGTCCCAGCACAGTGGAACAAATCCTCTTTTTGAATAAAAACTGAAAACAAAGATGCTAATGTCCACAATCACTAAAATCACTAATAAATCAAACTTGTTTTTCCACAAGCACTTTTGTTATTTTTACATCCATACATAAACATTCACGATATACGTATACATATTAAAAAATGTGATTAATTTTAAAAAGTGTAAAAATAAGAACCCAAACCAGCTAGATATATAAGAAACAACAAATCACAACAAACCAAACAGATTTCCTTTATTGACTTATTGACAAAACGTGAAAAACTTTAATGAAACAATATGGAGTTAAAGGCTAAAAATGAATAAATAAAAGACGCTGCTTTCACTGTCCACCAGATGGCGATAATGTCCACTGCTTCATGAAGTTAACCTTTTTCCGGTACAATGGCCTAGGTGCACACTTCCTCGTTGGTGTCAGGATGGTACCGTATTTCCGGTTGGTATGCGGAAGTGTCGATGTCATGGCCGAGTCTAAATTCACAAGGTGCCTGTTGGAGTTCCCGAAATTTACCGTCAACGATGTGCGTCGTATTGTCAGAGCATCAAGTACAACGACACAGAGTCAACTTGAAAAGGGTTTCAAGTTCTACGTTTCATCCTACCTCTGCAATTTTGAAGGTAAGTGGCTGACGCTAGTTAGCTAGCTAGCCTGAGGTGGCAGTCTAATGAAGTGATGTTGTTTTTAGTAACGAACCAACCTGTCCTAGTACTAGAAATGCCTTCTAAAAACATGTTTGTATTTTGGAAGTATCAGGCAAAAGTAAGGCTAACGAGATAACAGTGAGGGCTCACTGCTACAGATCTATGAAGAAAACAGATACGCCACACCAGCTGAGAGTAGGACTGGTTAAAATGACACGAGTTCTGTTCAGTGTCACGTTCAAAGTTCTGTTGAACAAGTTCAAAAGTGAGTTCAACACAAGTTCAATCTTTTATCCTTGCTCTTACTTCACGTAAGCTGTGATAACCATAGGCATTGGTTTTCAAAGCTTACAATGGTAGCCAAATGCAGAGTAGCTGAGTGGGAATCATTAGCAGTCTATTTTGCCTATAGTAAACAAATGGGAGTTTATTTTACAGTTCGAGCTATTGTTATCTACCTCTATGACTCAAAAGCAGAATATAGTCCACCTCAGCTATTCTTCAAACTGCATTTTCTAAAATCTGTCAATCTGTCTTTCAAATCTTTCATCTTAACTTCTTTATTAACATATGGCTGCAACACTTATACCTATTAACATATTCTGATAACACTCTTCAAGAAGCAGTTGAAGTAAAACCTGCACTGTTCTGTTGTTGGTGGTGGAAACAACAAAATAGTATAAATATAAGTAGGCCTGTTTCACTCCTATGTGTAAGCATTTCATCTGGAGTGAAAATGAAGTTTAAATCTGAACTATATTTAGTTTATAGTTGCTCAGTGAACTAGTAGATTGAACCATGCACAACACTGTAGAATAGAAAGACAGTATAGCCAAGTGTTTTAAGAGTGATGCAAAACAGCACAAACATTACATGAGACAATAGACAAGTGACATTCACCACTAACAACATGATGGGACAGATATTGCGCCTATTGACATTGCTGTCTTCTTTTCAAGATACTAAATTTTGCCTCTTGTGTATTTCAGATGACATTACATGATTCAATGCCAGTTGTGCTCATTAACAGCAACTGTGTTGCTCTTGTGTTGCTGGTTGCGGAATCTGCAAACACTTGGTTGCATTGCTTTTCCAGACTGCTCATTATTCTGAATCTGGCATGTCTGTCGATCCCTCCTGTCCTTTCATGCACACAGACAGAACAGAAGTGGCATAAACCACCAACAATGGTTTGTCTTATTTCATTATTTAATGTTAGTTAATGTATCACAGTCACTTTACTAACACCATCTTTTAAATTAATAGGGGGTGAAGCCTGGACCCGTGGATGCCATGGTTGTCCTAAAGCCAAAACCAGGTGCTACTACAGCCAGTGGAGTTAGGTATGTAGTACCAAATTTAATAGGCAGATTACAGTGTGTGGTTAAAAAAATATATGCTTTTGATCATCTGATAAGACGATCTGATCTGTTCTCTTCAAAATTTAATTTAGCCTTGTTGTACTTCAGATTAGTGTTGTCAAAAAAATTGATATATCGATACGTATCGATACTGAACATTCTGAAACGGTACAATACTCGTTTCCCTTAAGTATCGATTCTTTTTACATAAAATGCGCTTTCGTTTGACCCACCCAAGCTGCCGTAATGCACAGGACAGTTTGTAATGCTAATATGGCAGCTTAAGCAAACGCAGTGCTGTTGGATTCGAAGCAGATACAGATGGAAAACTGAAGGACTTGAACAAGCCCGTTTGCAAGCGGTGCTTTTGGAACATTTCAACGAAGGGCGCTAAAGCCTGGTTGAGTGACCATAGCGCTCGACTCCGCGCGCACCTCGTGCGAACCTCCGCGAGCGGTGGAGGCTTTATACTTTCCGCTTTGCAGTGTTGTCCGAAACTATATGTGGTAGTATAAAAGAAACACCCCTCAAAACACGGGAATGAACACTTACCTGACGAATTTTAATGCTGCTTTGTGTTTCAGGTTTGAAAAGTGCTGCAATTTAGGCTAAAGTACTTGAAAATGTTGAAATTGTAACTACTTCGTTTCACAACAAATATCTGTCTGACTGAACAGTTTTCATGTATTACATTAACAAATACGAGCCTCTTGTAATTCCAGGATGAAACATGAGAGAACGTGAAGACGTTAAGATTGGGCGTTTTGAAAATAAACAACCATTAAATAATGTGATTAAAAGCGCAATATTTCGAATCATTTCGAGTATATGTATAAATATTTAACTTAATTAAGTTTAACGTGCTGGGAAATATTGGTACAAGCGCTTGAATTGAACCCTGCAAACATGATTTTGTTCATTGCGCTGAGGCGCGGCGCGTGCGAAGTTACAAAATTCGAGAGGTGCACGACCTCGCGTGCGCCGCGCTTCAGCGCGATGAACAAAGTCATGTTTGCAGGGTTCATACACCTTGTGGAATTCAAACACTTGTATGTCACTTTCAAGGTCCATTTCAATATTTCCCAGCACGAGCAAAGACACTTTGTCAGATGTTCAAAAGACGTCCACTGAAAAGCCAGAATGAAAGTTTTAGCGACGTCTTTTTTAAACGTCTATTACTGCCGTTCAGTTGCAGTTTTTGCACGTCCTGACATCCAATAAAGGTCCTAGTCAAACGTTCAGATAGAAAACTCGTCATAGACGTTCATGTTAAGTTAAAAGGTTAAGGTCCTAGTCACACTGTCAGATTTTGAACGTCCACCAGACATGCAAAAAAGGGTCTGGACTGACCGACGTGATACAGACTTGATTTTAACGTCTTTCTGACGTCGCATGTTTGTTGGGATAAGTTAAATATTTATACATGTACTTGAAATTATTCGCTTTATCATCACATTATTTAATGGTTGTTTATTTTCAAAACACCCAATCGTAACGTCTTCACGTTCTCTCATGTTTCATCCTGGAATTGCAAGATGCTCGTATTTGTTAACACAAAATAACTGTTCAGTCAGACAGATATTTGTTGTGAAATGAAGTTACAATTTCAAGCATTTTCCAACACCTTTTGTGGCCTTGTCACAGTCACACCTTATTGAGGAGGCACCAAGATCCCAAAGTGCTACACCTGAGTGGCATTCACTTAGGAGAGAAAGAGTGACTGCCTCACATTTCAGAGAGGTGAGCCACGTTAGAGGTCCAGGTGCTGCAGAAAGGATAATCCGAGGGACACGACAAACAGCACATGTGAAGAGGGGACTTGAAATGGAAACAGAGGCCTTAAAGGACTGTGCAGTTCTGAAAAACTTGAACTTAACCAAGTGTGGGCTAGTGATTCATCCAGATGCCTCTTGGCTGGGTGCATCACCTGATGGACTTGTATATGACCCACTTGAGCGTCCATCATTTGGGCTTGTTGAAATCAAGTGCCCAAATGCACAAAGCTATGTAGACTGCAAATTCCTCAAAGTGGCACAAGGCCTACACAAAATGAAGGAGAGCCATTGTTATTATTGGCAAATCCAGTTCCAGTTATTGATTACTGGTATGCAGTGGTGTGATTTAGTTATCTGTGCCCATGATGATATCTTTATGCAGCGAGTTTACAGAGATAGCAGTGTATTAGAAGAGGTGAAAAGGAGGTGTGACATGTTTTTCTTTAACACTTACATGCCAAAATACCTCTCTATGCCCAAGCAATAGAAAATCATAATGAAGACATGAACTCATGAACAATTAAAACAATTTCAATTTATTCTGTCAATTGTATTACTATTGTATTTGTTTCATTTTTTACAAATACAGTAAAAGTTAATACATAATGTTGTATTGTGTTGTCAATTTTACATATAAAAGGGAAAGCATTTTATACAATTAATCATATTGCACTGTACCTTAACATTGCAGCCAATATTTACAGACTAGCATGACCTAAAGCAGGGGTCGGCAACCTTTTTGACTCTGAGCCACAAAAGCAAAAATAATTGGAAATTTATTTCAGTGACGATGACATGTCACTCAAGCGAACCGAAACTAAATACCGGACATTTGTGAAATTCCACCCGAACATTTTTTTAAGTCTCAAAAATAATATACGGTAATTAAATACTCATTAATTTTATTCAAAAGCTGAGCCGCATCAGAGGGATCAAAGAGCTGCATGCGGCTCCGGAGCCGCGGGTTGCCGACCCCTGACCTTAAAGGGATCATTTTAAGGTTAGAGAAATAAATAAATAAATAAATCGCCGTAATTCACATTACATCATCTGTCTAATTCTGGATTGAGATTAGCCATTGTTTGCCCAGGCTTTTACCAAGGGGCCATTTTGATAATTCACCAAAAGACAGGCAACAGTAAAAATTTGGTTTATGCTCCCTGTGATTGAAAGGGGGATCACTGTGCTGAATATTTTATGTTCTTTGACTCTGCGAATCACACGCTCAACATGGACTCTCAGTCTTGCAATGGACTGTGACGTTCTGATCTCTGACCTAGACAGTTGAGCTCTCTTTGACAGAAACGTGGGTATGTGGACTTTGCATGGAACGCAGTCTTCAACAAGGAAACCCTTGTCCACCATGATGGCCATAGATGGGTCAAGGAGGGCCACAATGCCAGACTGCTTTAAGATCTCTATCACTGATAGCACCTTGATAAAGAGAAGACACAAAGGTCACTGCGCCATGAGGGGCTATCCCAAGCAACCATTTGAATGTACAGTGTGATTTATAAGTGGAAAACACTTCACTCTGAAGGAGAAGGGAATTTGGAGTTTGACATCTCAGTTCTGTGGAATCTAAAATTATTTGAGTGTCAGCGTAGTCCTGAAACACATCTGGGAGGTGAGTTTTCACAGTGTCCACATCTAACCAAACATAAACAGCTCCCAATACAGTATAAAGGAAGTTGGCCCAGGTGTTAATACGACTAACAGTTGACCGATGGATTCTAAATCTATGGGCCAAATCCTTTTGCATCAGTCCCAATGACGGGTAGTACATGAAGAGAAAAATCTCATCAATTGCTTGAAGAACCTGGGGAAAAAATACATTATCCTATTGTCATATTACATTATGACTATCAAAACTTCTTTTGATGTAAAGATTAATTTGAAAATGATGACATAACATGCTTTGTATGGACAACAGGAAAACATTTACCGTTGTACTGGCAGAGTGAGGGACCTGATCAGTCTTCTCAACAGTCCGTGCGCTTGTAACCCGTATGATGATGTGGGTGGCTGGCTCTATTTGCTTCCAAAAGCCCATCAGGTGGGCATGGTTTGCAAATCTGTGGAATATAAAAGTTATATATAAAGTTATATAATCGCTATTTCATTCACAATGTATTTCAGACACCAGAGAAGGCCCATCCGTATACTGTGTCCTGCCATATTTTGTATTTACCTGGTAAAGAATCGTATGTCGTCATCAGAGGCAGAAAACCGCTCCAAACAGAACTTGCTGCGGACAGTTAAGTCTTCGATTTGTTTTCGGAGCCTTGATATCTCCTCGCGTAGCTCTTCATTTTCATTGAGGGAGAGATCAAGCGCAGCAGGCTCATTACTGACGCAGTAGTCATGTTCATGACACGGTAAGGGGTCATCATCATCATGGTCAGTCTGCATCTCTGTTAGATCAGTGTTGGGTGGACGCTCTGTTCTTTCCCATACTCCAGATCATGGAGTTGGAATAGTATAGTTATTCCATTGAAATAGCACAGGAAAAGCTCCAGGTCGCAGTCGTCGTCGTCCAGCAGGAGTGGGAGGTTCGAGCAGATCAGCAGCGATAAAATGTCGCAAACACACTCGGGAAGTACTCGTGACGATAAAATGATCTCTCCTGATCTTAACCACCCATTGTTTCTGCAGTTCTGAGTCCTTTGGAAAGGTGTGGAAGCTCAGGTAGGAATTACACCTTGTCGATGCTGTGCAGAATGGCACACAGCAGTGGTGGTTGGACCTGCTGTCTGTACGTTGTTGAAACGATACTTTTTTTTGTTTACCCGTCATGTTTAGGACACATAAACGGACAGGAGATGAAGCAAACATCATCATCAAGGTTGGCAAGCTATCAAAACATACCAACTCAAAGGGTTAACATGATATCAGGCTCATGGGACAAAAATGATGGGAAACAAACACAAGTTGTAATATCCACAACATTAACATTTTCTTAATCCAAAATCGGCGCTCTGAACCAAACCTCGTCTTTATCAAGTCTAAACTAAACTTATAAAGGAGCAGCAGCAATAACTAAGCATTATATACCAGCCAAAGATAGAAGCTGTAGGTGGTTAGCGCCTAAGGCCAAGAAGCTACAGGGGCTAGCTAAGCAAACTAAAAGGCACAGGTGGTTAGAGAGCAAAGCTAAAGGTTGCACTCCAGTTATGTAGCTTAACTAAATCCCCAACCCATAAAACTCCGTATACAAGTGAAACATACCTGCTTTAACCCCGTCAAAACTACTAATGACTCAGTTCTGCTCCCACAATAGTACTGCACCAGGAGGCGCCTCGTCTGGGCCTCTCCCTCGATATAAGAGCAGGACTAAACACTTAGTACTGGACACTAGTCTCACATTTAAAAGCAGAATACATGAGTAAAAATGCACCGTACCTTACAACAGCGAACACTCCGTAAAGTCGAGCTCACGCTCCAACCCTGTCGTCCCGTTGTGCTGCTTAGCTTAGCCACGCTATTGCTGCAAGGACCCCATGGTGCCCTTATCACATGCCTGATTACAGGCACACTGCAGCCTGTAACTACTCACTCCTCCCATACCAACAAATCTGTGGAGGGAGCTAAAGATCAGGGTGATGGCAAGGAGACCCTCCAACCTCCAAAGAGTTGGAGCTCATCACTAAAGATGAATGGACAAAAATACCAGTGGAGACATGCAAAAAGCTGGTCAGCAATTACAGGAAGCGTTTGATTGCTGTAAATAAAGGCTTTTCTATTAATTATTGAGAAGGGTCTGAATAATTTTGGACATGCTACTTTTTGTTCAAATGTGAATAAAAGCTGAGAATTTTTTTTCCCCACAATGATGCCTCTTGTACATCATCGTATTATCTCCTGGGAGATTTCCAGTCAAAAATATAATTTCTGGTTAAATAAAAGTAAATTTAAGTCAAAATTTGACAGGGGTATGACTGTATATATATATATATATATATATATATATATATATATATATATATATATATATATATATATATATATATATATATATATATATACATATATATATACACACACACACACACACACGCGCGCGCGCGCGCACACACACACATCATGAAAGCACGTATTTGTAATGCACTTAGATGTATTTATGATACATATGTGAAACAAAAGTTAATATCATACTTTGCTAAAAGGTAAAAACATGTTTTTACTTTTTGTTCTTTCTGCATGTTTAGGGGTTAGTGATGTATTCTGTATTACAATACAATGTGGTATACTAATTCAAATGTTTTATGGAAGTTGTTTTAAGTTTCTTATATTTTAGCCTGTAGCAACAAGGAACACAAAAAATTCCAAGTCCAGCATTATGTCTGCACATACCGCTTCAGTCAGGATCACTTGGAACTTTTGTTCCATTCTGTCAGGGCATCAGGTAGAAATTTCACATTATAATTAGTCTTTTCAGTCCGTGAGCCAGAGCGGATATTGGTACCATCTGGGTGGGCATTCTAGTAGAGAATATACATCACTTGTTTACAATATTATAGACCTCTTCAGACACCTATGCATTTGTTTTTATAGCCTACCTGTGGAAGAAACATGGTTATACAGTTATTACCATACTTACATTTCATAGCCTGTGAGGAAACATGGTTATACATTTTCCATACTTACCCTTAGAAGATGTGTCTTTGATGACTATGAGTGTCCTCATTAAATATCTCTGTAATCTAAGTGTGCAAATGTTTTAGATTTTTTTAGGAGGCTGGAATAACAGTCCCACTGCAGGGCAGTTCCAGGGCATTTTCCATCGTCTGATGGTGCGCTGTGGTGTCTCACCAAGTACGTCGGGCAACGTGGCAGCACAAGATGAGACTGTATCACTATCGGCTGCAGACATGCACTCTGCTTTAATGGTAGAAGAAGAGCTCCCGTCCCCATCTGCAAACATTTCTGCAGTCATATGTGACCACAGTTACCTGCCCACCTGCTTTGGTGGTCTTGTGGACAATGCCCTGGTCTACATTTCAGGGTTTGTTGTCCGAAAAATTCTGAAAAAACTGTCCTGTGAGGTGTGCCGTGCAAGCCTTGTCAAAGGTGCTGTACCCTCATCCTTTGACCAGAGCTACCACCTGCCTCAACTTAAAAACAATGGTGGTCTGATGATCCCCTCAGATGGAACAGTGAAGGTGGTCAGAGCAGCAGAGCGTGTGATACGCCAAAAATCAACAGGTGTCAGTGTGTCCTTTGTCAACCAGTTCGTTCGGGCTGAGATTGGTTCTGAAGATGTGTTTTTACTCGGGGAGCACATTGCAGAAACATGTTCCTGTCATTTGTTGTCTCTGTATTTCACAATTTAAGGCTGCACCACATCGCAAAATTAACTACCCTGGAGATAATGAGTGCCAGCACATGCAAGAAATTGTGCAAAAACAGTTATTTTTTCAAATAATGTATGATGAATGGAATGTTCTTGGGGAGGGGCTTATAGAATATAATGGGGTGTAACTAGGCAGAGGGGGGACGAGCCTGGGAGAGCAGGCTCGTAATGTATGTGATGACGGGATCTATGTGACTTTGCAGTCACCGATCTTTAAACTCTGATTAAGAGGACTCAATTTAAGACTGTTTTATTTCTTTCCATGAACGCGCGTTGTAAATATGTATATAGCTGTAGGTGTCTCAAATAAATGTGCAAAGGAAAATTGCACAGTAGGGGGCGAGAACGAGTCCAGAGATAGTTTGTGAGGTATAAATCAGCTCAGCTGTTCCAGAGTCTGATGCACAGTCTATCAGAGCTACAATCCCGGCAGCAGACTCATCTGGATTCTCCATGAAATCAAACATTTTGTTGGTGATCCCACATTCTGGACTGAAATATTGAACAGCGAGGGGAAACATCTTCCTGTTGCTTTTATTTGATGCATCTGTGTGTAATGAGAATGGTCAGGATTTATCTGATGTTAGGGCCTTCACAACGTCACTCACTGCCTTTGGAGCAAGGACATCTTTAACCACTGCCTCTGCCTTTGTTCTCCCTAAATTTTGAATCTGAAAGAATATTTTGAAAGAATATTTTGATGCAGTTTATGTGCACAGTCAGCACTGTTGTAACTGAGGTTGTGACTGTGTGGTGCTGCGGTAACCTGGAGAGAATGAGTGAGATGACAAATTCTTAATTAAATTGAATCAGACCATTCAAACAGTTAAACAGAGGTTTAGATTTAATCTATTGACATGATTTGTTCTTTCAATAGTAGTTTCAATAGGAAACTGAATCAGTAATAACAATGTTCTGTACCATATCAGTGTCAATATTTTACAAACCTTTCAATTTGCCTTAAATTCATCTTAATTTGCCTTAAATGATGCTATTCAGTCATCAATGTGCCTCTTCCCACTCACATTTGCATCTCTACATAAGCTTTCGTTTCTGGGGACGTGGTGGAGTGTGTAGCAGAAGACATTTTTTTGTGGGACGGGTGTGTGGCGTGACGTCTGTTGCTAGGAAACGGTGATGGCAGCGCCAGCAGGTCCGTAGCAGGCCGGGGGTCCTAAGAGGATCCACCACCATTTTGCTGGCCTTAGTATTTCCTGTTTTTTTATTTCATGCTGAATTGTTACATTTATTGGTGATGTGTGTGTGACAGAGATGAGTATTGGACACTTGAAAATACTCCTCTGGGCCGACGCCGGTCACCATGCCAATGACAACAATTTACACAGAAGAACAATTTAGACCTGTAAGGGATAATGTCCATTTTGGTGTAGGCATATCCGGTTAGGCAGGAGGTGGCTGGCCCAGGATGGATCTCTGGAAAAGGCTTGTCTCTCCTCATCTGTGTTCCTCGAGAAAATAAAACAGGGAAAATTAGCTCTGTATAAGGACATACACAGGACAGATGAGATTATAAACATTTCTGGAGTGTGGCAGCAACTCCGGCATTAAATCAGGTATTCATCAGTGGCCCTGTGCCTGCAGGGGGCTGCAATACGTTCTCAAGGCTACTGGCATTAAATGTTTGGCTGCAGAAAACCTGCAGGTCAAATGGACTGAACTTCATTGACAACTTCAATCTGTTTTTTGGGAAGAGAGAATTCTTCAATCGGACTGCAAACTAACAAGAGGGGTGTCAATCTCCTGTCAGAAAACTTTATTTTATCTCTGTGTAACTTCTCTGTTTCAACTGGTGAAGAAACGTCAGCGTTAACACCCAAGGACACCGTCGCCACTACAGAGACACAACATCCTCCCCCCACAGAGGATGCGGAGTAATTAGATGGGAGCCATGTGCTGTATCAGCTGCCAGAAACACCACAACCGAATAGACAATCCACACCATCCTCCACCTCATCATCACCTCACCTGAACTTCCCAGAAACCATGGAGAAGCTTGTATCTGTAGGGACAAGACTGACACTTTCACTGTCAGCGAGTCCTCAGGTACAGCGGCAAATCACCTCAACTTCTCCCCCACAGTCCTTAATAAACAAATCTCCCCCACAACCTCAAAGTAAAAAAACAAGCTCATAATCCACCAAATAGACAGCTCCGCTCGCGAGCTCATCACCAGCAGGAGCTCCACCCACCCTCCACCACCGTAAAGGAAAATTTACATCTTTTGGGTCCGTGCTGCTACAGTGTTGATATCAGCGGTACATATTTTCAAAACAAGCATGGACCCTGTGTCCCAATTATCTCTCCCATTCCAGTTCTGATCAGAAGCAGAAAGAACAAGGAGTTTAGGTCAGATACTGTGAATACATCCAACCTACAGTATGTTGGAAGTATCTCAGTCTCTGAACCAAAATGTACAGGTTATTAAGTTAGCTCTACTAAATGTCAGATCTATTACAAACAAGTCTTATCTAATTAATGATTTAACTACATCTTATGGGCTTGATTTCATGCTTTTAACAGAGACATGGTTAAATTCATATAGTGCTGATATTGTGCTAACTGAGTCGGCTCCACCAAACTTTAACTTTTTAAATGTTTCTCACAATGGCAAGAAAGGGGGAGGTGTAGCAATGCTGTTTAATGATACTTTCCAATGCAAGCAGTTACCACTTGGCGATTTCACATCTTTTGAATATTTGAGTGCAATTTTAAAAGGGGTACAAAGAATATTACTAGTAACTGTCTACAGGCCTCCTGGGTACAATGCTAATTTTATTGATGATTTCACAGATATGTTATCTTTTATTTCTACTGAATTTGATCATTTTGTTATTGCTGGTGATTTTAACATTCATATTGATAATCCCAATAATAGTTATGCCAAAGAATTCTATGATGTACTTGAATCTTTTGAACTTTCTCAGCATGTGTCTGGAAGCACGCACTGCCATGGTCACACTTTGGATGTGGTTATCTCAAAGGGTCTTAACATTTCAGGCTGTATTAAGGATGTTGCATTGTCTGATCACTACTGTGTATTTTTTGAAATGTGGATTTCAATCCATAGCAATGCCAGGTAGGTTAGGTTAAAGAAAAGACAGATAAATGAAAGGACAGCTGCACTTTTTGTTACCAAAGTGTGCTCTGCACCTTGCCAACTATCAGGCTCTGTTGATACTCTGCTGGATAGTTTCAACTCAAAAACTGCCAGTATTTTGGATCAGATTGCACCAGTTAGAGTTAAAACCATGCAATGTAAGCAGAAAGCTCCATGGAGAAATGATCCTGCAGTTCAGCACCAAAAAAGAGAATGCAGAAAGGCTGAGCTCAGATGGCGTAAAACCAACCTTCACGTATATAGAGATTTTCAAAGATAGGCTGCGTGATTACAATAAAATAATGTGCAAAGCTAGACAATCCTTCTTCTCTAGCATTATTAACAATAGCAAAGTGCTTTTCAGTATGGTTGACAGACTAACAAACCCACCTACATATATGACCCCTGAGCTAGTTTCAAATGAGAGATGTAATGAGTTTGCAAAATTCTTTAATACTAAAATCCACAATATCAGACAAGCCATCTGTACGCCTACATCCACCAATGAGCCAATTTTCTCTCCAAAACCGGAGTTGTATAATCCAGGTTCAGAAAGTAAAAGTCCTCACCAGGATTTTGCTCAGGCTTCCTGGATTGTGTTGATTCCACTAATTTTACATGGATTGCACTAATTAAAAAAATCTATCAAGCTTGAGCAAAATCCTGGTGAGGATTTTTACTTTCTGAACCTGGATTATACAACTCTGTCCAAAACCACGCAAAATGTTCAACATGTCCCAGTTTAGTACTATTAATGAAGAAGGTTTAATTGATACAGTGAGTCATCTCAAATCATCCACTTGCAGCCTTGATAATGGTAATGACCAACCAAGTTTTTAAAGAATGTCTTTTCAGCATTATCAATGAACATTCTTCAAATAGTAAATTCTTCACTCATGTCAGGTGTATTTCCGAGTGCATTAAAAACTGCAGTTGTGAAGCCTCTCTTGAAAAAGAAATCTCTAGATACAAGCTTGTTGAATAATTATAGACCAATTTTTAATCTACCGTTCATTGGAAAAATAATAGAAAAAATTGTCTTCAAGCTAATTATGCACTTTCTGTCCACAAATAGCTGTCTAGACCAATTTCAGTCTGGCTTCCAACCTAATCATAGTACTGAGACTGCACTCATTAGGGTTATCAATGACATTCGGGTAAATACAGACTCAGGAAACATGTCTGTTCTACTACTGCTCGATCTCAGCGCTGCCTTTGACACCATTGACCACAAAATTCTCATAGATAGACTTGAGAACTGGGTTGGACTCTCAGGAACTGTCCTAAAATGGTTCAGTTCAAACCTTCAAGGAAGGAATTTCTTTGTCGAAAAGGAGGGTAATGTTTCTGAGATATCTTGATATATATAAGATATATAATGGGATATCTTGATATATATAAGATATATAATGAGATATCTTGATATATAAGATATATTATGAGATATCTTGATATATATAAGATATATCAAGATATCCCATTATATATCTTATATATATCAAGATATCTCATTATGTATCTTATATATATATCAAGATATCTCATTATATATCTTATATATTGTCCGTCCACAGCGGCTGTTGTTGTTGTTGTTTGGTGACGTCATGTGCGTCCCTCAGGTGGGCGGAGCCCGTGATCCGTCTCACCTGAGGGTCGTTTGTTTGCCTATATATGTCTTGTCTTTGTACCAGTTGACCGCTGGTACACATATCCTTAATTTGGATCTTTTGCACGGGTTTTGGTTTGCACACTTTCTATTAAACCATCCTTTTTCCCTGAGACATGGCGTGATCGCTTCCTTTCCAGTTGCTCACCCCGCCCGTCACAATATCTCATTATATATCTTTTATATATCAAGATATCTCATGCTATGCAGATGACACTCAGATCTACATGGCTCTCTGCCCAAACAACTACGGTCCCCTAGACTCACTGAGTACATAAACAAGTGGATGAAACACAACTTTCTGCAGTTAAATAAAGATCAAACGGAGATTATTTTATTTGGGAACAGCAAAGACACAGACTAGCTGCCTATCTAGATTCGAGAGCCCTAAAATCTAAATAACTAGTACGTAACCTTGGTGTACTAACGGACTCTGATCTCACCTTTAGCAGTCATGTCAAAGCCGTCACCAAATCAGCTTTCTATCACCTCAAAAACATCAACAAATTCAGAGATTTTCTGGCTAAAGCAGACCTGGAGAAACTCATCCACGCTTTTGTTTCTAGTAGGATTGATTATTGTAATGGGCTCCTAACTGGACTCCCAAAAAAAAAAACAAGTAAACAGCTTCAGCTGATTCAAATCGCAGCTGCCAGAGTTCTCACTAGGAGTAAAAGAAGGGAGCACATCACTCCCATCCTTAAATCCTTACACTGGATACCCGTATGTTACAGGATAGACTTTAAGGTAATATTACTGGTTTATAAATGTCTTAATGGTGCAGGACCAGTATATTTATTGGATGTGCTCCAACAATATGAGCCGAGCAGAACTCTCAGATCATTAGGAACTGGTCAGTTAGTGCAGCCTAAGGTAAAGAGGCGGCGTTTAGCTACTACGCTGCTCAGAAATGGAACCGGTTGTCAGAGAGCATTAGAAGAACCCCAACACTAGATACTTTTAAATCCAGACTGAAAGCCTTCATGTTTGAGCAGGCCTTCAGCTCAGTTTAATTACCTTTACTCTGTAACGGCACTTTTATCTTCATTAATTTAACTTCCTTTAAATCTACTGTTTTAATCATGCTTGCTATTTTAGATTTTATTGTGTTTGTTTCTTTTTTGTTTAATTTTAATTTTTTATTTTTATCTTCTTATCTTTGCTCCCTCTTTAGATCTGCTTTTAGTTAAACTAAACTTTGTCTCTCTCCTCAGCAGAAACTTATTGCAGAGGTTGTGATTTCTCTCCTGGTACGTGTATACACAGGAGACGCCAAGATCAGGGGGCGACGCCAGGATCAGGGGATCTAACTCTACAAGGGTCGAGAGGTTTGGCGGTCAAACTCCACGGGGGGTATACAGTGTCGTGGAAATTTTCTACTAAATGGATGAGGACTCAGACGTGGTTAAATGATTAATTTATTACAAAAAAATAAATATATATATATATAGGACAAAGACAGAAACAAGACAGACACAGACATGAGAGTCTCATTCAAGCATGACAA